>NW_026577883.1:2186858-2499266 GCF_029407905.1 Bubalus kerabau | reverse complement strand
CCTTCTCCACGCACCTCAGATGAGGCTGTCTCACGAGGAAATTCGAGACGTAGCCTCGATGGTGGTGCCACATGCCGAAAGACCGCGATTTCCCGATCCGCTCTTGATAAGAACGCGATGCCCAGACACCTATTCAAAGATAGTGTGGATGAATGCACAACACGAAGGGGCACTGACACCCCCGTGCATCGTCCGGAAAAGACCGCAGGTTACTCATACAGCTGAACAAGTTCCTGTCACCCAGTGAACAACTCGAGAGGCAAGCGGAGGTCCATTCCTGCACACAAGACAAGGCCTGACTCACCTCTCCCAACTATGCAGGGGGCTGCGATCGGAATCAGAAATGGAGAGGAACCCTGAGGTTCCTGCCTCCCCTCGAGATGAGGCCCCCTTCCATTTCACCAAACCCAGTGGAGTCCCGAGAGGTCTTTCCCAACTCCACAGTATCCCTGACTTCTCAGAGGCACCCGGAGAATCTCCCTGAGGTCACCGGCACAAGTCGAGGGAACTCAGGTATTCTTGCCAAGACCCGAGAGAGATCTTGAGAGTCCTTCTTCAACGCATCTAGAGGCCTGATTCCCCTACCATGACTCGAGAGCAATGACGCGCTCCCCCTTGCCACACGCATCGAGACCTAACTTCCCTGGCGCCACACAAGAGGCTCCCTGAGCTCCCCGTCGTACCTCCTGAGAAACCAACACAGGCGCTGCAGCTCGGTAAAACCACTGAGACCCCCCCCCCCGTCATCGTGAGATGAGGGCCTTCTTTTCCTGCATGTCCTGGAGTGCAATCCCGAGTCCTCTCTCCAAACTCCAGAGGAGGCTTGACTCCCTTTAGTCCACTCAGTGGGCTCCAAGAAATACGCGTCGCAACTCGAGAAGAGAGATAAGTCCTTTGTTTCCCCTCGAGACGACGCCTGACTCCTGGGTGAGTCTGGAATGCAACCCCAAGATCCCAGTCACCCCTTGAGAGGAACATTAGGTCCTAGACACAAGCCTGGATGAGGTTTCTTTTGCCCTGCAGTGACTCGAGCGCAACCCCCAGCTCTCCCTCGCAACTCGAATGGAAGATTGGGCTTCCCTGGGCCAACACAAGAGGAAGCCAGAAATCCCCTTCGTAACTCGAGAATCCCGCCGCAACTCGAGAAAAACCACGTGTTTCCAACGTCATCCCAAGATGAGGCCCTTGCTGCTATGGCCTCTCAAGAAAAGAACCACGTTCCGTCTTGAAGTGCGAAACGGTACTTTGCACCCTTGATGCGACACCAAATGTTCCTGGACACGCCGGTCTCACTCGACAGGAACACCTAGGTTCCCGCACCACTTCATCTGAGCACCTTCTCCCCTCCTGTTCGAGACAGGAGGGTCTATTCCCCTGCTTTGTTTGGAAGGGGTTCCCCACATTCCCGGTGCACCTCAGGATGAGGCCGGTCTCACGAGGAAATTCGAGACATAGCATCGGGGGTGGTGTCACATGCCGAAATACCCCGATTTCCCGGCCCACTCTTGAGAAGAACCCGATGCCCGGACACCTCTTCGAAGGCAACCCTGTGGACGAAGGCACAAAACAAAGGGTCACTGACACTCCCGTGCATCATTCGGTAAAAGCCGCAGGTTCCACACACAGCTCGACAAGAGGCCTGTCATCCCATGAACAACTCGAGAGGCAAGCAGAGTTCCATTCCTCCACTCAAGACGAGGCCTGACTCTCCGGTCCCAACTCTGAAGGGACCCTGCGATCAGAGTCCGAAATGGAGAGGAACCCTGAGGTTCCTGACTCCACTCGAGATGAGGCCCTCTTCCATTACACCAAAAACAGTGGAGGCCCGAGAGGCCCCTCCCAAATCCACAGTATCGCGACTTCTCAGAGGCACCCTTAGAAGCTCCCTGAGGTCACCGGCACAAGTCGAGGGAACACAGGGTTTCCTGACGCAACCCGAGAAAGACCTCGAAAATCCTCCTTCACACGTCTTGAATCCCGATTCCCCTACCATGACTCGAGAGCAATGACGCGTTCCCCCTCGAAACTCGCATGGAGACTTGACTTCCCTGGCGCCACACGAGAGGCTCCCTGAGCTCCCCGTCATACCTCGTGAGAAATCCCACACTGGCTCCCCAGCTCGAGAAAACCCACGAGACGCCTCCGTCATCGCGAGATGAAGGCCTTCTTTTCCTGCATGGCCTGGAGAGCAATCTCGAGGCCTCTCTTCAAACTCCACAGGAGGCCTGACTCCCTTTAGGCCACTCTGTGGGCTCCAAGAGATACCCATTGGGACTCGAGAGGAGAGCGGAATTCTTTGCTTCCCCTATATACCAGGCCTGACTCCTCAGGTGAGTCTGGAATGCAACCCCGAGATCCCTGTCGCCCCTGGAGAGGAACATTAGGTCCTAGACACAAGCATAGATGAGGTCTCATTTGCCCTGAAGTGACTCGAGAGCAATCCCCTGCTGTCCCTCGCACCTCGAATGGAAGAATGGACTTCCCTGGGACAACACAAGAGGAAACCTGAATTCCCCATCGTAATTCGAAAATCCCACCGCAACTCGAGGAAAACCACGTGGTTCCCCCGTCATCCCAAGATGAGGCCCTTGCCAGCTACAGCGTCTCAGGAGAAGCCCCACGTTCCATCTTGAAGTTTAAAACGATAATTGGCAACCTTGATGTTACCACAAAAGTTCCCCGACACCCTGGTCTCACTCGAGGGGAACACCAAGGTTCGGTGCACCGCTTGTTCTGAGCCCCTTATCCCCTCCTGATCGCGATGGGAGGGTCGATTACCCTGCTTTGTCTGGAAGGGGTTCCGGACCTTCCCGGCGCACCTCAGGATGAGGCCGGTCTCACGAGGAAATTCGAGACGTAGCCTTGTGGTTGGTGCCACACGCCGAAAGACCCCGATTTCCCTGTCTGCTCTTGATAAGAACCCAATGCTAGGACACCTCTTCGAAGGCAATCCTGTGGACGAAGGCACAAAACGAAGGGGTCTGACACCCTCCTGCATCGTTGGAAAAGCCCGCAAGTTCCACATACAGATCGACAAGTGGCCTGTCACCCCGTGAACAACTCGAGAGGCAAGAGGAGTTAAATTCCTCCACACAAGACGAGGCCTGACTCTCCTGTCCCAACTCTGCATGGACACTGAGATCCGATTCAGAAATGGAGAGGAACCATGAGGTTCCTGCCTCAACTCGAGATAAGGCCCTCTTCTACTGCACCAAACCCAGTGGAGTTCGGAGCGGCCCCTCCCAACTGCACAGTATCCCTGACTTCTCAGAGGCACCCTGAGAAGCTCCCTGAGGTCACGGGCATAAGTCGAGGGAACCCAGGGTTTCCTGCCGTAACCTGAGAAAAATCTCGAGAGTCCTTCTTCACGCGTCTTGAGGCCCGATTCCCCTACCATGACTGGAGAAAAATGACGCGCTCCCCCTCGCCACGCGCATGAAGATCTGACTTCCCCGGCACCACATGAGAGTCTCCCTGAGCTCCCCATCGTACCTCGTGAGAAACCCCACACTGGCGCCGCAGCTCGAGAAAACCCACGAGACGCCCCTGTCATGGTGAAATGAGGGCCTTCTTTCCTGCATGACCTGAAGAGCAATCCCGAATCCTCTCTCCAAACTCCAAAGGAGGCTTGACTCCCTTTAGGTCACTCAGTGGGCTCCAAGAGATACGCGTCGATACTCAGGAGGAGAGCGGTGTCCTTTGCTTCCCCTCGAGATGAGGTCTGACTACGAGGGTGAGTCTGGAATGCAACCCTGGATCCCTGTCGCCCCTGGAGAGGAACCTTAGGTCCTGGACAAAAGCCTAGAGGAGGTCTCTTTGGCCCTGCAGTGACTCAAGCACAACCCCTAGCTTTCCCTTGCAACTCGAATGGAAGATTGGCCTTTCTGAGCCAACACAAGAGGAAGCCTGAATTTCCAGTTGTAATTTGAGAAACCCGCCGCAACTCGAGAAAAATCACGTGGTTCCCTGTATTGCAAGATGAGGCCCTTGCCCCCTACAGCGTCTCAAGAGAAGTCTCACATTCCGTCTTGAAGTGCAAAACAGTACTTGGCACCCTTGATGTGACCCCAAAAGTTCCCCTATATACCGATCTCACTAGAGGGGACACTGAAGTTCCCGGCACCACTTCATCTGAGGCCTTTCTCCTCTCATGATCGCGATAGGAGGGTCGATTCCACTGCTTTGTCTCGAAGGGGTTCCCGACCTTCCCGGCGCACCTCAGGATGAGGCCGGTCTCACGAGGAAATTCGAGACGTAGCCTCGAGGGCCATACTACATGCCGAAAGACCCCGATTCCATGGTCCACTTTTGATCAAAACCAGACTCCTGGACACCTCTTCGAAGGCAAGCCTGTGGATGAAGGCACAACACGTAGGGGCACTGACACCCCGTGCATCTTCCGGAAAAACCCGCAGGTTCTCACACAGCTCCACAAGTGGTCTGTCACCTCGTGAACAACTCGAGAAGCAAGCGGAGTTCCATTCCTCCACACAAGACGATGCCTGACTCTCCTGTCACAACTCTAGGGACCTTGCGCACCGAGTCAGAAATGGAGAGGAAGCCTGAGGTTCCTGCCTCCACTCAAGACGAGGCCTTTTCCATTGCCGCAAAACCAGAGGAGTCCCGAGAGGCCCGTCCCAAATCCACAGTATGCCTGACTTCTCAGAGGCACCCTGAGAAGCTCCCTAAGGTCACCGGCAGAAGTCGACGGAACCCAGGGTTTCCTGCCCCAACCTGAGAAAGACCTTGAGAGTCCTGCTTTAACGTATCTTGAGGCCCGATTCCCGTACCATATCTCGAGAGCAATGACGCGCTCCCCCTTGCCATGCGCATGGAGACCTGAATTCCCTGGCGCCACACGAAAGGCTCTCTGAGCTTCCTGTCGCACCTCGTCAGAAACCGCACACTGGCACCACAGCTCGAGAAAACCAACAAGACGCCCCTGTCATCGCGAGATGAGGATCTTCTTTTCCTGCATGGCCTGGAGAGCAATCCCGAGTCTTCTCTCCAAACTCCACAGGGGGCTTGACTCCCTTTAGGCCACTCAGTGGGCTCCAAGAGACACCTGTGGCGACTCGAGAGGAGAGCGGGGTCCTTTGCTTCCCCTCGAGTCGAGCTCGGACTCCCAGGATGCGTCTGGAATGCAAACCCGAGATCGCTGTCGGCCCTGGAGAGGAATATTAGGTCCTGGACACAAGCCTAGATGAGGTCTCTTTTGCCCTGCAGTGACTCAAGAGCAAACCCCAGCTCTCCCTCGAAACTCGAATGGAAGATTGGACTTCCCTGGGCCAACACAAGAGGAAGCCTGAATTCCCTGTCGTAACTCGAGAATCCCGCCGCACCTTGAGAAAAACCACGTGATTCCCCCGTCATCCCAAGATGAGGCCCTTGCCCTCTACAGCGTGTCAAGTGAAGCCCCAAGTCCGTATTGAAGTGCAAAACGGTACTTGGCACCCTTGAAGCGACCCCAAAAGTTTCCCGACACACCGGTTCCACTCGAGGGGAACACCGAGGTTCCCGGCACGACTTCAACTGAGCCCTTTCACTCCTCCTGATCGCGACAAGATGGTCGATTCCCCTGCTTTGTCTGGAAGGGGTTCCCGATCTTCATGGCGCACCTCAGGATGACACCAGTCTAACGAAGAAATTCGAGACGTAGCCTCATGGATGGTGCCACGTTCTGAAAGACCCCGATTTCCTGCTCCGCTATTGATAAGAACCCGATGTCCAGACACCTCTTTGAAGGCAACCCTGTGGATGAAGGCACAACACGAAGGGGCACTGACCCCCTCATGCATCTTACGGAAAAAACCGAAGGTTCCACTCACAGCTCAACAAATGGTCTGTTATCCTGTGAACAACTCGAGAGGCAAGTGGAGTTCCATTCGTCCACACAAGACGAGGCCTGACTCTCCTGTCCCAATTCTTCAGGGACCCTGTGGTCGGAGTTTTAAATGGAGAGGAACCCTTAGGTTCCTGCCTCAACTCGAGATGAGAACCTTTGCCATTGCACCAAACCCAGTGGAGTTCCGAGAGCCCCTCCCAAGTCCACAGTATGCCTGACTTCTCAGAGGCACCCTGAGAAGCTCCCTAGGTCACCGGTACAAGTCGAGGGAACCCAGGGTTTCCTGCCACAACCTGAGAAAGACCTTGAGACTCCTTCTTCAACGCGTCTTGAGTCCCGATTTCCCTACCATGACTCGAGAGCATTTATGGGCTCCCCCTCATCACACGCATAGACACCTGACTTTCCTGGCGCCACATGAGAGGCTCCCTGAGATCCCCGTTGTACCTCGTGAGAAAATTCATACTTGCGCCCCAACTCGAGAAAACCCACAAGACGCCCCCGTCATTGCGAGCTGAGGGCCTTCTCTTCCTGTATGGCCTGGAAAGCAATCCCGAGTCCTCTCTCCAACTCCACAGGAGGCTTGACTCCCTGGAGGCCACTCAGTGGGCTCCAAGAGATACCTATCGTGACCCAGGAGGATATCAGAATCCTTTGCTTCCCCTCGAGCCGAGGCCTGACTCACTGGGTGAGTCTGGAATGCGTCCCCGTGATCCCTATCGCCCCTGGAGAGGAACATTAGGTCCTGGACACAAGCCTAGATGAGGTCTATTTTGACCTGCCGTGACTCGAGAGCAATTCCCACCCAGCTCTCTCTGGCAACTCGAATGGAAGAATGGACTTCCCTGGGCCAACAGAAGAGGAAGCCTGAATTCCCCGTCGTAAGTCAACAATCCCATCGCAACTCGAAAAAAACCACGTGGTTTCCCCTTCATCACAAGATGAGGCCCTTGCCCACCACAGCGTCTCAAGAGAAGTCCCACGTTTCGTCTTGAAGTTTGAAACAGTATTTGGCAAGCTTCATGAGACCCCAAAAGTTCCCTGACATACCAGTCTCACTCAGGGGAACACCGAGGTTCCCGGCACCACTTCATCTGAGCCCCTTCTCCCCTCCTGATCGCGACAGGAGGGTCGATTAACCTGCTTTGTCTGGAAGGCTTTCCCCACCTTCCAGGGGCACCTCAGCATGAGGCCCGTCTCATGAGGAAATTCGAGACGTAGCCTCGTGTGTGGTGCCGCATTCCAAAAGACCCCGATTTCCTGGTCCGCTCTTGATAAGAACCTGATGCCCACACACCACTTCGAAGGCAACCCTGTGGATGAAAGCACATCACGAAGGGGCACTGACACCGCCGTGCATTGTCTGAAAAAAACCGCAGGTTCCACACACAGCTCGACAAGTGGCCTGTCACTCCTTGAACAACTTGAGAGGCAAGCGGAGTTCCATTCCTCCACACAAGACGAGGCCTGACTCTCCTGTCCCAACTCTACAAGGACCCTGCGATCTGAGTCCGAAATGGAGAGGAACCCTGAGGTTCCTTCCTGATCTCAAGATTAGGCCCTCTTCCATTGCAGCAAACCCAGTGGAGTCCCGAGAGGCCTCTCCCAGCTCCATAGTATCCCTGACTTCTCAGAGGCACCCTGAGAAGCTACCTGAGGTCACAGGCACAAGTCGAGGGAACCCAGGGTTTCCTGCCGCAACCCGAGAAAGACCTCGAGCGTCCTTTTTCATTGTGTTGAGCCCTGATTCCTCTACCATGACTCGAGAGCAATGACGTGCGCCCCCTCGCCACTCGTATGGAGACTTGACTTCCCTGACACCACACGAGAGGCTCCCTGAGCTTCTGGTCGTACCTTGTGAGAAACCCCACACTGGCACCGCAGCGCCAGAAAAACCACGAGACTCCCCCGACATCGCGAGATGAGGGCCTTCTTTTCCTGCATGGCCTGGAGAGCAATCCCGCGTGCTCTCTCCAAACTCCACAAGAGAGGAGCCAAGATTGCTGAGGAGTAGGACGGGGAGAACTCTTTTCCTCCCCAAACAATTTCATCAAAAGAGCATTTAAACGTCGAGTAAATTCCACAATACAACTTATGAATGCTGCCAGAGGACATCAGGCACCCAGAAAAGCAACCCAACTCTTGGAAAGTAGGTAGGAAAAAGTATAAAAGACAAAAAAAGAGACAAAAGAGGGAGGGAGGGATTTCCGTCCCGGGAAGATAGTCTTAAAAAGAGAAAAGTTTCCAAACACCAGGAAAGCTTTTCACTGCCAAATCTTTGCCAAGCTTTGGAAGCACAAAGGGCAACATAAGGGGGATAAAAATAAATAAACAATTAAAACTCGCAGATTGCAAGCCCTACGGTAACTCCCCCAGCCGCGAAGCAGTGCAGACGCCTGCTCACACCATTAGCAAGCAGGGGCTGGGCAGGGAGGCGCGGCGCGGGCTGCATCGCTTAGAGTAAGAATCTGGCCTGAATACCATGAGCGCTATCTGAACGAAATAACTTGGGCTAGCAAACCAGACTCTGGGATATCTACCACGCAAAAAGCCAGCCCTAACCTAAGACACCGCCAGGCCCACGCACGGAACAAAGGACTGAACAGAGATAGCCGGCTGCAGACCTTCCCCCTCCGGTGACAGGCAGCCAGAGCCGGAAGGGGGCAATTGCAGCCCCAGAGAGACATTATCTATAAAACTGTAAGCAGGCTTCTTTGCTAACTAAAACTTCTTGGGGATCTGGACGGTCAACATCTGCCTGAGAAAGTGCGCCTGTTTTACACCCAGATAACCGAGTGGTGGGGAGGCGATAAGTCACAACATTGGCGCTCGCCAAACACCTCATCACCTGAGCTGCTCGGACCTGGGAAGAGCACAAAACGCAGGCCGAACTGAGTCTGTGCCTCTGAGGACTACCCGAGTGCCTGAACCTGAGCGGCTTGGACCTGGGAGGTGCATGCAGCCCAGGGCCAGCCTCGGATTGTTCCCGGTGGAACAACCTAGAGCCCGAGCAGTGTGGGCAGGAAGGCTACACGCGCCGTGAGCGGGGGCAGACCCAGTGTGGCTGAGGCACTGCGAACGCACGCCAGTGTTATTTGTTTGCAGCATCACTCCCTCCCTCCCTCCCCACAGCGCAACTGAACAAGTGAGCCTAAAAAAAAAAGTGTCCTCCACCGTCCCCTTTGTGTCAGGGCGTAAACCAGACACTGAAGAGACCAGCAAACAAAAGAAGCTATAACAGAGGGAAACGCCTTGGAAGCTACAGGCAATAGATTAAAACCCTGTGGTTATTAGGACTACATAGGAAGGCGCCTATAGATCTTGAGAAATATAAGTCGGACCAAGGAACTAGCCAAAAATGAACCGAACCCACGATACTCACAACAAAACCAGAGAAAGTCCTAGATATATTTTTATGATCATTCTTTCTTTTTTTTAATTTTTTTAATTTTAAGTCCTCTATTGTTCATTTAATTTTCACTTTTATAACCTATTACTTTGCAAAAAAAAGACCCTATTTTTTTCTTCTTCAGCAAACTTCATATATATATATTTATATATATATATATAAAATAATTTTTGACCTTGTTTTTTTGTTTTGTTTTTTTTTCTTCTTTTCTTTAACATTGTATTTTTGAAATTCCAAACTGTACTCTAGATTTTTAATTTATGCTTTTTGATATTTGATATCAATTTTGTACCTGTAGTTTCTTTATAATTTTTGCGACATTGCTTGCTTTTGTTTGTTTGTTTTCTCTTTAGTTTTCTTCTTCCTTTTTTTTAACATTGTATTTTTGAAATTCCAAACTCTACTCTAGATTTTTAATTTTTGCTTTTATGTATTTGTTACCAATTTTGTACCTTTAAGAACCCAATCTTCAGTACCCATTTTTCACTAGGGAGCGAGATTACTGGCTTGACTGCTCTCTCTCCCTTTGGACTCTCCTTTTTCTCCACCAGGTCGCCTGTGTCTCCTCCCTAACCCCTCTCTACTCTACCCAACTCTGTGAATTTCTGTGTATTCCAGACGGTGGAGAACACTTAGGGAACTGATTACTGGCTGGATCTGTCTCCCTCCTTTTCATTCCCCCCTTTTATCCTTCTGGCCACCTCTGTCTCCTTCCTCCTTCTTCTCATCTCTGTATAAATCTGTGAACATCTCTGAGCGGTCCAGTTGTGGAGTGCACATAAGGAAGTGACTACTGGCCAGCCCACTCTCTCCACTATTGATTCCACCTCATCTCATTTGGGTCACCTCTAACTCCCTCCTCCCTCTTCTCTTCTCCATGTAACGCTGTGAACCTTTCTGAGTGACCCTCACAGTAGAGAAACTTTTCTTCTTTAACGTAGATGTTTTATCAATGGTGCTGTATAGAAGGAGAAGTTTTGAAACTACTGTAAAAGTAAGACAGATAACTGGAAGCAGGAGGCTTAAGTCCAAACCCTGCCTCCAGGGAACTCCTGACTCCAAGGAACATTAATTGACAGGAGCTCATCAAATGCCTCCATACCGACACTGAAATCAAGCACCACACAAGGGCCAACAAGTTCCAGGGCAAGACATACCAAGCAAATTCTGCAGCAACAAAGGAACGCAGCCCTGAGCTTCAAGATACAGGCTGCCCAAAGTCACCCCAAAGCCACAAACATCTCATAACTCATTACTGGACACTTCATTGCACTCCAGAGAGAAGAAATACAGCTCCACCCACCAGAACATGGACACAAGCTTCCCTAACCAGGAAACCTTGACAAGACACCTGTACAAACCCACACACAACGAGGAAATGCCAGAGTAAAGAACTCCACAAACTGCCAGAATACAGAAAGGACACCCCAAACTCAGCAATTTAAACAAGATGAGACAGAGGAATACCCAGCAGATAAAGGAACAGGATAAATGCCCACCAAACCAAACAAAAGAGGAAGAGATAGGGAATCTACCTGATAAAGAATTCCGAGTAAGGATAGTGAAATGGATCTAAAATCTTGAAATTAAAATGGAATCACAGATAAATAGCCTGGAGACAAGGATTGAGAAGATGCAAGAAAGGTTTAACAAGGACCTAGAAGAAATAAAAAAAGAGTCAATATATAATGAATAATGCAATAAATGAAACTAAAAACACTCTGGAGGCAACAAATAGTAGAATAACAGAGGCAGAAGATAGGATTAGTGAATTCGAAGATAGAATGGTAGAAATAAATGAATCAGAGAGGATAAATGAAAAACGAATTAAAAGAAATGAGCACAATCTCAGAGACCTCCAGGACAATATTAAACGCTACAACATTTGAATCATAGGGGTCCCAGAAGAAGAAGACAAAAAGAAAGACCGTGAGAAAATACTTGAGGAGATAATAGTTGAAAACTTCCCTAAAATGGGGAAGGAAATAATCACTCAAGTCCAAGAAACCCAGACAGTCCCAAACAGGATAAAGCCAAGGCGAAACCCCCCAAGACACATATTAATCACATTAACAAAAATCAAACACAAAGAACAAATATGAAAAGCAGCAAGGGAAAAACAACAAATAACACACAAGGGAATTGCCATAAGGATAACAGCTGATCTTTCAATAGAAACTCTTCAAGCAAGGAGGGAATGGCAAGACATACTTAAAATGATGAAAGAAAATAACCTACAGCCCAGATTATTGTACCCAGCAAGGATCTCATTCAAGTATGAATGAGAAATCAAAAGCTTTTCAGACAAGCAAAAGCTGAGAGAATTCTGCACCACCAAACCAGCTCTCCAACAAATACTAAACAGGAAACACAAAAACGGTGTATAAATTCGAACCCCAAACGATAAAGTAAATGGCAATGGGATCATACTTATCAGTAATTACCTTAAACGTAAATGGGTTGAATGCTCCAACCAAAAGACAAAGACTGGCTGAATGGATACAAAAACAAGACCCCTACATATGTTGTCTACAAGAGACCCACCTCAAAACAGGGGATACATACAGACTGAAAGTGAAGGGCTGGAAAAAGATTTTCCATGCAAATAGGGACCAAAAGAAAGCAGGAGTAGCGATACTCATGTCAGATAAAATAGACTTTAAAACAAAGGCTGTGAAAAGAGACAAAGAAGGTCACTACATAATGATCAAAGGATCAATCCAAGAAGAAGATATAACAATTATAAATATATATGCACCCAACGTGGGAGCACCACAGTATGTAAGACAAATGCTAACAAGTATGAAAGGAGAAATTAACACTAACACAATAATAGTTGGAGATTTTAATACCCCACTCACACCTATGGATAGATCAACTAAACAGAAATTTAACAAGGAAACACAAACTTTAAATGATACAATAGACCAGTTAGACCTAATTGATATCTATAGGACAATTCATCCCAAAACAATGAATTTCAACTTTTTCTAAAGTGCACATGGAACCTTCTCCAGGATAGATCACATCCTGGGCCATAAAGCTAGCATTGGTAAATTCGAAAAAATAGAAATCATTCCAAGCATCTTTTCTGACCACAATGCAGTAAGATTAGATCTCAATTACAGGAGAAAAACTATTAAAAATTCCAACATATGGAGGCTGAACAACACGCTGCTGAATAACCAACAAATCACAGAAGAAATCAAAAAAGAAATCAAAATTTGCATAGAAACGGATGAAAATGAAAACAGAACAACCCAAAACTTGTGGGACACGGTAAAAGCAGTCCTAAGCGGAAAGTTCATAGCAATACAGGCACACCTCAAGAAACAAGAAAAAAGTCAAATAAATAAACTAACTCTACACCTAAAGCAACTAGAAAAGGAAGAAATGAAGAACCCCAGGGTTAGTAGAAGGAAAGAAATCTTAAAAATTAGAGCAGAAATAAATGCAAAAGAAACAAAAGAGACCATAGCAAAAATCAACAAAACCAAAAGCTGGTTCTTTGAAACGATAAATAAAATTGACAAACCATTAGCCAGACTCATCAAGAAACAAAGGGAGAAAAATCAAATCAATAAAATTAGAAATGAAAATGGAGAGATCACAACAGAAAACACAGAAATACAAAGGATCATAAGAGACTACTATCAACAATTATATGCCAATAAAATGGACAACGTGGAAGAAATGGACAAATTCTTAGAAAAGTACAACTTTCCAAAACTGGACCAGGGAAGAAATAGAAAATCTTAACAGACCCATCACAAGCACGGAAATGGAAACTGTAACCAAAAATCTTCCAGCCAACAAAAGCCCAGGTCCAGACGGCTTCACAGCTGAATTCTACCAAAAATTTAGAGAAGAGCTAACACCTATCCTGCTCAAACTCTTCCAGAAAATTGCAGAGGAAGGTAAACTTCCAAACTCATTCTATGAGGCCACCATCAGCCTAATACCAAAACCTGACAAAGATCCCACAAAAAAAGAAAACTACAGGCCAATATCACTGATGACATAGATGCAAAAATCCTTAACAAAATTCTAGCAATCAGAATCCAACAACACATTAAAAAGATCATACACCATGACCAAGTGGGCTTTATCCCAGGGATGCAAGGATTCTTCAATATCCGCAAATCAATCAATGTAATACACCACCTTAACAAATTGAAAAATAAAAACCATATGATTTTCTCAATAGATGCAGAGAAAGCCTTTGACAAAATTCAACATCCATTTATGATAAAAACTCTCCAGAAAGCAGGAATAGAAGGAACATACCTCAACATAATAAAAGCTATATATGACAAACCCACAGCAAACATTATCCTCAATGGTGAAAAATTGAAAGCATTTCCTCTAAAGTCAGGAACTAGACAAGGGTGCCCACTTTCACCATTACTATTCAACATAGCTTTGGAAGTTTTGGCCACAGCAATCAGAGCAGAAAAAGAAACAAAAGGAATCCAAATTGGAAAAGAAGAAGTAAAACTCTCACTGTTTGCAGATGACATGATCCTCTACATAGAAAACCCTAAAGACTCCACCAGAAAATCACTAGAACTAGTCAATGACTATAGTAAAGTTGCAGGATATAAAATCAACACACAGAAATCCCTTGAATTCCTATACACTAATAATGAGAAAACAGAAAGAGAAATTAAGGAAACAATTTCATTCACCATTGCAACGGAAAGAATAAAATACTTAGGAATATACCTACCTAAAGAAACTAAAGACCTATATATAGAAAACTATAAAACACTGGTGAAAGAAATCAAAGAGGACACTAATAGGTGGAGAAATATACCATGTTCATGGATTGGAAGAATCAATATAGTGAAAATGAGTATACTACCCAAGGCAATTTATAGATTCAATGCAATCCCTATCAAGCTACCAACAGTATTCTTCACAGAGCTAGAACAAATAATTTCACAATTTGTATGGAAATACAAAAAACCTCGAATAGCCAAAGCGATCTTGAGAAAGAAGAATGGAACTGGAGGAATCAACCTACCTGATTTCAGGCTCCACTACAAAGCCACAGTTATCAAGACAGTATGGTACTGGCACAAAGACAGAAATATAGATTAGTGGAACGAAATAGAAAGCCCAGAGATAAATCCACACACATATGGACACCTTATCTTTGACAAAGGAGGCAAAAATATACAATGGATTAAAGACAATCTCTTTAACAAGTGGTGCTGGGAAATCTGGTCAACCACTTGTAAAAGAATGAAACTAGAACACTTTCTAACACAATACACAAAAATAAACTCAAAATGGATTAAAGATCTAAACGTAAGACCAGAAACTATAAAACTCCTAGAGGAGAACATAGGCAAAACACTCTCTGAAATACATCACAGCAGGATCCTCTATGACCCACCTCCCAGAATATTGGAAATAAAAACAAAAATAAACAAATGGGACCTAATTAACCTTAAAAGCTTCTGCACATCAAAGCAAACTATTAGCAAGGTGAAAAGACAGCCTTTGGAATGGGAGAAAATAATAGGAAATGAAGCAACTGACAAACAACTAATCTCAAAAATATACAAGCAACACCTACAGCTCAACTCCAGAAAAATAGATGACCCAATCAAAAAATGGGCCAAAGAACTAAATAGACATTTATCCAAAGAAGACATACAGATGGCTAACAAACACATGAAAAGATGCTCAAAATCACTCATTATCATAGAAATGCAAATCAAAACCACTATGAGGTACCATTTCACGCCAGTCAGAATGGCTGCAATCCAAAAGTCTACAAATAATAAATGCTGGAGAGGGTGTGGAGAAAAGGGAACCCTCTTACACTGTTGGTGGGAATGCAAACTAGTACAGCCACTATAGAGAACAGTGTGGAGATTCCTTAAAAAACTGGAAATAGAACTGCCTTATGATCCAGCAATCCCACTGCTGGGCATACACACTGAGGAAACCAGAAGGGAAAGAGACACGTGTACCCCAATGTTCATCGCAGCACTGTTTCTAATAGCCAGGACATGGAAGCAACCTAGATGTCCATCAGCAGATGAATGGATAAGAAAGCTGTGGTACATATACACAATGGAGTATTACTCCGCCATTAAAAAGAATAGAATGAATCAGTTCTAATGAGGTGGATGAAACTGGAGCCTATTATACAGAGTGAAGTAAGCCAGAAAGAAAAACACCAATACAGTATACTAACGCATATATATGGAACTTTGAAAGACGGTAACAATAACCCTGAGTACGAGACAGCAAAAGAGACACTGATGTATAGAAGAGTCTTATGGACTCTGTGGGAGAGGGAGAAGGTGGGAAGATTTGGGAGAATGGCATTGAAACATGTAAAATATCATGTATGAAAAGAGTTGCCAGTCCAGGTTTGATGCATGACACTGGATGCTTGGGGCTAGTGCACTGGGACGACCCAGAGGGATGCTATGGGGGGGGAGGAGGGAGGAGGGTTCAGGATGGGGAGCACATGTATACCTGAGGCAGATTCATTTTGATATTTGGAAAAACTAATACAATTATGTAAAGTTTAAAAATAAAATAAAATTAAAAAAAAAATCCACAGGAGGCTTGACTCCCTTTAGGCCACTCAGTGGTCTCCAAGAAATACCCGTCGGGACTCGAGAGCAGAGCAGAGTCCTTTCCTTCCTCTCGAGATGAGGTCTGACTCCTCGGGTGCGTCTAAAATGCAACCCCGAGATCTCTGTCGCCCCTGGAGAGGAACATTAGGTCCTGGACACAAGCTTAGATGAGGTCTCTTTTGCCCTGAAGTGACTCGAGAGCAATCCCTAGCTCTCTCTCGCAACTCCAATGGAAGATTGGACTTCCCTGGGCCAACACAAGAGGAAGCCTGAATTCCCCATCGTAACTCGAGAATCCCGCCGAAACTCGAGAAAAACCACATGGTTACCCTGTCATCGCAAGATGAGGCCCTTGCCCGCTACAGCGTCTAAAGAGAAGTCCCAGGTTTCTTCTTCAAGTGTTTTCACACTTCAAGTGTGAAAACTTGGCACCCTTGATGCGATTCCAAAAGTTCCCCGACACCCTGGTCTCTCTCGAGGGGAACACCGAGGTTCCCGGTATGACTTCATCTGAGCCACTTCTCCCCTCCTGATTGCGACTGGAGGGTCGACTCCCGTGCTTTGTCTGGAAGGGGTTCCCAACCTTCCCAGCGCACCTCAGGATGAGGCCGGTCTAACGAGAATATTTGAGACGTAGCTTCATGGGTGGTAACACATGCTGAAAGACCCCGATTCCCTGGTCCACTCTTGATAAGAACCCGATGCCCGGACACCTCTTGAAAGGCAACCCTGTGGAAGAAGGCACAACACGACGGGGCACTGACACCCTCGTGCATCGTCCGGAAAAACCCGCAGATTCCAAACACAGTTCGACAAGTTGCCTGTCACCCCGTGAATAACTCGAGAGGCAAGCGGAGTTCCATTCCTCCTTACAAGACGAGGCCTGACTCTCCTGTCCCAACTCTGCAGGGACCCTGCGATCAGAGTCAGAAATGGAGACGAACCCTGAGGTTCCTGCCTCCACTCGAGATGAGGCCCTCTTCTATTGCACCAAACCCAGTGGAGTCCCGAGAGGGCCCTCCCAACTCCAGGGTATCCTTGACTTTTCAGAGGCACACTGAGAAGCTCCCTGAGGCCACCGGCACTAGTCGAGGGAACCCAGGGTTTACTGCCGTGACCCAAGAAACACCTTGAAAGTCCTTCTTTAACGGTTCTTGAGGCCCAATACACCTTCCATGACTCTAGAGCAATGACGCGCTCCCCCTCGCAATGCGCATGGAGACCTGACTTCCCAAGCGCCACATGAGAGGCTCCCTGAGCTCCCCGTAGTACCTCATGAGAAACCCCACACTGGCGCTGCAGCTCGAGAAAACCCACGAGACGCCCCCTTCATGGCGAGATGATGGCCTTCTTTTCCTGCATGGCCTGGAGAGCAATCACGAGTCCTCTCTCCAAACTCCACAGGAGGCTTGACTCCCTTTAGGCCACTCAGTGGGCTCCAAGAGATACCCGTCGCAACTCGAGAGGAGAGTGGAGTCCTTCGCTTCCCCTCGAGACAAGGACTGACTCCCCGGGTGCATCAGGAAAGCAACCCCGAGATCCCTGTCCCCCCTGGAGACGAACATTATGTCCTGGACACAAGCCTAGATAAGGTCTCTTTTGCCCTGCAGTAACTCAAGCGCAATCCCTAGCTCTCCCTCGCAACTCGAATGGAAGACTGGACTTCCCTGGGCCAACACAAGAGGAAGCCTGAATTTCCTGACCTAACTCGAGAATCCCGCCACAACTCGAGAAAAACGACGTGGTTAACCCGTCACCACAAGATGAGGCCCTTGCCAGCTACAGCATCTCAAGAGAAGTCTCACGTTCCGTCTTGAAGTTTGAAACGGTACTTAGCACCTTTGATGTGACTCCAAAACTTCCCCGACATCCCAGTTTTACTCGAGGGGAACATCGAGGTTCCCGGCACCACTTCATCTGAGCCCCTTCTCCCCTCCTGATCGGGACAAGAGGGTCGATTCACTTGCTTTGTCTGAAAGGGTTACCGTCCTTCCTGGTGCACCTCAGGTTGAGGTCCGTCTCAAGAAGAAATTCGAGACGTAGGCTTGTGGGTGGTGCCACATGCCGAAAGACACTGATTTCCTGGTCTGCTCTTGATAAGAATCTGAAGGCTGGATACCTCTTCGAAGGCAACCCTGTGTATGAAGGCAAAAAACGAAGGGGAACTGACACCCCCATGCATCGTCCGGATAAAACCGCAGGTTCCACACACAGCTCGACAAGTGGCCTGTTATCCGGTGAACAACTCGAGAGTCCAGTGGAGTTCCATTCCTCCACACAAGACGAGGCCTGACTCTCCTGTCCTAACTCTGTAGGGACTCTGTGTTCAGAGTCAGAAATGGAGAGCAACCCTGAGGTTCCTGCTTCAAATCGAGATGAGGCCTTCTTCTGACAAGGTCCAGCCTCGGCTGGTCCAGGGTTTTCGAAGGGGAGACAGAGTAGGCGACCTATTGATTTATTTATCGAAGATATAAAGAGTAATAGAATGAGGATAGCTCAGTAGGAAAATTTAGTGGAGAAAAGAAGCTGAGTAGCTTGGTTTATGCGGAAAATCAGTATAACCCGTGACACCAGGTTAGCTCTGACCACGGAGGCCGCAGGCTCCCTCTCGAATAGCGAAAAGTGCCCCACCTTAGACACCTTCTCAAGTGGTCTTCGAAGCCCAGGCAAATAAATGGTCGCAGAGGATATCCGCGCTCCAGATGGACACTCATCTGAAAATTGAGGGGAAGAATGACATTAGGAGACTAAGCGTTGGCAATCAAGGCCCGTAGCTTTATTTTCAACAGGGGTTTTTATACCCTAAGTTACACATAGAGGATAATGGGGATGCAAAGACAGCAGCCTTGGATCCTTATCAAAAACCAGAGTTTCTCTCCTGCAAATGTATCGTATACAAATGGTTTAGGTGATTTACATCATCTTCTAGCCAGAAGACCTATTAACATTTTATGACTCTTGACAAAGACTTATCAACCGTAAGACTTATTTTCTCTAAGAGTAATTATTTTAAGGTTTGGCCCCATCTTTCGAAGATAAAATTGCATTCCTACAGGGCAGATGTGTAATGGGCTTACAACAAAGGAAATAATTTATTACCTTAAGGGTCTAAAGTTAGTAACACCAAGGCCACTACTTATTTCTTCTACATACCAACTATATTAATTAATACACATTCAAGGATACAATTCAGGGGACGTGGAAACTTGGCAACAAGCATTGGTTCATCAATGAAATCTTTTACTAGTTTTATTCTGACAGTTTCTAACTCTCTGAGAGGCTCTAAGCTATTTGAATATCTTAAGCTTCCCGTGCCTCTCGAGGCTCGGAGACTGTAAACAATTGTATGCATTGCTGTAGGAGACCGGGTAAATTTGTCAGGCGAGTTAGAGAGCCATCTGACGTGTTTGGATTTAAACACTCCTAATTGCCCAGGAACTTTATTAATTGGAGCTGTAAGTTAGCTCTTTGACAGAGAGAGTGAGATGGTGGTGGGGGACAGCCCCCAGTAAAGTCAGAGGGGAGAGCACAAAGCAATAAAGTAGGCAGACTCTGGTTTTGGGGGGTAGATGCTCAAGAATATCCGGGAGGACTCCCGAGGCTGGATCCCGCCTTTGTGTATGCCCAGCCTCCTTCCTCATGACCTTTGTCATGAGTGGAATGTCTCTCGCCGGCTCCCGGCATCTCCCCGTTTTGTATTTCTTAAAACAGCCAGATGTAGCTCAGTCGCGAGCCTCTGAATACTCTGCCGAAGAATCCTGACAATACAAGGAAGAATGATTATGAGAAGCACAATTAAAGCAGCCACCGCAGCATAGCTAAAGACATTAGACAGAATATTCTTTCCTGAGATGTAGTTAGGGAAAGTATGGAAGAAATCATTTGCTGTTCCAGCAGCAGTAAAATCTAATCGGGAGTGCTCCATGGTTGCTATTTGATAGTGAAGTTTCCCTACGTCTCAACCAATGTCAGAGCTGTTCCAGATACCTGAAATATGGTTTTTAATCTTTTCCCATTCAAAATCTGTCTCATTTACTTTCAGGGGTGTTCCACATATCCACCGATAGTCAGCATGACAAGACAATGCCATTTTCACCTTTAAAGCCTGCAATTCAGTCCCAATATGTATTACTGCTTCCTCTAGGGCGTCTACCCTCATTTCTAATTTTCTCTCTATAGCTTCCTGTGTTGCCAATGTTAAAGAAACATTTTTGGACATAGAATCAACATATTGAGCAGTATGTACTTGTTGAGTCAATGATATTTCTGCCACAGTAACAGAAGTGATTGCACTTATCAAAGCTGCTGTTCCCAAGATAATTAAGCCCACAAACCGTCGTGTTTGCATTAAATCCTGTAGTTGTTGTAATACAGCAAGACCATAATTCAATAAGTGGTTACATCATAAGATAAGGTGGATGTTGTAGCATTACAAAGGAGCAAACATTATATTGAGGGTTTAAACATGATGAACCAGGGAGCAGCTGTAGGTGTCAGCCCGGGGGAGCAGTGTCCCCAGCATCAGGAGGCAGAACGCGAGCGGCAGGCTGTGGGCCAAGGCGCCTATGGTGGGCGGAGGGGCAGGGTTCGTGGTTTAGGGCTAGGCACCACCGCTTGGGCTCAGGGCGGTCCCCTCTCGCCGGTGGGGCCACGCTGGTCTGGACAGCACTCCGCGGGTGCGCTTTCCTCTCTGGCCCTCACTCGCTGCACAGACTTCTTTGCTCTAGGTCACGGGGTGCAGAGAGGTGGGTGCGAGGCGCTGCTGGTGGCGCGGAGGCGAGAGCTGGCTGGGGGAGGGGGAGCGAGCGAGTGCGCGCGCCGCGAACCTGGTCTTTGGGGAATGTGACATGACGAATTTGTCTGAGATCCAAACCGGAGAATCTGCATTCTGTAGAAATATACAAGCATACCCTCTCCCACAAGTTAGCAACACATCTGGCCTTTTTCACTCTCCCGTAAGGAGGCCTTTTTACTTGACCAGGGGCCGAGTCGTAGCCTGTAATTCAGGCATCTAGTGTCTCATCATTGTAGTCTGCCCCTGTGTGTTTACGTTTAAGTGATTAATTACAATTGGAACATAACTTCACTATTTGTCTAGCTGTTTCCCTATGGATATGTTAATTTAGGTCTAATGTTTAGTTTAGGTCTCTGTATAAATTTAGGTAATAAATGTATAACCTCCTTATCTCATTTTGGTATACAGGTATACAGATATACCTAAATGCAAAATGCATTTATATATGTATTTATATATGGCAACAAGTATAAAGTTATTGACATATAATATATATAAATCAATATACTTGAATTAATCTTTATAATTAATATATTAATTAATATATATTACAACAATACAACACATACACAGCTAATACCAACCAACACAAACCAATATACTGTAATAATACATGTCACACATTTATAATTATACAGTATATAGAACATTTATCATCACAGCACATCAATCCATACCAATTAATATCAGCCACACACACATTATATTCTGCCATATATATTTAATTATACAGTATATATATATATGTGTGTGTGTATAGTATACATATTAATTTATATACAAATTAATTAAGTATAGATCTATAAATAGAATTAGGTATACCTTTATTATATTTTATTTATACCCATACCTAATTAGGCAAACTGTAATTAGGCAAATACATTTATATTATGTATTTATAACAATATATAAAGTATTGTTAAATGTACCACCTGTACAGCATCTCCACCCCACATACCACTTTCTCTAATCCCACCAACTCATTTTCAGTATTATGTGTTGGCCAGGAGCTGGGCCAGTCTTTCCCAGCAATGTTAAGAGACGTCTGTTCCTGTGTCTAATAGCCCTGGCGTTTTATTCTCTTGAATTAAAAGATCTTTTAAAGGCCTTGGAACTGTAATTTCCTGCACCCAAAAGGCTAGATCACTAGATCCAAATGTTTTGTGGCTCTTAGCTTGAGAAGTCAAGTTTTTCCTTGTCTGATAGTAAGGTAAAAGTAAAAGCTGTGTTACTCTTTGACCTTTATTAATTTGTACAGTTTTGATAGGCAGTGAGATCAAGACTTTAATTTCTCAATATCATCAGAATCTACTACACCATGCACCAGCGAAATTTCTTTTCTTTCTTTTTTTTTTATTTAATTATTTTTTAAAAGAAAGCGAGCTACGCCCCAGGACACATCTTACAATGTCCTCAGATAGGGGGCCAGCCACTCCGGTTGGAATTGGAGTAAGCGGCACATCAGGGGTTAATATTGTTATTAAATCTCCTTGCCTTTTCGCTTTTCTCCTAGCCTGGGTGAGACCCCCCGAGGGAGTTTTCTCCAAGGAGCACGCTCTGAATATTGTGTACTAAAAGCTCCTTTGTTTAAAAAACTTTTTATCTTCCTCAGTCTTAGGCAACACTTTGGGAGGCTTTGGGGGCAAAGTGGGGAACTCCTGGGTCCTGGGAGGCACAATCGAAGGCGGTGGTGGTCTCCTTAAATCAGAAAGTGGTGGATAAGTTTTTTAAAGGTTTGTGCAGAGGGGGAGGGAGCTCGCCAGGGCTCTCGGCCGCAGCGTCCTGTAAGCCCTCTCCTTCCTCGGGAGGTAGACCACTTTCTCCCTCCTTTTTTTTTTTTCAATGGCAGAAAATATGATCTGTGCAGTAAATGGAGACTCACCACCATCCACCTCTATAGCCTCCCCCATAGGCTATTTAACAGCCTCGTGACGGAGGTCCAGGACATTTCTAATCATATTCCACAGTCAATAAATATTTGTCTATTCTTAGATGCAGAGAAATCCATTTTTAATTTTTTTTTAATTTTAGAGAATATTTTTATTTATTTTGTAACCTCTTTACCCTGGCTAAACTGCAGAGGGGACTAGAAAAGAAGCCTCAAGGTGAGGATCGAGTTCATCCTTGGGACTAGAGAAAATCATTCTCCGGGAAACTCCTAGCGGTGGCCCTTTACCCCGACATGGAGGAGGAGGCATAGGGGGATGGGAGCGTCCCGAAGTTTTCCTCTTCTGTTCCGGAGATCCTTTAACTGTTTGGTAACTAAATCTTACGAACTGTCTGATCGGGGATGTTTCCCTCAACCTCCTAGGAGCGGATGGTCTGATTAGGGATGTTTTCTTAAACTTTTAGGAGCATCTTTAGCTAAAAAAAAAAAACAAAACAATCCTCATCAGAATGGCATCGAGCTGCTGTTTCCTCTAAACCTTTTTCAAATTGAGGGGAGAGCTGATCTTTCTTTTCATCCCTATCTTTTACATGCTCATTGGCAGTCATAGCGGCTAGCCATTCATTTAGCTGTCGATAGCTAGGTATAGCCTCTTCATTTTCACTTTTCTTTATAACAGGTACCTTTTCAGATTTGCTTTTTTGTTTAACAGGTACTTTTCCAACTTTACTTTCCACTTTAACAGGTACCTTTTCAAATTCATGAGCTGGATCTAAAACATCTCTAGTCATATTCCACAGAGGAAAGGTGTAAGTAGGGATTTTTTCCAAACCTTGCTGAGCACAATAAGCTCTTAGCTGTTTTCCTAGTTTTTTCAAGATATCTAGGTTAACAGTGCCTTGTTGTAGAAACCAAGGGCAGTGGTCTTGTACAAATGTAAAAAATGATTGAATGGAAGATGTTTTAACCTTGATTCTTCTTTTACTTAATAACTGTAAAATTACTCCTATAAAGAGCTTTCTTTCATTTGATTCAGTGTTGCCCATGTCAGAAAATTAAGGATAGTAAAAGATTTTGCTTTTAGCTATCTAAAGATTAGGCCCTTTTTGTCAGCCTTTTTAGAAACCGTTTTTTCTCTCTAACTCTTCAACACTTCCCACTCCTCTCGCCCTGTCTATTCTACAGGGGGATCTGCAGCCCCCTAAGTGGGATCCTATCTGTCCCCAAAACTGAACACTGGGGGAATGGGGTTGGGGATTTACCTTCGAAATGCCTGTCTCGGGCGCCACCTGCAGAGGTCCAGCCCCAGCTGATCCAGGGTATTTGAAGGGAAGATGGAGTAGGCGACCTATTTATATATTTATTTATTCATCAAAGATATACAGAGTAATAGAATGAGGATAGCTCAGTAGGAAAATTCAGTGGAGAAAAGCAGCTGAGTAGCTTGGTTTATGCGGAAAATCAATATAACCCATGACACCAGGTTAGCTCTGACCATGGAGGCTGCAAGTGCCCTCTAGAATAGAGGAAGTTGCCCCACCTTAGACACCTTATCGAGTAGGTCTTCGAAGCCCAGGCAAATAAATGGTCGCAGAGGATATCCGCGCTCCAGATGGACACTCATCTGAAAATTGAGGGGAATAATGACATGGGGAGACCAAGCGTTGGCGAGCAAGGCCCGTAACTTTATTTTCAACACAGGTTTTAATACCCTAAGTTACACATAGAGGATAATAGGGGATGCAAAGTCAGCAGTCTTTAATCCTTATCAAAAACCAGGGTTTCTTTTCTGCAGATTTATCGTATTAAAATGGTTTAGATGATTTACATCATCTTCTGGCCAGAAGACCTATTAACATTTTATGACTCTTGACAAAGACTTATCAACCATAAGAGTTATTTTCTCTAAGAGTAATTGTTTAAGGTTTGGCGCAATCTTTCGAAGATAAAATTGCATTCCTATAGGGAGGATGTGTAATGGGTTTACAACAAAGAAAATAATTTATTACCTTAAGGGTCTAAAGTTACTAACATCAAGGCCAGTACTTATTTTTTCTACATACCAACTATATTAATTAACACACATTCAAGGATACAATTCAGGGGATGTGGAAACTTGGCAAAAAGGATTGGTTCATCAATGAAATCTTTTACTAGTTTTATTCTGACAGTTTCTAACTCTCTGAGAGGCTCTAAGCTATTTGAATATCTTAAACTTCCCGTGCGTCTCGAGGCTGGGAGACTGTACACAATCGTATGCATAGCTGTAGGAGACCGGGTAAACTTGTCAGGCGAGTTAGAAAACCATCTGAGGGGTTTGGATTTAAACACTACTAATTGCCCAGGAACATTATTAGTTGGAGCTGTAAGTTAGCTCTTTGACAGAGAGAGTGAGATGGTGGTAGGGGACATCCCCAGTAATGTCAGAGGTGAGAGAACAAAGCCATAAAAAAGGCAGACTTTGGTTTTTGGGGGTAGATGCTCAAGAATATACGGGGGAACTCCCGGAGGCTCGATCCCGCCTTTGCGTATGCCGAGACTCTTTCCTCATGACATTTGTCACGAGTGGAATGTCTCTCGCTGGCTCCCGGCAATCTTCCATTGCACCAAACGCAGTGGAGTCCCGAGAGGCCCCTCCCAACACCACTGTATCAGTGTCTTCTCAGAGGCACCCTGAGCAACTCCCTGAGGTCACCGGCACAAGTCGAGGGAACACAGGGTCTCCTGCCGCAACCCGAGAAAGACCTCAAGAGTCCGTCTTCAACGCGTCTTGAGGCCGGATTCCCCTACCATGACTCGAGAGCAATGACACGCTCCCCCTCGCCATGCGCATGGACACCTGACTTCACTGGCGCCACATGAGAGGCTCCCTGAGCTCCCCGTCATACCTCGTGAGAAACCCCACACTGGCGCCGCAGCTCGGGAAAACCCACGAGATGCCACTGTCATCGCGAGATTGGGGACTTCTTTTCCTGCCTGACCTGGAGAGAAATCCCTGGTCCTTTCTCCAAACTTCACAGGAGGCTTTACTCCCTTTAGGCCACTCAATGGGCTCCAAGAGATACCTGTCGCGACTTGAGAGGAGAGCAGAGTACTTTGTTTCCCCTCGAGATGAGGCCTTACCTCGGGTGAGTCTGGAATGCAACCCCGAGATCCCTGTTGCCCCTGGAGAGGAACATTATGTCCTGGACAAAAGCCTAGATGAGGTCTATTTTGCACTACAGTGACTCGAGAGCAACACCCATCTCTCCCTCGCAATTCGAATGGAAGATTGGTCTTCACTGGGCAAACACAAGAGGAAGTCTGAATTTCCCGTTGTAACTCGAGAATCCCGCCGCAACTCTTAAAAACCACGTGGTTCCCCATTCATCGCAATATGAGGCCTTTGCCCGCTACAGAGTCTCAAGAGAAGTCCCATGTTTCGTCATAAAGTTCGAAATGCTACTTGGCACCCTTGATGCGACCCCAAAAGTTCCCCAATATACCGGTCTCACTCCAAGGGAACACCGAAGTTCCTGGCACCACTTCATTTGAGCCCCTTCTCCGCTCCTGATCACGGCAGGAAGGTCGATTCCCCTGCTTTGTCTAGAAGGGGTTCCCGACCTTCATGGCGTACCTCAGGATGAGGCCAGTCTCACGAAGAAATTCGAGACGTAGCCTCGTGTTGGTGCCACGTGCCAAAAGACCCCGATTTCTCAGTCTTGCTCTTGATAAGAACCCGATGCCCGGACACCTCTTCTAAGGCAACCCTGTGGATGAAGGCACTACACGAGGGGGCACTGGCAACCCTGTTCATCGTCCGGAAAACCCCGCAGGATCCACATACAGCTCCACAACTGGCCTGTCACCCCTTAAACAATGAGAGAGGAAAGCGGAGTTCCCTTCCTCAGACAAGACGAGGCCTGAGTATCCAATCCCAACTCTGCAGGCACGCTTCGATCTGAGTCAGAAATGGAGAGGAAACCTGAGGTTCCTGCCTCAACCCGAGATGAGGCCCTCTTCCATTAAAACAAACCCAGTGGAGTCCCGAGAGGCCACTCCCATCTCCACAGTATCCCTGACTTCTCATAGGCATTCTGAGAAGCTCCTTGAGGCCACCGGCAAACGTCGAGGGAAATAAGGGTTTCCTGCCACAACCGAAGAAAGACCTCGAGAGTCCTTCTTCAATGCGTCTTGAGGTCAGATTCCCCTACCATGGCTCGAGAGCAATAACGCGCTCCCCCTCGCGACGCACATGGAGACCTGACTTCCCTGGCGCCACATGAGAGGCTCCCTGAGCTCCCTGACGTACCTCGTGTGAAACCCCACACTGGCGCCGCAGCTCGAGAAAACCCACAAGACCCCTCCGTCATCGCGAGATGAGGGCCATCTTTTCCTGCATGGCCTGGAGAGCAGTCCCAAGTCCTCTCTCCAAACTTCACAGGAGGCTTGACTCCCTTTAGGCCACAAAGTGGGCTCCAAGAGGTGCCCGTCGCGACTCGAAAGGAGAGCGGAGTCCTTTGCTTCCCTTCGACACGAGGCCTGACTCCCTGGGTGAGTCTGGAATGCAAACCTGAGATCCCTGTGGCCCTTGGAGAGGAACATTAGGTCCTGGACACAAGCCTAGATGAGGTCTCCTTTGCCCTGCAGTGACTCGAGCGCAACCCCCAGCTCTCCCTCGCAACTCGAATGGATGATTGGACTTCCCTGGCCCAACACAAGAGGAAGCCTGAAATCCCCGTCGTAACTGGAGAATCCCACCGCAACTCGAGAAAAACCACGTGGCTCCCCCGTCATCGCAAGATGAGGCCCTTGGCCGCTACAGCGTATCAAGAGAAGTCCCACGTTCCATCCTGAAGTACAAAACGGTACTTGTCACCCTTGATGCGACCCCCAAAGTTCCCTGACATACCGGTCTCACTCGAGGGAAACACCAAAGTTCACGGCACCACTTCCTGTGAGCCCCTTCACCCCTCCTGATCGCAACAGGAGGGTCGACTCCCATGCTTTGTCTGCAAGGGGTTCCCGACGTTCCCCGCGAACCTCTGGATGAGGCCGGTCTCATGAGGAAATTCGAAAAGTAGCCTCATGGTTGGTGCCACATGCTGAAAGATCCCGAATTCCCGGCCCACTCTAGATAAGAACCTGACACCCGGACATCTCTTCGAAGGCAACCCTGTGGATGAAGGCACAACACGAAGGGACACTGACATCCCCATGCATCGTCTGGAAAAACCCGCCGATTCCACTCACAGCTCCAAATGTGGACTGTCACCCCGTGAACAACTCGAGAGGCAAGTGAAGTTGCATTCCTTCACACAAGACGAGGCCTTACCCTCCTGGCCCAACTCTTCAGGGACCCTGCGATCGGAGTCAGAAATGGAGAGGAACCCTGAGGTTCCTGCCTCAACTAGAGAAGAGGCCCTCTTCCATTGAACCAAACTCAGTGGTGTCCCGAGAGGCCCCTCCCAACACCACAGTATCCCTGAATTCTCAGAGGCTCCCTGAGAAGCTACCTGAGGTCACTGGCACAAGTCGAGGGAACCCAGAGTTTCCTGAAGTAACCCGAGAAAGACTTGGAGAGTCCTTTTTCAACGTCTCTTGATGCCCGATTCCCCTACCATGACTCCAGAGCAAGGACGCGCTCCCCTTGCCACAAGCAGGAAAACTTACTTCCCTAGTACCACACAAGAGGCTCCCTGAGTACCCCATCGTACCTCGTGAGAAAACCCACACTGGCGCCGCAGTTCGAGAAAAACCACAAGATGCCCCCGTCAAGGAGAGATGGGGGCCCTCTTTTCCTGCCTGACCTGGAGAGCAATCCCTGGTCCTCTCTCCAAACTTCACAGGAGGATTGACTCCCTTTAGGCCACTCAGTTGGGTCCAAGAAATACCCGGTGCGACTCGAGAGGAGAGCGGAGTCCTTTGCTTCCCTCGAGACGAGGCCTGACTCCCCGGGTGAGTTTGGAATGCAACCCCGAGATCCCTGTCGCCCCTGGAGTGGAATATTATGTCCTAGACACAAGCCTAGATGAGGTCTATTTTGCCCTACAGTGACTCGAGAGCAACCTCCATCTCTCCCTCACAATTTGAATGGAAGATTGGTCTTCCCACGGTCAACACAAGAGGAAGTCTGAATTTCCCATCGTAATTCGAGAATTCAGCCTCAAGTCTTAAAAACCATGTGGTTCCCCCTTCATTGCAATATGAGGCCCTTGCCAGCTAGAGTCTCAAGAGAAGTCCCACGTTCCATCTTAAAGTTCGAAATGCTACTTGGCACCCTTGATGCGACCCCAAAGTTCCCCAACATACCGGTCTCACTCCAGGGGAAGACCGAAATTCCCGGCGTCTCCAGGGAAGTCCCATGTTCCGTCCTTAAGTGTGAAACGGTACTTGACACCCTTGATGAGACCGCAAAAGTTCGCCGACACGCTGGGTGCCTTGAGGGGAACACCGAGGGTCCCGGCACCACTTCATCTGAGCCCCTTCTCCCCTCCTGATCGCGACAGGAGAGTCGATTCCCCTGCTTTCTCTGGAAGGGGTTCCCGGCCTTCCTGGTGCACCTCAGGATGAGGCCGGTCTCAGGAGGAAATTCGAGACTAGCCATGTGTGAGGTGCCACGTGCCGAACGACCCCGATTATCCGGTCCGCTCTTGATAAGAACCCGATGCCCGGACACCTCTTCGAAGGCAACCCTGTGAGTGAAGGCACAACACGAAGGGGCACTGACACCCCCGTGCATCATCCGGAAAAACCCGCAGGGTCTACACACAGCTCGACAAGGGGCCTGAGACTCCCGGAACAACTCGAGAGGCAACCAGAATTCCATTCCTCAGACAAGACGAGGCATGACTCTCCTGTCCCAACACTGCAGGGACCGTGCAGTCGGAGTCAGAATCGGAGAGGAAGCCTGAGGTTCCTGCCTCCCCTCGAGATGAGGCCCTCTTCCATTGCGCCGAACCCAGCAGAGTCCCGAGAGGCCCTGCCAACTCCACAGCATCCCTCACCTCTCAGAGTCACCATGGGAAGTTCCCTATAGTCCCCTGCAGAAGTCGAGGGAAACGAGGGTTTCCCGCCGCCACCCGAGAAAGACCTCGAGAGTCCTTCTTCAACGCGTCTTGAGGCCCTAGTCACTTCCCATGACTCGAGAGTGATGACCAGCTCCCCCTTGCCATGCGCATGGAGACATGAGTTCCCTGGCACCGCACGAGAGGCTCCCTGAGGTCCTCGTCGTGCCTCGTGAGAAAACTCCCATGGGCGCCGCAGCCTGAGGAAACACATGAGACGCCCCCGTCATCGCTAGATGAGGGCCTTCTTTTCCTGCCTGGCCTGGAGAGCAATCCCGAGTCCTCTCTCCAAACTGAAGAGGAGGCTCGACACCCTTGAGTCCACTCATTGGGCTCCAAGAGATCCGTGTCGCGACTTGAGAGGAAAGCGGAGTCCTCTGCTTCCCCTCGAGGCGAGGCCTGACTCCCCGGGGGAGTCTGGAATGCAAACCCGAGATCCCTGTCTTCCCTTGAGAGGAATATTAGGTCCTGGACACACGCCTCGATGAGGTCTCTTTGGCCCTGTAGTGACTCGAGCAGAACCCCCAGCTTTCCCTCGCAACTCCAGGGGAAGATTGGGCTTCCCAGGGCCAACCCAAGAGGAAGCCTGAAATCCCCGTCGTTTTCGAGAATCCAGACTCAACTCGAGAAAAACGACGTGGTTCCAACGTCTTCACAGAATGAGGCCCTTGCCCGCTACAGCGTCCCCAGGGAAGTCACATGTTCCGTCCTGAAGTGGGAAACGGTACTTGGCTCCCTTGTTGCGACCCCTAAAGTTCCCTGAAATGCCGGGTTCCCTCGAGTGGAACACCTAGAGTCCCGGCCCCACTTCATCTGAGCCCCATCTCCCCACCTGATCACGACAGGAGAGTCGATTCCCCTTCTTTGTGTGGAAGGTGTTCCCGGCCTTCCCGGCGCACCTCAGGATGATGCTGGTCTCACGAGGAAATTCGAGATGAGCCACGTGGGTGCTGCCACATGCCGAACGACCCCGATTTCCCGGTCCGCTCTTGATAAGATCCTGATGCCTGGACACCTCTTTGAAGATAACCCTTTTGATGAAGGCACAACACTTAGGGGCACTGACACCCCTGGGTATCGTCCGGAGAAACCCTCAGGTACCACACACAGCTCGAGAAGTGACCTGTCACCCCGTGAACAACTGGAGAGGCAAGCAGAGTTCCATTCCTCCACACAAGACGAGGCCTGACTCTCCTGTTCGAACTCTGCAGCGAAACTGCGATCCGAGTCAGATCTGGCCCAGGGGAAGTCAGGAGAGGAAACATGAGTTTCCTGCCTCCACTCGAGATGAGGCCCTCTTCCATTGCACCGAACCCAGTGGAGTCCCGAGAGGCCCCTCCCAACTGCACAGTATCCCTGACTTCTCAGAGGCACCCTTAGACCTTCCTGAGATCACCGGCACAAGTCGAGGGAACCAAGGGTTTCCTGCCCCAACCCGTAAAAGACCTCGAGAGTCCTTCTTCAACGCGTCTTGAGGTGCGATTCCCCTACCATGACTCGAGAGCAATGACGCGCTCCCCCTAGCCACGCGCGTAGAAACCTGACTTCCCTGGCGCCACAGGAGAGGCTCCCTGAGCTCCCCATTATACCTCGTGAGCAACACCACACTGGAGCCGCAGCTCGAGAATACCCACGAGACGCCCCAGTCCTCACGAGATGAGGGCCTTCTTTTGCTGTATGGCCTGGAGAGCAATCCTGAGTCCTCTCTCCAAACTCCACAGGAGGCTTGACTCATTTTAGGCCACACAGTGAGCTCCAAGATATACCCGTCGCGACTCGAGAGGAGAGCGGTGTCCTTGGCTTCCCCTCGAGACGAGGCCTGATTCCCAGGGTGAGTCGAGAATGCAATGCCGAGATCGCTGTCGCCCCAGCAGAGGAACATTAGGTCCTGGACACAAGCCTAGATGAGGTCTATTTGGCCCTGCAGTGTCTCGAGAGCAATCCCCAGTTCTAACTCGCAATTCGAATGAAAACTGGACTTCCCTGGGCCAGTTGAAGAGGAAGCCTGAATTCCCCGTCGTAACTCGAGAAACCCGCCACAACTCAAGAAAAACCACGTGGTTCCCCCGTCATCGAAAGATGAGGCCCTTGCCCGCTACAGCGTCTCAAGAGAAGTCCCACGTTCCGTATTGAAGAGCGAAAAGTTACTTGGAACCCTTGATGCGACCCCAAAAGTTCCCCGACATACCAGTCTCACTTGAGGAGAACACCGAGGTTCCCGGCACCACTTCATCTGAGACTCTTCTCCCCTCTTGATCGCGACAGGAGGTTCGATTCCCCTGCTTTGTCTGGAAGGCGTTCCCGACCTTCCTGGCGCACATCAAGATGAGGCCAGTCTCACGAGGAAATTCGAGACATAGCCTCATGGGTGGTGCGACATGCCAAAAGACCCCGATTCCCTGGTCCGCTCTTGATAAGAACCCGATGGCAGAACCCAACTCGAAGGCAATCCTGTGGATCAAGGCACAACACGAAGGGGCAGTGACACCCCGGTGCATCGTCCAGAAAAACCCGCAAGTTCCACATACAAATCGACAAGTGGCCTGTCACCCCATGAACAACGCGAGAGTCAAGCGGAGTTCCATTCCTCCACACAAGACGAGGCCTGACTCTCCTGTCCCAACTCTGCAGGGACTCTGCGATCCGAGTCAGATCCGGCGCATTCGAAGCCAGGAGAGGAACCCTGAGGTTCCTGCCTCAACTTGTCATGAGGCCCTCTTCCATTGCACCAAACCCACTGGAGTTCCGAGAGGCCCCTCCCAACTCCACAGTGACCCTGACTTCTCAGAGGCACGCTGAGAAGCTTCCTGAGGTCACTGGCACAAGTCGATGGAACCCAGGGTTTCCTGCTGCAACCCAAGAAAGACCTTGAGAGTCCTTCTTTAACACGTCTTCAGGCCCAATTCCACTACCATGACTCGAGAACAATGACGGGCTCCCTCTCACCACGTGCATAGAGACCTGACTGCCCTGGCACCACGTGAGAGGCTCACTGAGCTCCCAGTCTTACTTCGTGAGAAACCCCCATAGCGCCACAGCTCGAGAAAACCTACGAGACGCCCCAGTCATTGGGAGATGAGGGCCTTCATTTCATGCATTGCCTGGAGAGCAATCCCGTGTCCTCCCTCCAAACACCAGAGGAGGTTTGACTCCCTTTAAGCCACTCAGTGGGCTCCAAGACATACCCGTCCGACTCGAGAGGAGAGCAGAGTCCTTTGCTTCCCCTCGAGACGAGGCCTGACTCCAAGGTGAGTCTGGAATGCAACCCCGAGATTTCTGTCGAGTCTTGAGATGAACATTAGGTCCTGCACACAAGCCTTGGTGGGGTCTCTTTTGCCTTCAGTGACTAGAGCGCACCTCCAGCTCTTCCTCGAATCTCGAATGGAAGATAAGACTTTTGTGGGCCAACACAAGAGGAAGCATGAATTCCCTGTGGTAACTCAAATATCCCACCGCAACTCGAGAAAAACCAAGTGGTTCCGCAGTCATTCCAAGATGAGGCCCTTGCCCGCTGGAGCACCCCAAGAGAAGTCCAACGTTCCATTTTGAAGAGTGAAATGGTACTTGGAACGCTTTATGCAACCCCAAAAGTTACCCGACATACCTGTCTCACTTGAGGGAAACACCGAGGTTCCCAGCAGCACTTCATCTGAGCCACTTCTCCCCTCCTGATCGCCAAAGGAGGGTCGATTCCTCTGCTTTGTCTGGAAGAGTTTCATGACCTTCGCGGCACACCTCAGGATGAGGCCGGTTTCATGAGGAAATTCGAGACAACCCACGTGGGTGCTGCCAAATGCTGAACGACCCCGATTTCCCAGTCCGCTCTTCATAAGAACCCGATGCCCGGACACCTCTTCGAAGGCAACCCTGTGGATGAAGGCACAAATTGAAGGATCACTGACACCCCCGTGCATCGTCTGGAAAAACCTGCAGATTCCATACACAGTTTGACAAGGGGCCTGAAACCCGATGAACAACTCGAGAGGCAAGCGGAGTTCCATTCCTCAGAAAAGACGTAGCCTGACTCTCCTGTCCCAACTCTGCAGGGACCCTGCGGTCTGAGTCCGAAACAGAGAGGAAGTCTGAGGTTCCTGCCTCCCCTCGAGATGAGGCCCTCTTCCATTGCGACAAACCCAGCGGAGTCCCGAGAGGCCCCGCCCACTCCACAGTATCCATCAACTCTCAGAGACACCCTGGGAAGTTCCCTAAGGTCCCCGGCAGAAGTCGAGGGAAATGACTTTTCCCGACACAACCCGAGAAAGACCTCGATAGTCCCTCTTCAACGCGTCTCGAGGCCCTAGTCCCCTCCCGTGACTCGAGAGCCATGACGCGCTCCCCCTCGCCACGCGCAAGGAGACCTGACTTCCCTGGCGCCGCACGAGAGGCTCCCTGAGATCCTCGTCGTGCCTCGCGAGAAAACCCCCAAGGGCGCCGCAGCTCGAGGAAAGCCCTGAGACGCCCCCGTCCTCACGAGGTGAAGGGCCTTCTTTTCCTACATGGCCTGGAGAACAATCCCGAGCCCTCTCTCCAAAATGAAGAGGAGGCTTGACTCCACTGAGGCCACTAGGGGGCTCCAAGAGATCCGCGTCGCGACTCGGGAGGACAGCGGAGTCCTTGGCTTCCCCTCGAGACGAGGCCTGGCACCCCGGGGGATCCTGGAATGCAACCCCGAGATCCCTGCCTTCCCTGGATAGGAACATTAGGTCCTGTACACAAGCCTAGATGAGGTCTCTTTGGCCCTGCAGTGACTCAAGGCAGCCCCCAGCTTTCCCTCGCCACTCGAATGGAAGACGGGGCTTCACAGGGCCAACAGAGGAGGAAGCCTGTAATCCCGTCGTCACTCGAGAATCCCACCGCAAATCGAGAAAAAACACGTGGTTCTAACGTCTTCGCAAGATGAGGCCCTTGCCCACTACGGCGTCTCAAGGGAAGTCCCATGATCCGCCCTGAAGTGCGAAACGGTACCTGACACCCTTCGTACGACACCCAAAAGTTCCCCGACACGCCGGGTTCCCTCAAGGGGAACACCGAGAGTCCCGGCACAGCTTCATCTGAGCCCCTTCTCCCCTCCTGATCGCGACAGGAGAGGCGATTCCCCTGCGTGGTCCAGAAGGGGTTCCCGGCCTTCCTGGCGCACCTCAGGATGAGGCCGGTCTCACGGGGAAATTCGAGACGAGCCACGTGGGTGGTGCCACATGCCGAACGCCCCCGATTCCCCGGTCCGCTCTTGAGAAGGACTCGAGGCCCGGACCTCTCTTCGAAGGCAACCCTGTGGGTGAAGGTACCACTCGAAGGGGCACTGACACCCCCGTGAGTCGTCCGGAAAAAGCCGCGGTTTCCACACACAGCTCGACGAGGTGCGTGAGACACCCTGAGCAATTCGAGAGGCAAGCGGGGTTCCCTTCCTCAGACAAGACGAGGCCTGACTCTCCTGTCCCAACTCTGCAGGGACCCTGTGGTTGGAGTCCGAAAAGGAGAGGAAGCCTAAGTTTCCTGTCTCCCCTCGAGATGAGGCCCTCTTCCATTGCGCCAAGCCCAGCGGAGTCCCGAGAGGCCCCGCCAACTCCACAGCATCCCTCACCTATCAGAGGCACCATGGGAAGTTCCCTCAGGTCCCTGGCAGAAGTCGAGGGAAATGAGGCTTTCCCGCCGCAACCCCAGAAAGACCTCGAGAGTCCTTCTTCAACGCGTCTGGAGGCCCTAGTCCTCTCCCATGACTCGAGAGCCATGACGCGCTCCCCCTCGCCACCCGCACAGAGACCTGACTTCCCTGGCACCGCACGAGAGGCTCCCTGAGATCCTCGTCTTGCCTCGTGAAAAACCCCCACGGGCGCCGCAGCTCGAGGAAACCCCTGAGAAGCCCCCATCCTCGCGAGGTGAGGGCCTTCTTTTCCTGCCTGACCCAGACCGCAATCCTGAGTCCTCTCTCCAAACTGAAGAGAAGGCCTGACACCCTTGAGGCCACTCAGTGGGCTCCAAGAGATCTGCGTCGCGACTTGAGAGGAGAGCGGCATCCTTTGCTTGCCCTCGAGGCTAGGCCTGACTCCCCGGGGGAGTCTGGAACGCCACCCTGAGATCCCTGTCTTCCCTTGAGAGGAACGTTAAGTCCGGGACACAGGCCTAGATGAGGTCTCTTTGGCCCTGCAGTGACTCGAGTGCAACCCCAAGCTTTCCCTCGCAACTCGAATGGAAGATTAGGCTTCCCGGGGCCAACACAAGAGGAAGCCTGAAATCCCCGTCGTAACTCTAGAATCCCGCCGCAACTCGAGAAAATCCACATGGTTCCAACGTCTTCGCAAGATGAGGCCCTTGCCCGCTACGGCGTCTCAAGGGAAGTCCCAGGTTCTGTCCTGAAGTGCGAAATGGTACCTGACTCCTTTAATGCAACCCCCAAAAGTCCCCCACACGCCGGTTTCCCTCGAGGGTAACACCGAGGGTTCCGGCCCCACTTCATCTGAGCCCCTTCTCCCCTCCTGATGGCGACAGGAGAGTCGATCCCCCTGCGTTGTCTGGAAGGTTCCCCGGTCTTCCTGGCACACGTCAGGATGAAGCCGGCCTCACTAGGAAATTTGAGACTAGCCCCGTGGGTGGTCCCACATGCCGAAAGACCCCGATTTCCCGGTCCGCTCTTAAAAAGAACCCGAGGCCCAGACACCTCTTCGAAGGCAACCCAGTGGGTGAAGGCACAACACGAAGGGGCACTGTCACCGTCGTGCATTTCCGGAAATACCCGCAGGTTCCACACACAGCTCAACAAGGGGCCTGAGACCCCCTGAGCACCTCGAGAGGCAAGCGGAGTTCCCTTCCTCAGACAAGACGATTCCTGACTCTCCTGTCCCAACTCTGCAGGTACCCTGCGGTCGGAGTCCGAAACGGAGAGGAAGCCTGAGGTTCCTGCCTTCCCTGGAGATGAGGCCCTCTTCCATTGTGCCAAACCCAGCAGAGTCCTGAGAGGCCCCGCCAACTCCACAGCATCCCTCATCTGTCAGAAGCACACTGGGAAGTTCCCTAAGTTCACCGGTAAACTTTTATTGCACAAGGTCCCCATGAAAAGGCCCACGCAGCAGGACAGCCACAGATTCTGTCTGCCATTAAAGGGCAGTAAGGTGCCCTCCCCTCTTCTTTGCTGCCTCGGCGGCCACCAGGGTGCAATTCGCATACCCTTCCCTTTCCCATTTTAGCAGGTGCTCCAGGGCCCGCATGCCTACAAAGTGCCAGAAGCAGGGCTGGGCCAGCCGGCCAGAATTCAGGGTTCTGTCCCTTGGACTTCCAGCAGACACTAGGCTGCTTGGGAAAACCGCGCAGACTATGAGGATTTTCAGCAGAGGGGTGGAGTGGTAAAGGCCTTGACCCCAAAGACGAGGCGTTCCTGCGACCGCCAGGTTGGGGAGCTCTGAGACTGTGCCAACACAGGGCGGAATACATGGTTCCCTGCTCCATGCAGTCCCAGTTCCCTTACCTGTGTTCCACACCCCTCCGCTGTGGCCGATGGATGCCGATCCTTGGGGATCCAGGAGTTCACGAAATGGGCATTCCCAGCCGCAATGGCGACCCCCAACAGCACATCTGGAAAGCCCTCCCCCACCCCTGCCAGGAGCCAACCCCCGCTGCGAACCCACCCCCACCCCGCCCCGCGCCGCCAGGTTTCGTCCCGGCCCTGCCGGGCTCCCGGCGGGTTCCCAGCCATATTGGCGACCCCCGGGAGCACAACAGGGACCGACCCCCCACCCACAGTGAGCGGAATCTCGACCTGTGCAGCCCAGGTTTACCCCACCCTGGCTGCGCTCCCGGCACATTTCCAGCTGCAGTGGCCATCTCCGAGAGCACAACTGGGAAGCCCTCCCCTACCCCCGCCAGGAGCCGACACCCGCCCTGCGCCGCCCGGGGCGCCCCACCCCTGCCGCGCTCCAGAGGCGCTGCCCACCTTCACCAGCGGCTCTCGGTGAGACCCGTCCCCACGCCCGGTTCCAGGAGAGGCTCTCGGACCTCGCTGCTGCCGCCAGGTCAAACATGAGGACAATACATACACCCCACAGAGACAATCCAAGCTGTCTATGATTTAGGGATAAAACGAGGACTACAGAAAGGCAAGATGACCTGACCTAGGAGGGCCATGATATTCTATAGAACCAGACAAAGTTGGTTACCAAGGAAACTTTTTTCCTTGGAACCCGGAAAGCTGGTTCTTTGCATATGCAATGACCAACAATTAGCTTGTTACCCAAGCCTGCCTTACTGCCACCCCCATCCCCCCACTCCCCAGAAGACTGGCTCAAAGAAATATTTTAAATCTCAGGCGGAAACCTGGAAGATGTCTTGTCTGTCTGTTTGGATTAAGGTATGTGTCAGTGTGAGCCTTGTGTTTTTTGATAATATTGCTCAAGTTCTGAGTTCTGATTTCAATGGTCTCAAGACAAGGCAGCCCTTCCAAATCAAACTGCTGGAAATACAAGAAAACATTGACCTAAATGAATGTCAGAGTCCCGTGAACTGGGAACTAGTCAATATTAAATATCTAGTATTTTTGGTTTTGCTCCTCCACTATAGACATGTCTAAGAGTCAACAACATTAAGCACAACATGTTCATAGTGCCTAGGTTTCTTTTGAGGTAAAAATTGCTCTATTGTTATATCTGTCACAAGCTTGTCAGCAAGAAACTACCTGGAAACGACAACAACAAAAGTAAAAAATGTAAATGTGATATGAGCTTTTAGACAAACTCTTTACAATAATTATACTCTAAAATATCTGCCTCTCATAGTCTTGATTGAAGGCAGAGGAGAAGGGGATGACAAGGGTACGATGGTTGGATGGCATCACTGACTCGATGGACATGAGTTTGAGCAAGCCCCTGGAGCTGGTGACGGACACGGAAGCCTGGCGTCCTTCAGGCCACGGGGTCCCAAAGAGTCAGACATGACTGAGCAACTGAACTGAACTGAACTAACAAACGTTTCTCCAGGTGTTTTGGTTACCCGAGTTTCTATCCTTGTGACGACAGTGTATTGAATAGCTAGGTCATTTCCAAATAAATGAAAGTTCTGAAACATTCACGACTTGAAAGGACCTCCCTTTTACACAGAAACAAAAGAGATTTTTGACTCTCCATGAATAGTGTCTGGCACCATCCTGACATGTTAAATGTAAGAAAGCAATTGTTTTGTTTTGTTTTGTTCTGTTCTTGGGGGTGGGGGGAGGGGGGCGGGCTATAGCCAATGCCAATATAAAAGTCAGTTCTTGGTTGCTGAAGGGAAATGTATGACTTGTTATATCAAGAAAGTATGTGGAATGCAATGGCACTTGAGGAAGGAAAACGAAGTAGTTCTGTCTTACAGGTGGCAGTTTCAGGATGGGAGAAGCAAAGGAATGGGTACAGAATGGGATAAGGAGGTTGTAGGGAAAGTGGACCCCCAGAAAAGAGTTCTGTGCCTAGCACAAGTTTTCTTGAGATGTCGAACTGCCTTTGCTAATGGAGTTTAAGTTTCTTTACCTCTTAAGTGATCTCTTCTAGGTTGACCTAGAACAGAAATCTTTGGTTAGCTTTGGCTAAGTGGAGAAGTAGTGTTTCACGGTGACATATGTGATCCTTCCTGACTGTTTGCAGCCCTTTTGATATCGATGCCTTGCTTCTGCTGCTGCTGCCGCCGCCGCTGCTGCTAAGTCGTTTCAGTCGTGTCCGACTCTGTGCGACCCCATAGACGGCAGCCCACCAGGCCCCGCAGTCCCTGGGGTTCTCTAGGCAAGAACACTGGAGTGGGTTGCCATTTCCTCCTCCCATGCATGAAAGTGAAAAGTGAACGTGAAGTCGCTCAGTGGTGTCCGACTCTTAACCACCCCATGGACTGCAGCCTACCAGGCTCCTCCATCCATGGGATTTTCCACGCAAGAGTACTGGAGTGGGGTGCCATTGCCTTCTCCCATATCTATGCACAAGCCTGCCTAAATAATTGACTTCTAGCTAGCTTTGGGATGCCAATGACCATCCACCCTTACCAGGCAACAGAGAAGAGAAAAACACTTACCACAGGAGGTCCTGGTAAGGAACAAGGAACTAACAAGCTCCCGCCAACCAGGATTCTGCAGAGGTCAACAAGAGGTCAGTAAGAGATGGAAGACTGCAGTCCAGAGGTCCTAGCAACTTCCATCTTGCAGCAGAGACCCAGCATAGTCAAAACGAATTCAATGTTGCAAAAAATAAGTAAACAAATAAAGGACAGAAGTCCTTTGAACACATGACTGAGATTAGGGGTGAGGCAGTACATGTACGGTGCCCGGAAAATCTTAAAGTATGAGAAAGGAAAGAATTTAAAGACAACTATCAAGCTGTCCGAACTGATAAAAACGAAAGATTACACAGTTTTTTCTGTATATATTAGCAGATAATAATCTGAAAAGGAATTAAAAAAAATTCCCTTTCAATAATGTCAACATGAATACAACACTTTGCCATGGATGTAACGAGGATGACAAGACTGGCACACTGGAAATTATACACCCTGGCTGAAAACTATCCTGAATACATGGACAGATATTCCATAACAATGGAAAGACTTAAGATGGCAATACCATGGAATGCATCTTCAATCTGAAATGAAGATTTGATATGATTTGATCGCTCAGAGCTTTTGTGTCACCAATTGTTATTAAAGTATAAATGAGATAGAGAAAGCTGCTGACTTAGACTTGAGGCGGGGTGTACGCCCTGCTGGTCTCTAGCCAGATATTCTACAGGCACTAGCAGTCAGCTAAGGAAAGAAAGGCACTGTCTCAGGGAATGGCACCAGGCCCCTCCCCCACGACATGCCTTGAGGTCACATTGGCAGCAGGTGAGTCATCCTGGGCCAAAAACTGATTGACATGAATCTTGAAGAAAGGCAGTATTCCAGGCAAATATATCATTTCCTTAACATAGATTAGGAGAACAAGGTACGAGGAAAACATACTGTTTTGTTCAAGTCGCTTCTGAGCCTATTGGGGGAACCGACCTGAAGCCAGAGTCCAGCAGATATACATAGGATATTTACATCGCTTAAGACAAACATTTCCTCAGGAACAAATGCATTGCTTAGCTCAAGGTTTGTCTGCGAAATTCTTACACATCAGTAGATGGCTCCGAGCTGGGTTTCTACACACAAGAACATGAATGCAAAGGACAAGCCTGCACAGCCCATCTGACCCCTCCCCCACAGCTAGCAGCATTTCCAAGTGACCTCCTAAGGCCTTCCCCAAAATACAGGGACACCTCTGGGTTTCCTGTTTCAAGCTCTTCGAACACTTTTCTTAAAAAAAAAAATCCTGCACACTTCTTGATAGAATGCCACAGTGCAAGGAAAACAGGCCTTCAATACTTAAACCTCCCTGTGCCAAACACTTGGGGCTTGGTTTTGTTTTGTTTTGTTTTTTAATTACACCACCACATAATTTAAACTTTTTACAATTTCTAATTATTCAGTACCAAAACACCAAACTTTTATTGCACAAGGTCCCCATGAAAAGGCCCACGCATCAGGACAGCCACAGATTCTGCCATGAAAGGGCAGCAAGGTGCCCTCCCCACTTCTTTGCTGCCTGGGCGGCCACCAGGGTTTGAAATCCATGCACCCTACTAACTTTCTAGGGTGCAATTCGCGGACCCTTCCCTTTCTCATCCTAGCAGGTGCTCCAGGGCCCGCTGGCCTACAAAGTGCCAGAAGCAGGGCTGGGCCAGCCGGCCAGAGTTCAGGGTTCTGTCCCTTGGAGTTCCAGGGGACACTAGGCTACTTGGGAAAACCGTGCAGACTGAGATTTTTCAGCAAAGGGGTGGATCGGTAAAGGCCTTGACACCAAGGGCGAGGCCTTTCTGCAACCGCCAGGTTGGGGAGCTCCGAGAATGTGCCAACAGAGGGCGGAATACGTGGTTCCCTGCTCCAAGCAGTCCCAGTTCTCTGACCTGTGGCCCGCAGCCCTCCGCTGCACCCACTAGATGTGGATCCTTGGGGACACATTAGCATAGGAAATGGGCGTTCCTAGCCGCAGTGGCGACCCCGGAGAGCACAACTGGGACCGAACCCCCACCCACAGCCATCTAAATCTCGACCCGCGCAGCCCAGGTTTACCCCGCCCCTGCCGCACTCCCAGCGAGTTTCCAGCTGCAGTGGGGACCCCCGAGAGCACAACTGTTACCACCCCCCACCCCCTCCCGACCGGAACCCCGACCCGCGCCGCCTGGGATCGCCCCGCCCCTGGCGCGCTCCCGGCGCATTGCCCACTTCCACCAGGGGCTCCCGGTGAGCCCTGTCCCCACGCCCGGTTCCAGGAGAGGCTCTCGGACCTCGCTACTGCCGCCAGGTCAAACACGAGGACAATACATCCACCCCACAGAGACAATCCAAGCTGTCTATGATTTAGGGTTCAAACGAGGACTACAGAAAGGAAAGATGTCCTGACCTAGGAGGGCCATGAGAGTCTATAGATCCAAACAAAATTGGGTACCAAGGAAGCTTTTTTCCTTGGAACCCGGAAAGCTGGTTCTTTGCATATGCAATGACCAACAATTAGCTTGTTACCCAAGCCTGCCTCGCTGCCACCCCCACTCCCCCCCCCCCACTTCCCAGGAAAACGGCTCAAAGAAATATTTTAAATCTCAGGCGGAAAACTGGAAGATGTCTTGTCTGTCTGTCTGGATTAAGGTATATGTCAGTGTGAGCCTTGTGTTTTTTGATAATATTGCTCAAGTTCTGAGTTCTGATTTCAATGGTCTCAAGACAAGGCAGCCCTTCCAAATCAAACTGCTGGAAATACAAGAAAACATTGACCTAAATGAATGTCAGAGTCCCGTGAACTGGGAACTAGTCAATATTAAATATCTAGTATTTTTGGTTTTGCTCCTCCACTATAGACATGTCTAAGAGTCAACAACATTAAGCACAACATGTACATAGTGCCTAGGTTTCTTTTGAGGTAAAAATTGCTCTATTGTTATATGTGTCACAAGCTTGTCAGCAAGAAAGTACCTGGAAACAGCAACAACCAATGTAAAATATGTAAATGTGATATGAGCTTTTAGATAAACTCTTAACAATAATTATACTCTAAAATATCCGCCTCTCATAGTCTTGATTGAAGGCAGAGGAGAAGGGGATGACAGAGGATAAGATGGTTGGATGGCATCACTGACTCGATGGACATGAGTTTGAGCAAGCCCCTGGAGTTGGTGATGGACACGGAAGCCTGGCGTCCTGCAGGCCACGGGGTCACAAAGAGTCAGACTCGACTGAGCAACTGAACTGAACTGAACTTACAATCGTTCCTCCAGGTGTTTTGGTTACCTGAGTTTCTATCCTGGTGCTAAACTAAGTGACGACAGTGTATTGAATAGCTAGGTCACTTCCAAATAAATGAAACTTCTTAAACATTCACGACTTGAAAGGACCTCCCTTTTACACAGAAACAAAAGAGATTTTTGACTCTGCATGAATAGTGACTGGCACCATCCGAACATATTAAATGTAAGAAAGCAATTTTTTTGTTTTGTTTTGTTCTGTTCTGTTCTTGCAGGAAGCGGGGTGGGCGCTATTATCACTGATAGGTATGCTCACCAATCTATCAAATGCCAATATAAGAGTGAGTTCTTGGTTGCTGAAGGGAAATGTATGACTTGTTATTACAAGAATGTATGGAATGCAATCACACTTTAAGAAGGAAAACGAAGTAGTTCTGTCTTACAGGTGGCATTTTCAGGACGGGAGAAGCAAAGGAATGGGTACAGAATGGGATAAGGAGGTTGTAGGGAAAGTAGGCCCCCAGAAAAGAGTTTTGTGCCTAGCACAAGTTTTCTTGAGATGTTGAACTGCCTTTGCTAATGGAGTTTAAGTTTCTTTACCTCTTAAGTGATCTCTTCTAGGTTGACCTAGAACAGAAATCTTTCGTTAGCTTTGGCTAAGAGGAGAAGTATTGTTTCACGATGACATATGTGATCCTACCTGACTGTTCTCATCCCCTTTGATATCTATGCACTGCTGCTGCTGCTGCTGCAGCTGCTAAGTGGTTCAGTTGAGGCCGACCCTGTGCCACGCCATAGATGGCAGCCCACCAGGCCCCGCAGTCTCTGGGGTTCTCTAGGCAAGAACACTGGAGTGGGTTGCCATTTCCTCCTCCTATGCATGAAAGTGAAAAGTGAAAACGAAGTCACTCAGTGGTGTCCGACTCTTAGCCACCCCATTGACTGCAGCCTACCAGGCTCCTCCATCCTTGGGATTTTCCAGGAGTGGGGTGCCATTGCCTTCTCCCATATCTGTGCACAAGCCTGCCTAAATAATTGACTTCTAGCCAACTTTGGGATGCCCATGACCACCCACCCTTACCAGGCAACAGAGAAGAGAAAAACACTTACCACAGGAGGTTCTGATAAGGAACAAGGAACTAACAAGCTCCCACCTACCAGGATTCTGCAGAGGTCAACAAGAGGTCAGCAAGAGATGAGAGACTGCAGTCCAGAGGTCCTAGCTACTTCCATCTAGCAACAAACACCCAGCATAGTCAAAACGATTTCAATGTTAAAGAATAAATAAATAAATAAATAAATAAAAGGACAGAAGTTCTTTGAACACATGTCTGAATTTAGGGGTGAGCCATTACATATGTGTCCCAGGATAATCTTAAAGTGTCAGAAAGTAAAGAAATTAAAGACAACTATCAAGCTGTCCAAACTGATAAAAATGAATGATTACACAGTTTTATCTGTATACATTAGCAGATAATAATCTGAAAAGGAATTTTAAAAAATTCCCTTTCAATAATATCAACATGAATAAAACACTTTGCCATGGATGTAACGAGGATGACAAGACTGGCACACTGGAAATTATACACCCTGGCTGAAAACTATCCTGAATACATGGACAGATATTCCATAACGATGGAAAGACTTAAGATGGCAATACCATGGAATGCATCTTCAATCTGAAATGAAGATTTGATATGATTTGATCGCTCAGAGCTTTTGTGTCATCAAGTGTTATTAAAGTATTAAAGAGATAGAGAAAGCTGCTGACTTAGACTCGAGGCGGGGTGGGGGGGGTAGTAAGAGTACCCCCTGCTGGTCTTTAGCCAGATATTCTACAGGCACTAGCAGTCAGCTAAGGAAAGAAAGGAACTGTTTCAGGGAATGGCACCAGGCCCCTCCCCCACGACATGCATTGAGATAATATTGGCAGCAGGTGAGTCATCCCGGGCCAAAACTTGATTGACATGAATCTTGAAGAAAGGCAGTATTCCAGGCAAATATATTATTTCCTTAACATAGATAAGGAGAACAAGCTAGGAGGAAAACATGCTGTTTTGTTCAAATCGCTTCTGAGCCTTTTGGGGGAACCGACCTGAAGCCAGAGTCTAGCGGAAATACATAGGATATTTACATCGCTTAAGACAAACATTTTCTTAGGAAAAAATGCATTGCTTAGCTCAAGGTTTGTCTGCGAAATTCTTACACATCAGGAGATGGCTCCGAGCTGGGTTTCCACACACAAGAACATGAATGCAAAGGACAAGCATGCACAGCCCATCTGCCCCCCTCCCGCACAGCCAGCAGCATTTCCAAGTGACCTCCTAAGGCCTTCCCCAAAATACAGGGGCACCTCTGGGTTTCCTGTTTCCCTCACTTCGAACACTTTTCTTAAAAAAAAAAATCCTGCACACTTCTTGATAGAATGCCACAGTGCAAGGAATACAGTCCTTCAATATTTAAACCTCCATTTGCAAAACACTTGGAGCTTGGTTTTGTTTTGTTTTGTTTTTTAATTACACCACCACATAATTTAAAGCTTTTACACGTTGTAATTATTCAGTTCCAAAACACCAAACTTTTATTGCACAGGGTCCTCATGAAAAGGCCCACGCAGCTGGACAACCACAGATTCTGCCATGAAAGGGCAGCAAGGTGCACTCCCCACTTCTTTGCTGCCTGGGCGGCCACCAGGGTTTGAAATCCATGCACCCTACTAAGTTTCTAGGGTGCAATCCATGGACCCTTCCCTTTCCCATCCCAGCAGGTGCTCAAGGGCCCGCTGGCTTACAAAGTGCCAGAAGAGGGCTGGGCCAGCCGGCCAGAGTTCAGTGTTCTGTCCCTTGGACTTCCAGCGGACACTAGGCTGCTTGGAAAAACCGCGCAGACTCTGAGATTTTTCAGCAGAGGGGTGGAGCGGTAAAGGCCTTGACCCCAAAGGCAAGGCCTTTCTGCGACCGCCAGGTTGGGGAGCTCCGAGAATGTGTCAACAGACGGCGGAATACTTGGTTCCCTGCTCCATGCAGTCCCAGTTCCCTTACCTGTGGTCTGCAGCCCTCCGCTGCACCCACGGGATGGCGATCCTTGGGGACCCAGGAGCGGACGAAATGGGCGTTCCCAGCCGCAGTTGCAACCCCCGAGAGCGCAACTGGGAACCCCTCCCCATCCCCCCCGTGAGCCGACCCCGCCCCGCTCCGCCAGGGTTAGCCCCGCCCCTGCCGCGCTCCCTGCGCGTTCCCAGCCGCAGTGGCGACCCCGGGAGCACAACTGGGACCGACCCCCACCCAAAGCCATCTGAATCTCGACCCCCGCAGCCCGGGTTTACCTGTCCCGGGTGCGCTCCCGGCGAGTTTTCAGCCTCAGTGTCCACCTCTGAGAGCACAACTGGGAAGCCCGCCCCCACCCCCGCCAGAAGCCGACCCCCGCCCCACGCCGCCTGCGTTCGCCCCGCCCCTGCACGGTCCAGGTACCTTCCCAGCTTCTAGCGTTCACGCCCGGGTAGGAGCAGGATGTAGGAGTATGGGAGATGTGTCTGGAGCCTGACAGCCTCAGCTCCGCTCTGGCCTGCCCTTTGGACCTAGGAGCCAGGCCAACTTGCAGAGGGCTTAGGGCCCCATTGTATGCAAACTACCAAGGCCTACCGCAAGGAGAGCTCTGTCCGAGGGAAGGGAAGTGCCCCAGGCTGCGTTCCCAAGCTGTTGCTTGGCAATGCAGACTCAGCGGTAAACGGAGGGAATCAGGCTCTCTGTAGCCGCAGCTTCACACACAGGTGTGTCTCCGTAGGAATCAAGAAAGATCCTGACAGGGTGAGGTTCATTAGAGCTATACTAAAGAGCAAAGGCTTGTCCATGTGGTCTTGCCTTCCCCTGTGCCTTTGGGTCTCCAGGCTCGGCCCCAGCTCCGTGGAAACAACCCCTGAGAAAATATCTTCAAGATCCACTTTTCCCAGTGTCTGGGAACCGGGGTTCGTAGGAGGAGAGAAAAGCACGCCTCCATCGGGAACAAAAATGCAGCCCACCTGCCTGTGTTTTGAAGCCTCTATTTGGAAGGAATGGGTTAGCTTCTCCTAAAGGAGACCTCCAGATCTGCTCAGAAGTTGTTAATTCCAGAGGCAGGGTACTGGTTCCTGACTGCCCTTTGCTAGCCTTGCAAAGATATTCCTAGATTCTAGAGTTATTTTCCATGAAGAAGCAGGCTTCGGGAATGTGTCAGACGGGACTGGCTCCTTATTGACCTCAGCTCAGCTATTGCCTTTCCATTCAAACTAGGGCAAGGCCCTACTTTATGAAGGGTAAGGGTCTTCTTCTTTGCAAACTGCCAAGGGCTACAGCAATGAGACCTCTGTCAAGGTGAGGGAAGCCTAAGAGGATGGATTCTCAAGCAGGTGCTTTGCCACAAAGCATCAGCACCCCACGGAGAGAATCAAGCTCCCTGTGCACCAATGTTGGGAGTGTAGCTTCACACACAGAGTTGTCTCTATAGGAGCCAAGAATGTTCCTGAGAGATTAGGTTCACTAAACCTCTCCTACAGAGCATAGACCTGTCAATGTGGTTTTGCCTTCCCCTGTGAGTTGGGTCCTCGAGGTCCGCCACACCTCCGGGGAAACTGTCCCTGAGAAAAGATCTCCAGGAACCGCTTCGCCGAGGCTGGGAAATGCTGTTCACAGGAAGTAAGGCAAGCGAATCTCCTGCAGAGTAAAAGAGGCCTTACAGTCCCTGGAGGAGCAGGCTGCCAGAGTGTGTGAAACCTGACTGTTGCCTTACTGGCCTCAGCTCCGCCATTGCCTGTTCATCCGAGCTAGCACCCAGGCCTACTTGGAAAAGCATTTGGGTGCAGATTTCTACAAAGTGCCAAGGGCTACAGCAGTGAGAATTCTCTCGGTGGTAAGGGAGAGCATTTTATGGATTCTCAAGCTGTTTTCTGAATGACAGCGTCAAAATGAACAGAGAGAATCAGGCTCTCTGTGCCCCTATGTTAGGTACGCAGCTTCACACACAGAGGTGTCTCTATAGGAGCCAAGAATGCTCCTGAGAGATGAGGTTCACAAGAGGTCTGCTACAGAGCATAGACCTGTCCATGTGGTCTTGCCTTCCCCTGTGCCTTTGGGCCCCGGGCTCGGCCCCAGCTCCGTGGAAACAAGCCCTGAGAAAATATCTTCAAGATACGCTTTTCCCAGAGGCTGGGAACTGGAGTTCATAGGAGGAGAGAAAAGCAAGCCTCCTTCGGGCACGAAATGCAGCCAACCTGCCTGTGTTTTGAAGCCTCTATTTGGAAGGAATGGGTTAGCTTCTCCTAAAGGAGACCTCCAGATCTGCTCAGAAGTCGGTAATTCCAGAGGCAGGGTGCTGGTTCCTGACTGCCCTTTGCCAGCCTTGCAAAGACATTCCAAGATTCTAGAGTTATATTCCATGAAGGAGCAGGCTTCGGGAATGTGCCAGAGGGGACTGGCTCCTTATTGGCCTCAGCTCAGCTATTGCCTTTCCATTCAAACTAGGACAAGGGCCTAGTTTATGAAGTGTAAGGGTCTTCTTCTTTGAAACTGCCAAGGGCTACAGCAATGAGACTTCTGTCAAGGCGAGAAAAGCCTAAGAGGACGGATTCTCAAGCAGGTGCTTTGCTACAAAGCATCAGCACCCCACGGAGAGAACCAAGATCCCTGTTCCCCAATGTTGGGAGTGTAGCTTCACACACAGAGTTGTCTCTATAGGAGCCAAGAATGTTCCTGATAGATTAGGTTCACTAAACCTCTCCTACAGAGCATAGACCTGTCCATGTGGTTTTTCCTTCCCCTGTGAGTTGGGTCCTCGAGGTCCACCACACCTCCGGGGAAACTGTCCCTGAGAAAAGATCTCCAGGAACGGCTTCGCTGAGGCTGGGAAACGCTGTTCACAGGAAGTAAGGCAAGCGAATCTCCTGCAGAGAAAAAGAGGCCTTACTGTCCCTGGAGGAGCAGGCTGCCAGAGTGTGTGAAACCTGACTGTTGCCTTGCTGGCCTCAGTTCCACCATTGCCTGTTCCTCCGAACTAGGACCCAGGCCTATTTGGAGAAGCGTTTGGCTGTGGATTTCTACAAAGTGCCAAGGGCTACAGCAGTGAGAATTCTCTCAGCGGTCAGGGAGAGCATTTTATGGATTCTCAAGCTGTTTTCTGAACGACAGGGTCAAAATGAACTGAGAGAATCAGGCTCTCTGTGCCCCTATGTTAGGTACGCAGCTTCACACACAGAAGTGTCTCTATAGGAGCCAAGAATGTTCCTGAGAGATGAGGTTCACTAGAAGTCTGCTACAGAGCATAGACCTGTCCATATGGTTTTGCCTTGCCCTGTGAGTTGGGTCCCTGAGGTCCGCCCCAGCTCAGGGGAAGGAGCCCCTGAGAAAAGATCTCCAGGGACCGCTATTCCCCCAGGCTGGCAAACGCAGTTCACAGGAGGTAACGCAAGCGAGCCTCCTGCAAGGCACAACAGGCCTTAGTGTCCCTGGACGATCAGGCTGCCAGAGTGTGTGAGACCTGACTGGTGCCTTACTGGCCTCAGCTCCGCCATTGCATGTTCCTCTGAACTAGGACCCAGGCCTACTAGGAGAAGGGTTTGGGTATGGATTTCTAAATACTGCCAAGGGGTATAGCAATGAGAACTGTGTCACGGGTAAGGAAGAGCATTGTATGGATTTTCAAGCTGTTGTTTGAACGACAGCTTCAAAGATGCACAGAGAGGATCAGACTCTGTGTCTCCATGTTCGGTACACAGCTTCACAGACAGGGGTGTCTCCATAGGAAACAAGAACGTTCCTGACAGAGTGAGGTTCACTAGAGCTCTCCTAGAGAGCAAAGACTTGTCCATGTGGTTTTTCTTCCCCTGTGCGTTTGGGGCTCCAGGCTCGGCCCCAGCTCCGTGGAAACAACCTCTGAGAAAAGATCTTCAAGATCCGCTTTTCCCAGAGGCTGGGATGTGGGGTTCATAGGAGGCGGGAAAAGCAGGCCTCCTTCAGAGAGCAAGAGGCAGCCAAGCGGCCTGCGTTTGGAAGCCTCTATTTGGAAGAATGGGTTAGCTTCCCCTAAGGGAGACCTCCAGATCTGTTCAGAAGTCGGTAATTCCAGAGGCAGTGTGCAGGGTCCTGACTGCCCTTTGCCAGCCTTGCAAAGACATTCCTAGATTCTACAGTTATCTTCCTGAAGAAGCAGGCTTTGGGAATATGTCAGACTTGACTGGCGCCTTATTGGCCTCAGCTCAGCTATTGCCTTTCCATTCAAAGTAGGACAAGGCCCTACTTTATGAAGGGTAAGGGTCTTCTTCTTTCCAAACTGCCGAGGGCTACAGCAATGAGACCTCCGTAAATGCGAGGGAAGCATAAGCGGATGGATTATCAGGAAGGTTCTTTGCCACCAAGCATCAGCACCCCACGGAGAGAATCAGGCTCCCTTTGCCCCTATGTGGGGTGTGTAGATTCACACACAGTGGTGTCTCTACAGGAGCCAAGAATGTTCCTGAGAGATGAGGCTCACAAGAGCTCTCCTACAGAGTGCTCACCTGTACATGTGGTTTCGCCTTCCCCTGTGAGTTGGGTGCCCGAGGTCCACCCCAGCTCCGAGAAAACAGCCTCTGAGAAAAGATCTCCAGGAACCGCTTTTCGCCCAGGCTGGGAAAAGCTGTTCACAGGAAGTAAGGCAAGTGAGCCTCCTGCAGAGAAAAAGAAGCCTTACTGTCCCTGGAGGAGCAGGCTGCCAGAGTGTGTGAAAACTGACTGGTGCCATACTGGTCTTAGCTCCGCCATTGCTTGTTCCTCCGAACTGGGACTCAGGCCTACTTGGAGAAGGGTTTAGGTGCAGATTTCTACAAACTGCCAAGGGCTACTGCAATGAGAACTCTCTCAGAGGTAAGGGCGAGAATTGTATGGATTCTCAAGCTGTTTTCTGAACGACAGCATTAAACCTGCACAGAGAGAATCAGGCTCTTTGCCGCCATGTTGGGTACGCAGTTTCACACACAGAGGTGTCCGCATAGGAGCCAAGAACGTTCGTCAAAGACTGAGGTTCACTAGAGCTCTCTTAGAGAGCAAAGACTTGTTCATGTGGTTTTGCCTTCCCCTGTATGTGTGGGTCTCTGGGCACAACCCCAGCTCCGTGGAAACAACCCCTGAGCAAAGATCTCCAAGATCTGCTTTTCCCCCATGCTGGAAACCAGGGATCATAGGAGGCAGGAAAAGCAAGCCTCCTTCAGGCAAGAAGAGGCAGCCAACTAGCCTGTGTTTGGAAGCCTCTATTTGCAAGGAATGGGTTAGCTTCTCCAGAAGGAGACCTCCAGATCTGCTCAGAAGATAGATATTCCAGAGGCAGGGTCGAGGTTCCTGACTGCCCTTTGCCAGCCTTGCAAAGACATTCCTAGATTCTAGCAATATTTTCCATGAAGGAGCAGGCATCGGGAATATGTCAGAGTTGACGGGTGCCTTACTGGCCTCAGCTCAGCTATTGCCTTTCCTTTCAAACTAGGATCAGGGCCTACTTGGTGAAGGGTAAGGGTCTACTTCTTTCCCAACTGCCAAGAGACACAGCAATGAGACCTCTGTCAAGGCGAGGGAAGCGTAAGCAGATGGATTCTCAAACAGGTGCTTTGCCACAAAGCATCAGCACCCCACGGAGAGAATCAGGCTCCCTGTGCCCCTATGTTCGGTGTGTAGCTTTACACACAGAGGTGTCTCTGTACGAGCCAAGAATGTTCCTAAGAGATGAAACACACTGACGTCTCCTACAGAGCATAGACCTGTCCATGTGGTTTTTCCTTCCCCTGTGAGATGGGTCCCCGAGGTCCACCCCAGCTCTGGGGATAGAGCCCCTGAGAAAAGATCTCCAGGAACCGCTTTTTGCCCAGGCTGGGAAACGCAGTTCACAGGAGGCAAGGCAAGCGAGCCTCCTGCAGGGAAAAATAGGCCTTACTGTCCCTGGAGGAGCAGGCTGCCAGAGTGTGTGACACCTGACTGGTGCCTTACTGACCTCAGCTCCGCCATTGCATGGCCATCCAAACCAGGACCCAGGCCTACTTGGAGAAGGGTTTGGGTGCGGATTTGTAAAAACTGCCAAAGGCTACAGCAATGAGAAGTCTCTCAGATGTAAGGGAGAGCATTGTATGGATTCTCAAGCTGTTGTTTGAACGACAGCTTCAAAGCTGCAAAGAGAGAATCAGGCCCTGTGTGCCCCCTTGTTGGGTACACAGCTTCACACACAGGGGTGTCTCCATAGGAGTCAAGAACGTTCCTGACACAGTAAGTTTCACTTAGAGGTCTCCTGGAGAGCAAAGACTTGTCCATGTGGTTTTCCTTCCCCTGTGCGATTGGGTCTCTGGTCTCGGCCCCAGCTCCATGGAAACAACCCCTGAGAAAATATCTTCAAGATCCGCTTTTCCCAGAGGCTGGGAACAGGGCTTCATAGGATGCGAGAAAAGCAGGCCTCCTTCGGGCGCGAAAAGGCAGCCAACTGGCCTGTTTGGAAGCCTCTATTTGGAAAGAATGGGTTAGCTTCTCCTAAAGGAGACCTCCAGATCTGCTCAGAAGTCGGTAATTCCAGAGGCAGGGTGCTGGTTCCTGACTGCCCTTTGCCAGCCTTGCAAAGACATTCCCAGATTCTAGAGTTATTTTCCATGAAGGTGAAGGCTACGGGAGTATGTCAGACTTGGCAGGCACCTTATTGGCCTCAGCTCAGCTATTACCTTTCCATTCAAACTAGGACAAAGGCCTACTTTATGAAGGGTAAGGGTCTTCTTCTTTCCAAACTGCCAAGGGCTACAGCAATGGGACCTCTGTCAAGGCGAGGGAAGCCTAAGTGGATGGATCATCAAGCAGGTGCTTTGCCACAAAGCATCAGCACCCCACGGGGAGAATCAGGCTCCATTTGCCCCTATGTTGGGTGTGTAGCTTCACATACAGAGGTGTCTCTATAGGAGGCCAGAATGTTCCTGAGAGATGAGGTTCACTAGAGCTCTCCTACAGAGCATAGACCTGTCCATATGCTTTTGCCTTCCCCTGTGAGTTGGGTCCTCGAGGTCCTCCCCAGCTCCGGGGAAGGAGCCCCTGAGAAAAGATCTCCAGGGACCTCTTTTCCCCCAGGCTGGGAAATGCAGCTCACAGGAGGGAAGTCAAGTGAGCCTCCTGCAGGGAAAAAGAGGGCTTACTGTCCCTGGACGATCAGGCTGCAGAGTGTGTGAGACCTGACTGGTGCCTTACTGGCCTCAGCTCCGCCATTGCATGTTCCTCCGAACTAGGACCCAGGACTACTTGGAGAAGGGTTTGGGTGCGGATTTCTAAAAACTGCCAAGGGCTACAGCAATGAGAACTCTGTCACGGGTAAGGAAGAGCATTGTATGGATTTTCAAGGTGTTTTTTGAACGACATCTTTAAAGCTACACAGAGAGAATCAGGCTCTCTGTGCCCCCATGTTGGGTACGCAGCTTCGCACACAGGGGTGTCTCCATATGAATCAAGAATGTTCGTGACAGAGTGAAGTTCACTAGAGCTCTCCTAGAGAGCAAAGACTTGTACATGTGGTTTTTCTTCCCCTGTGCGTTTGGGGCTCCAGGCTTAGCCCCAGCTCCGTGGAAACAACCCCTGAGAAAAGATCTTCAAGATCCGCTTTTCCCAGAGGCTGGGATGTGGGATTCATAGGAGGCGGGAAAAGCAGGCCTCCTTCAGAGAGCAAGAGGCAGCCAAGCGGCCTGCGTTTGGAAGCCTCTATTTGGAAGAATGGGTTAGCTTCCCCTAAGGGAGACCTCCAGATCTGTTCAGAAGTCGGTAAATCCAGAGGCAGGGTGCAGGCTCCTGACTGCCCTTTGCCAGCCTTGCAGAGACATTCCTAGATTACAGCGTTATTTTCCATGAAGGAGCAGGCTTCGGGAATATGTCAGACTTGACTGGCGCCTTATTGGCCTCAGCTCAGCTCTTGCCTTTCCTTTCAAACTAGGACAAGGGCCCACTTTATGAGAGGTAAGGGTCCTCTTCTTTCCAAACTGCCAAGGGCTACAGCAATGAGACCTCTGTCAAGGCGAGGGAAGCGTAAGCTGATGGATTTTCAAGCAGGTGCTTTGCCAAAAAGCATCAGCACCCCACGGAAAGAATCTGGCTCCCTTTGCCCCTACGTTGCGTGTGTAGCTACACACAGAGGTGTCTCGATAGGAGCCAAGAATGTTCCTGAGAGAGGAGGTTCACTGTTGGGGGCCAGAGTGAGGCACTCCGCCCATGGCAAAGGTCATGAGGAAGGAGGCTCGACATACGCAAAGGCGGGATCGAGCCTCAGGAGTCCCCCTGGAAATCCTCGAGCATCTACCCCCATAACCAGAGCCTGCCTACCTTACTACTTTGTGCTCTCACCTACACCTCTGACTTTATGGGGGGCTGTCCCCCACCACCTCTTTCGGAGAAGGAGTTAACCTAGAGCTCCAGTTGATAAAAACCCCTGGGTGTGACAAGAGTGTTTTAACCTACAAACTCCTCTGAAGGTTCTCTAGCCTGCCTGACAGGCTTGTCCGGCCACATGTGATTGCTCACAGCCTCCCAACCATGAGAGGCACGAGATGCTTTAAACCTTCTAAAAACAGGTTCCTTAGAAAAGTTAGAAAATTATTAGTATAAGTATAATGGGCTGATTAGAAATCATATTGGTGAAGGGTTTTTCATTTGTTGAGCTGATGTTTACTGCTAAGTCTCCACATCCCCTGCCCTTATACACATTAATGAATATATAGAAGAAATAAGTATTAACCTTTGATATAAATCACGTTAGACCTTAGGCTAAGTAAATTCTTTCCTTAACTAAAACCCACTACACCCTCACCCTATAGGAATGTAACTTTATTTGGGTGGCGTCTGTTTTAAGAATAATCACCCCTGGAGAAATAAGTGTCCTGGTTGACTGACCGCTGTCACAAGGAGAGGGTCGTAAATTGTCAGCAGGCCCCCCGGCCAGAAGATGATGTAACACCCCTAAGACCTCTGTATACTTTTGTATGAAGCACCTGACTTTGATAAAAGTCAGGACTGCTGACCCCACGTGACTTTTGCATAACATCTCAGTGTATAAAAGTAGACCATGGAAAATAAAGAATTGGGATCAGTTTCTCGAAATACTGGTCTCCCCATGTCTCTCTCTCTCTCTCTCACTCTGGTTGAGTCTCCATCTGGAGCGCGGAACCCACCAAGCTTACTAATTTTGCCTGGGCTTCTAAGATCCGACCGGGGAGGCCTCAGTGTCTCCTCTCCTTCGGGAGAACGGAAGGACGCCTGCGGCCTACGTAAGTGGTGCAAGCTTCTTGTCTTGAAGTTTTATTGGTCCCCCGCGTAAACCAAGCTACTCAGCCTCTTTTCTCCACTGAATTTTCCTACTGAGCTATCCTCATTTTATTACTCTTTATATCCTTAATTAACGTTTAATTAAGCAGTTGTTCCCTGACCCTCGCCTACGCCGTCTCTGCTTCGAATACCCTGGATCAGCTGGGGCTGGACCCCGGCAGTTCACTAGAGATCTCCTACAGAGCATAGACCTGTCCATTTGGTTTTGCCTTCCCCTGTGAGTTGGGTCCCCGAGGTCCGCCCCAACTCCGGGGAAACAGCCCCTGAGAAAAGATCTCCAGGAACTGCTTTCCGCCCAGGCTGGGAAACGCTGTTCACAGGAAGTAAGGCAAGCGAGCCTCCTGAAGGGAAATAGAGGCCTTACTGTCCCTGGAGGAGCAGGCTGCCAGAGTGTGTGACACCTGACTGGTGCCTTACTGGCCTCAGCTCCGCTATTGCATGTTCATCTGAACTTGAACCCAGGCCTACTTGGAGAAGTGTTTGTGTGCCGATTTCCAGAAACTGCGAAGGGCTACAGCAATGATAACTCTCTCAGTGGTAAGGGAGAGCATTGTGTGGATTCTCAATTTGTTGTTTGAACGACAGCGTCAAAGCTGCACAGAGAGAATCAGGTCTCTGTGTCTCTATGTTGGCTATGCAGCTTCCCACACAGAGATGTCCCCGTTGGAGCCAAGAACATTCCGCATAGACTGAGGTTCACTAGAGCACTCCTAGAGAGCAAAGACTTATCCATGCGGTTTTCCCTTCCCCTGTGCGTGTGGGCTCCGGGATCAGCCCCTGCTCCGTGGAAACAGCCTCTGAGAAAAGATCTCCAAGAACCTCTTATCCCCCAGGCTGGGAAGCGGAGTTCGCAGGAGGAGGGATAAGCAAGCTTCCTTCGGCAAGAAGAGACAGCCAACCGGCCTGTGTTTGGAAGCCTATATTTGCAAGGAATGGGTTAGTTTCTCCTGACCGAGACCTCCGGATGTGCTGAGAAGATAGAAATTCCAGAGGCAGGGTCGAGGTTCCTGACTGCCCTTTGCCAGCCTTGCAAAGACATTCCCAGATTCTAACGTTATTTTCCATGAAGGAGCAGGCATCGGGAATATGTCAGACTTGACTGGCGCCTTATTGGCCTCAGCTCAGCTACTGCCTTTCCATTCAAACAAGGACAAGGGCCTACTTGGTGAAGGGTAAGGGTCTGCTTCTTTCCAAACTGCCAAGGACTACAGCAATGAGACCTCTGTCAAGGTGAGGGAAGCCTATGCGGATGGATTCTTAGCAGGTGCTTTGCCACAAAGCATCAGCACCCACGGAGAGAATCAGACTCCCTTTGCCACTATGTTGGGTGTGTAGCTTCATGCACAGAGGTGTCTCTGTAGAAGCCAAGAATGTTCCTGAGAGATGAGGTTCACTAGAGCTCTCCTACAGAGCATAGACCTGTCCATGTGGTTTTGTCTTCCCCTGTGAGTTGGGCCCCCGAGGTCCGACCCAGCTCCAGGGAAACAGCCCCTGAGAAAAAATCTCCAGGAACAGCTTTGCGCCCAGGCTGGGAAATGCAGTTCACAGGAGGCAAGGCAAGCGAGCCTCCTGCAGGGAAAAAGAGGCCTTACTGCTCCTGGACGATCAGGCTGCAAGAGTGTGTGAGACCTCACTTGTGCCTTACTGGCCTCAGCTCCGCCGTTGCCTGTTGTTCCGAGCTAGGACCCAGGCCTACTTGGAGAAGGGTTAGGGTGCGGATTTCTACAAACTGTCAAGGACGACAGCAATGAGAATTCTCTTAGCAGTAAGGGAGAGCATTGTATGGATTCTCAAGCTGTTGTTTGAATGACAGCTTCAAAGCTACACAGAGAGAATCAGGCTCTCTGTTCCCCTATTTTGGCTGTGCAGCTTCACACACAGAATTTGACTCTGTTGGAGCCAGAAATATTCCTGAAAGACTTAGGCTCACCAAAGCTGTCCTCCAGAGCAAAGACATTGGATGTGGTTTTGCCTTCCCTTGCCAGTATGGGTCCCCTAGCTTGGCCCCAGCTCCGGGGATACAGCCTCTGAAAAAAATCTTCCAAGAAGCGATTTTTCCTCCAGGCTGTTAAGCGGAATTCCCAGTTTGCAAGTTAAGGAAGCCTGCTTCGTGGAAGAGCAAGCAGCCAACTGGCCCTGTGTTAGGAAGCCTGTATTTGAAAGGAATGGGTTAGCTTCTACAGCGGGAGAACCTCAGATCTGCTCAGGGGGCTGAAATACTAGAGTCAGGGTCGAGGTTCTCCCTTGTCCTTTGCGCACCTTGCAAAGACATTCCTAGCTTCTAGCGTTAGTGTCCCTGTAGTAGCAGGCTGCAGGAGCGTGTGATAAATGACTGCCGCGTTCCTGTCCTCAGCTCCGCTATTAACTTTCTATTCGAACTAGAACCCAGGCCTACTTTGAGAGGGGTTAGGGTCCAGTGTTTCCAAACTGCCAAGGGCTACGGCAATGCGAGCTCTGTCAGAGGTAAGAAAAGAGCAATTGGTTGGATTCTTCAGCTGCTGCGTGGCTGCACAGCTTCCGCGCTGCATGGAGAGCATGAGGCTCCTTGTGGCCCTATTTTGGGTACGCAGCAACATGCACACAGAATGTCTGTGTTCACTTATGTACAGGCTTATGTACACTAGAGCTCTCCTACAGAGCAAAGACCACTCAGTGGGCTCCAAGAGATACCTGTCGCGGCTCGAGAAGAGAGTGGAGTCCTTTGCTTCCCCTCGAGATGAGGCCTGACTCCCCGGGTGAGTATGGAATGCAACCCCAAATCCCTGTCGCCTATGGAGAGGAACATTAAGTCCTGGATACAAGCCTAGATGAGGTCTAGTTTGCCCTTCAGTGAATGGAGCCCAATCCACAGCTCTCCCTGGCAACTCGAATGGAAGATTAGACTTCCTGGGCCAACACAAGAGGAAGCCTGAATTCCCCGTCGTAACTCGAGAATCCCACCGAAACTCGAGAAAATCCACGTGCTTCCCTCGTCATCGCAAGATGAGGCCCTTTGTCCGCTACAGCATCTCAAGAGAAGTCCCACGTTCCATCCTGAAGTGCGAAACGGTACTTGGCACCCTTGATGCGACCCCAAAAGTTCCGCGACATACCAGACTCACTCAAGGGGAACACCGAGGTTCCCGGCACCACTTCATCTGACCCCTTCTCCTCTCCTGATTGCGACAGGAGGGTCGACTCCCCTTCTCTGTCTGCAAGGGGTTCCCGACCTTCCGGGCGCACCTCAGGATGAGGCCGGTCTCATGAGGAAGTTCGAGACGTAGCCTCGTGGGTGGTGCCACATGCCGAAAGACCCCAATTTCACGGTCCACTCTTGAAAAGAACCCGATGACAGCACACCTCTTTGAAGGAAAACCTGTGGATGAAGGCACAACACGAAGAGGCACTGACACCCGCGTGCATCGTCCAGAAAAACCCGCAGGTCCCACAGACATTTCGACAAGTGGCCTGTCACCCTGTAAACAACTCGAAAGGCAAATGAAGGTCCATTCCTCAACAGAAGACTAGGTGTGACTCTCTTGTCCCTACTCTGCAGGGACCATGGGATCCGAGTCAGAAACGGAGAGGAAGCCTGAGGTTCCTGCGTCCACTCGAGATGAGGCCCTCTTCCATTGCACCACACCCAGTGGAGTCCCGAGAGGCCCCTACCAACTCCACAGTATCCCTGAGTTCTCAGAGGCACAATGAGAAGCTCCCTGAGGTCACAGGCACAAGTCGAGGGAACCCTGGGTTTTCTGCCATGACTCGAGAAAGACCTCGAGAGTGCTTCAAAATGTGTTGAGTCGCGATTCCCCTACCATGACTCGAGAGCCATGACACGCGCCCCCTCTTCACGCGCATGGAGACCTGACTAACCTGGCACTGCACGAGAGGCTCCCTGAGATCCTCATCGTACCTCGTGAGGAAACCCACACTGCTGCGGCAGCTCGAGGAAACACATGAGACACCCCGGTCATCGCGAGATGAGGGCCTTATATTCCTGCATGGCCTGGAGACCAATCACGAGTCCTCTCTCCAAACTGAAGAGCAGGCTGGACTCCGTTGAGGCCGCTCAGGGGGCTCCAACAGATCCTTGTCGCGACTCGAGAGGAGAGCGGAGTCCTTGGCTTCCCCTCGAGACGAGGTCTGACTCCCTGGGGCAGCCTGGAATGCAACCCCGAGATTCCTGCTTTCCCTGGAGAGGAATAGTAGGTCCTGGACACAGGCCTAGGTGAGGTCTCTTCGGCCCTGCAGTGACTCGAGCGCAACCCCCAGATTTCCCTTGCAACTCGAGGGGAAGATTGGGCTTCCCAGGGCCAACCCAAGAGGAAGGCTGAGATCCCCATTGTAACTCGAGAATCCCGCCGCAACACGAGAAAAACCACGTGGTTCCAAACTCTTGGCAAGATGAGACCCTTGCCCGCGACGGCGTCTCAAGGGAAGTCCCCTCTTCCGCCCTGAAGGGCGGAAAGGATCCTGCCAGCCTTCCTGCGACCCCCAAAAGTCCCCCGACACGCCGGGTTCCCTCGAGGGGAACACCGAGGGTCCCGGCACCGCTTCCTCTGAGCCCCTTCTCCCCTCCTGATCGCGACAGGAGAGGCGATTCCCCTGCGTGGTCTGGAAGGGGTTCGCGGCCTTCCCGGCGCACCTCAGGAGGAGGCCGGTCTCACGAGGAAATTCGAGACGAGCCACGTGGGTGGGGCCACATGCCGAACGCCCCCGATTCCCCGGTCCGCCCTTGAGAAGGACCCGAGGCCCGGACCCCTCTTCGAAGGCAACCCTGTGGGTGAAGGCACAACACGAAGGGGCACTGCCACCCCCGTGCATCGTCCGCAAAGACCCGCGGGTTCCACACACAGCTCGACGAGGGGCCTGAGACCCCCTGAGCAACTCGAGAGGCCAGCGGGGCTCCCTTCCTCAGACAAGACGAGGCCTGACTCTCCTGTCCCAACTCTGCAGGGACCCTGCGGTCGGAGTCCGAAACGGAGAGGAAGCCTGAGGTTCCTGCCTCCCCTCGAGGTGAGGCCCTCTTCCGTTGCGCCAGACCCAGCGGAGTCCCGAGGGGCCCCGCCACCTCCACAGGATCCCTCGCCTCTCAGAGGCACCCTGGGAAGTTCCCTAAGGTCCCCGGCAGAAGGCGAGGGACACGAGGGTTTCCCGCCGCCCCCCGAGGAAGACCTCGAGAGTCCTTCTTCAACGCGTCTCGAGGCCCTAGTCCCCCCCCGTGACTCGAGAGCTAGGACGCGCTCCCCCTCGCCACGCGCATGGAGACCTGACTTCCCTGGTGCCGCACGAGAGGCTCCCTGAGATCCTCGTCGTGCCTCGGGAGAAAACCCCCACGGGCGCCGCAGCTCGAGGAAACCCCTGAGACGCCCCCGTCCTCGCGAGCTGAGGGCCTTCTTTTCCTGCATGGCCTGGAGAGCAATCCCGGGTCCTCTCTCCAAACGGAAGAGGAGGCTAGACTCCCTTGAGGCCGCTCAGGGGGCTCCAAGAGACCCGCGTCGCGACTCGAGAGGAGAGCGGAGTCCTTGGCCTCCCCACGAGACGAGGCCTGACTCCCCGGGGGAGCCTGGAATGCAACCCCGAGATCCCTGCCTTCCCTGGAGAGGAATATTAGGTCCCGGACACACGCCTAGGTGAGGTCTCTTCGGCCCTGCAGTGACTCGAGCGCAACCCCCAGCTTTCCCTCGCAACCCGAGGGGAAGATTGGGCTTCCCAGGGCCAACCCAAGGGGAAGGCTGAGATCCCCGTCGTAACTCGAGAATCCCGCCGCAACTCGAGAAAAACCACGTGGTTCCCACCTCTTGGCAAGATGAGGCCCTTGCCCGCCACGGCGTCTCAAGGGAAGTCCCCTGTTCCGCCCTGAAGGGCGAAACGGTCCCTGACAGCCTTCCTGCGACCCCCAAAAGTCCCCCGACACGCCGGGTTCCCTCGAGGGGAACACTGAGGGTCCCGGCACCGCTTCCTCTGAGCCCCTTCTCCCCTCCTGATCGCGACAGGAGAGGCGATTCCCCTGCGTGGTCTGGAAGGGGTTCCCGGCCTTCCTGGCGCACCTCAGGATGAGGCCGGTCTCACGAGGAAATTCGAGACGAGCCACGTGGGTGGGGCCACATGCCGAACGCCCCCGATTCCCCGGTCCGCCCTTGAGAAGGACCCGAGGCCCGGACCCCTCTTCGAAGGCAACCCTGTGGGTGAAGGCACAACACGAAGGGGCACTGCCACCCCCGTGCATCGTCCGCAAAGACCCGCGGGTTCCACACACAGCTCGACGAGGGGCCTGAGACCCCCTGAGCAACTCGAGAGGCCAGCGGGGCTCCCTTCCTCAGACAAGACGAGGCCTGACTCTCCTGTCCCAACTCTGCAGGGACCCTGCGGTCGGAGTCCGAAACGGATAGGAAGCCTGAGGTTCCTGCCTCCCCTCGAGGTGAGGCCCTCTTCCGTTGCGCCAGACCCAGCGGAGTCCCGAGGGGCCCCGCCACCTCCACAGGATCCCTCGCCTCTCAGAGGCACCCTGGGAAGTTCCCTAAGGTCCCCGGCAGAAGGCGAGGGACACGAGGGTTTCCCGCCGCCCCCCGAGGAAGACCTCGAGAGTCCTTCTTCAACGCGTCTCGAGGCCCTAGTCCCCTCCCGTGACTCGAGAGCCAGGACGCGCTCCCCCTCGCCACGCGCATGGAGACCTGACTTCCCTGGCGCCACACGAGAGGCTCCCTGAGATCCTCGTCGTGCCTCGGGAGAAAACCCCCACGGGCGCCGCAGCTCGAGGAAACCCCTGAGACGCCCCCGTCCTCGCGAGCTGAGGGCCTTCTTTTCCTGCATGGCCTGGAGAGCAATCCCGGGTCCTCTCTCCAAACGGAAGAGGAGGCTGGACTCCCTTGAGGCCGCTCAGGGGGCTCCAAGAGACCCGCGTCGCGACTCGAGAGGAGAGCGGAGTCCTTGGCCTCCCCACGAGACGAGGCCTGACTCCCCGGGGGAGCCTGGAATGCAACCCCGAGATCCCTGCCTTCCCTGGAGAGGAAGAGTAGGTCCCGGACACACGCCTAGGTGAGGTCTCTTCGGCCCTGCAGTGACTCGAGCGCAACCCCCAGCTTTCCCTCGCAACCCGAGGGGAAGATTGGGCTTCCCAGGGCCAACCCAAGGGGAAGGCTGAGATCCCCGTCGTAACTCGAGAATCCCGCCGCAACTCGAGAAAAACCACGTGGTTCCCACCTCTTGGCAAGATGAGGCCCTTGCCCGCCACGGCGTCTCAAGGGAAGTCCCCTGTTCCGCCCTGAAGGGCGAAACGGTCCCTGACAGCCTTCCTGCGACCCCCAAAAGTCCCCCGACACGCCGGGTTCCCTCGAGGGGAACACCGAGGGTCCCGGCACCGCTTCCTCTGAGCCCCTTCTCCCCTCCTGATCGCGACAGGAGAGGCGATTCCCCTGCGTGGTCTGGAAGGGGTTCCCGGCCTTCCCGGCGCACCTCAGGAGGAGGCCGGTCTCACGAGGAAATTCGAGACGAGCCACGTGGGTGGGGCCACATGCCGAACGCCCCCGATTCCCCGGTCCGCCCTTGAGAAAGACCCGAGGCCCGGACCCCTCTTCGAAGGCAACCCTGTGGGTGAAGGCACAACACGAAGGGGCACTGCCACCCCCGTGCATCGTCCGCAAAGACCCGCGGGTTCCACACACAGCTCGACGAGGGGCCTGAGACCCCCTGAGCAACTCGAGAGGCCAGCGGGGCTCCCTTCCTCAGACAAGACGAGGCCTGACTCTCCTGTCCCAACTCTGCAGGGACCCTGCGGTCGGAGTCCGAAACGGAGAGGAAGCCTGAGGTTCCTGCCTCCCCTCGAGGTGAGGCCCTCTTCCGTTGCGCCAGACCCAGCGGAGTCCCGAGGGGCCCCGCCACCTCCACAGGATCCCTCGCCTCTCAGAGGCACCCTGGCAAGTTCCCTAAGGTCCCCGGCAGAAGGCGAGGGACACGAGGGTTTCCCGCCGCCCCCGGAGGAAGACCTCGAGAGTCCTTCTTCAACGCGTCTCGAGGCCCTAGTCCCCTCCCGTGACTCGAGAGCTAGGACGCGCTCCCCCTCGCCACGTGCATGGAGACCTGACTTCCCTGGCGCCGCACGAGAGGCTCCCTGAGATCCTCGTCGTGCCTCGGGAGAAAACCCCCACGGGCGCCGCAGCTCGAGGAAACCCCTGAGACGCCCCCGTCCTCGCGAGCTTAGGGCCTTCTTTTCCTGCATGGCCTGGAGAGCAATCCCGGGTCCTCTCTCCAAACGGAAGAGGAGGCTGGACTCCCTTGAGGCCGCTCAGGGGGCTCCAAGAGACCCGCGTCGCGACTCGAGAGGAGAGCGGAGTCCTTGGCCTCCCCACGAGACGAGGCCTGACTCCCCGGGGGAGCCTGGAATGCAACCCCGAGATCCCTGCCTTCCCTGGAGAGGAATATTAGGTCCCGGACACATGCCTAGGTGAGGTCTCTTCGGCCCTGCAGTGACTCGAGCGCAACCCCCAGCTTTCCCTCGCAACCCGAGGGGAAGATTGGGCTTCCCAGGGCCAACCCAAGGGGAAGGCTGAGATCCCCGTCGTAACTCGAGAATCCCGCCGCAACTCGAGAAAACCCACGTGGTTCCCACCTCTTGGCAAGATGAGGCCCTTGCCCGCCACGGCGTCTCAAGGGAAGTACCCTGTTCCGCCCTGAAGGGCGAAACGGTCCCTGACAGCCTTCCTGCGACCCCCAAAAGTCCCCCGACACGCCTGGTTCCCTCGAGGGGAACACCGAGGGTCCCGGCACCGCTTCCTCTGAGCCCCTTCTCCCCTCCTGATCGCGACAGGAGAGGCGATTCCCCTGCGTGGTCTGGAAGGGGTTCCCGGCCTTCCCGGCGCACCTCAGGATGAGGCCGGTCTCACGAGGAAATTCGAGACGAGCCACGTGGGTGGGGCCACATGCCGAACGCCCCCGATTCCCCGGTCCGCCCTTGAGAAGGACCCGAGGCCCGGACCCCTCTTCGAAGGCAACCCTGTGGGTGAAGGCACAACACGAAGGGGCACTGCCACCCCCGTGCATCGTCCGCAAAGACCCGCGGGTTCCACACACAGCTCGACGAGGGGCCTGAGACCCCCTGAGCAACTCGAGAGGCCAGCGGGGCTCCCTTCCTCAGACAAGACGAGGCCTGACTCTCCTGTCCCAACTCTGCAGGGACCCTGCGGTCGGAGTCCGAAACGGAGAGGAAGCCTGAGGTTCCTGCCTCCCCTCGAGGTGAGGCCCTCTTCCGTTGCGCCAGACCCAGCGGAGTCCCGAGGGGCCCCGCCACCTCCACAGGATCCCTCGCCTCTCAGAGGCACCCTGGGAAGTTCCCTAAGGTCCCCGGCAGAAGGCGAGGGACACGAGGGTTTCCCGCCGCCCCCCGAGGAAGACCTCGAGAGTCCTTCTTCAACGCGTCTCGAGGCCCTAGTCCCCTCCCGTGACTCGAGAGCCAGGACGCGCTCCCCCTCGCCACGCGCATGGAGACCTGACTTCCCTGGCGCCACACGAGAGGCTCCCTGAGATCCTCGTCGTGCCTCGGGAGAAAACCCCCACGGGCGCCGCAGCTCGAGGAAACCCCTGAGACGCCCCCGTCCTCGCGAGCTGAGGGCCTTCTTTTCCTGCATGGCCTGGAGAGCAATCCCGGGTCCTCTCTCCAAACGGAAGAGGAGGCTGGACTCCCTTGAGGCCGCTCAGGGGGCTCCAAGAGACCCGCGTCGCGACTCGAGAGGAGAGCGGAGTCCTTGGCCTCCCCACGAGACGAGGCCTGACTCCCCGGGGGAGCCTGGAATGCAACCCCGAGATCCCTGCCTTCCCTGGAGAGGAAGAGTAGGTCCCGGACACACGCCTAGGTGAGGTCTCTTCGGCCCTGCAGTGACTCGAGCGCAACCCCCAGCTTTCCCTCGCAACCCGAGGGGAAGATTGGGCTTCCCAGGGCCAACCCAAGGGGAAGGCTGAGATCCCCGTCGTAACTCGAGAATCCCGCCGCAACTCGAGAAAAACCACGTGGTTCCCACCTCTTGGCAAGATGAGGCCCTTGCCCGCCACGGCGTCTCAAGGGAAGTCCCCTGTTCCGCCCTGAAGGGCGAAACGGTCCCTGACAGCCTTCCTGCGACCCCCAAAAGTCCCCCGACACGCCGGGTTCCCTCGAGGGGAACACCGAGGGTCCCGGCACCGCTTCCTCTGAGCCCCTTCTCCCCTCCTGATCGCGACAGGAGAGGCGATTCCCCTGCGTGGTCTGGAAGGGGTTCGCGGCCTTCCCGGCGCACCTCAGGAGGAGGCCGGTCTCACGAGGAAATTCGAGACGAGCCACGTGGGTGGGGCCACATGCCGAACGCCCCCGATTCCCCGGTCCGCCCTTGAGAAGGACCCGAGGCCCGGACCCCTCTTCGAAGGCAACCCTGTGGGTGAAGGCACAACACGAAGGGGCACTGCCACCCCCGTGCATCGTCCGCAAAGACCCACGGGTTCCACACACAGCTCGACGAGGGGCCTGAGACCCCCTGAGCAACTCGAGAGGCCAGCGGGGCTCCCTTCCTCAGACAAGACGAGGCCTGACTCTCCTGTCCCAACTCTGCAGGGACCCTGCGGTCGGAGTCCGAAACGGAGAGGAAGCCTGAGGTTCCTGCCTCCCCTCGAGGTGAGGCCCTCTTCCGTTGCGCCAGACCCAGCGGAGTCCCGAGGGGCCCCGCCACCTCCACAGGATCCCTCGCCTCTCAGAGGCACCCTGGGAAGTTCCCTAAGGTCCCCGGCAGAAGGCGAGGGACACGAGGGTTTCCCGCCGCCCCCCGAGGAAGACCTCGAGAGTCCTTCTTCAACGCGTCTCGAGGCCCTAGTCCCCTCCCGTGACTCGAGAGCCAGGACGCGCTCCCCCTCGCCACGCGCATGGAGACCTGACTTCCCTGGCGCCACACGAGAGGCTCCCTGAGATCCTCGTCGTGCCTCGGGAGAAAACCCCCACGGGCGCCGCAGCTCGAGGAAACCCCTGAGACGCCCCCGTCCTCGCGAGCTGAGGGCCTTCTTTTCCTGCATGGCCTGGAGAGCAATCCCGGGTCCTCTCTCCAAACGGAAGAGGAGGCTGGACTCCCTTGAGGCCGCTCAGGGGGCTCCAAGAGACCCGCGTCGCGACTCGAGAGGAGAGCGGAGTCCTTGGCCTCCCCACGAGACGAGGCCTGACTCCCCGGGGGAGCCTGGAATGCAACCCCGAGATCCCTGCCTTCCCTGGAGAGGAAGAGTAGGTCCCGGACACACGCCTAGGTGAGGTCTCTTCGGCCCTGCAGTGACTCGAGCGCAACCCCCAGCTTTCCCTCGCAACCCGAGGGGAAGATTGGGCTTCCCAGGGCCAACCCAAGGGGAAGGCTGAGATCCCCGTCGTAACTCGAGAATCCCGCCGCAACTCGAGAAAAACCACGTGGTTCCCACCTCTTGGCAAGATGAGGCCCTTGCCCGCCACGGCGTCTCAAGGGAAGTCCCCTGTTCCGCCCTGAAGGGCGAAACGGTCCCTGACAGCCTTCCTGCGACCCCCAAAAGTCCCCCGACACGCCGGGTTCCCTCGAGGGGAACACCGAGGGTCCCGGCACCGCTTCCTCTGAGCCCCTTCTCCCCTCCTGATCGCGACAGGAGAGGCGATTCCCCTGCGTGGTCTGGAAGGGGTTCGCGGCCTTCCCGGCGCACCTCAGGAGGAGGCCGGTCTCACGAGGAAATTCGAGACGAGCCACGTGGGTGGGGCCACATGCCGAACGCCCCCGATTCCCCGGTCCGCCCTTGAGAAAGACCCGAGGCCCGGACCCCTCTTCGAAGGCAACCCTGTGGGTGAAGGCACAACACGAAGGGGCACTGCCACCCCCGTGCATCGTCCGCAAAGACCCGCGGGTTCCACACACAGCTCGACGAGGGGCCTGAGACCCCCTGAGCAACTCGAGAGGCCAGCGGGGCTCCCTTCCTCAGACAAGACGAGGCCTGACTCTCCTGTCCCAACTCTGCAGGGACCCTGCGGTCGGAGTCCGAAACGGAGAGGAAGCCTGAGGTTCCTGCCTCCCCTCGAGGTGAGGCCCTCTTCCGTTGCGCCAGACCCAGCGGAGTCCCGAGGGGCCCCGCCACCTCCACAGGATCCCTCGCCTCTCAGAGGCACCCTGGCAAGTTCCCTAAGGTCCCCGGCAGAAGGCGAGGGACACGAGGGTTTCCCGCCGCCCCCGGAGGAAGACCTCGAGAGTCCTTCTTCAACGCGTCTCGAGGCCCTAGTCCCCTCCCGTGACTCGAGAGCTAGGACGCGCTCCCCCTCGCCACGTGCATGGAGACCTGACTTCCCTGGCGCCGCACGAGAGGCTCCCTGAGATCCTCGTCGTGCCTCGGGAGAAAACCCCCACGGGCGCCGCAGCTCGAGGAAACCCCTGAGACGCCCCCGTCCTCGCGAGCTTAGGGCCTTCTTTTCCTGCATGGCCTGGAGAGCAATCCCGGGTCCTCTCTCCAAACGGAAGAGGAGGCTGGACTCCCTTGAGGCCGCTCAGGGGGCTCCAAGAGACCCGCGTCGCGACTCGAGAGGAGAGCGGAGTCCTTGGCCTCCCCACGAGACGAGGCCTGACTCCCCGGGGGAGCCTGGAATGCAACCCCGAGATCCCTGCCTTCCCTGGAGAGGAATATTAGGTCCCGGACACACGCCTAGGTGAGGTCTCTTCGGCCCTGCAGTGACTCGAGCGCAACCCCCAGCTTTCCCTCGCAACCCGAGGGGAAGATTGGGCTTCCCAGGGCCAACCCAAGGGGAAGGCTGAGATCCCGGTCGTAACTCGAGAATCCCGCCGCAACTCGAGAAAACCCACGTGGTTCCCACCTCTTGGCAAGATGAGGCCCTTGCCCGCCACGGCGTCTCAAGGGAAGTACCCTGTTCCGCCCTGAAGGGCGAAACGGTCCCTGACAGCCTTCCTGCGACCCCCAAAAGTCCCCCGACACGCCTGGTTCCCTCGAGGGGAACACCGAGGGTCCCGGCACCGCTTCCTCTGAGCCCCTTCTCCCCTCCTGATCGCGACAGGAGAGGCGATTCCCCTGCGTGGTCTGGAAGGGGTTCCCGGCCTTCCCGGCGCACCTCAGGAGGAGGCCGGTCTCACGAGGAAATTCGAGACGAGCCACGTGGGTGGGGCCACATGCCGAACGCCCCCGATTCCCCGGTCCGCCCTTGAGAAGGACCCGAGGCCCGGACCCCTCTTCGAAGGCAACCCTGTGGGTGAAGGCACAACACGAAGGGGCACTGCCACCCCCGTGCATCGTCCGCAAAGACCCGCGGGTTCCACACACAGCTCGACGAGGGGCCTGAGACCCCCTGAGCAACTCGAGAGGCCAGCGGGGCTCCCTTCCTCAGACAAGACGAGGCCTGACTCTCCTGTCCCAACTCTGCAGGGACCCTGCGGTCGGAGTCCGAAACGGAGAGGAAGCCTGAGGTTCCTGCCTCCCCTCGAGGTGAGGCCCTCTTCCGTTGCGCCAGACCCAGCGGAGTCCCGAGGGGCCCCGCCACCTCCACAGGATCCCTCGCCTCTCAGAGGCACCCTGGGAAGTTCCCTAAGGTCCCCGGCAGAAGGCGAGGGACACGAGGGTTTCCCGCCGCCCCCCGAGGAAGACCTCGAGAGTCCTTCTTCAACGCGTCTCGAGGCCCTAGTCCCCCCCCATGACTCGAGAGCTAGGACGCGCTCCCCCTCGCCACGCGCATGGAGACCTGACTTCCCTGGTGCCGCACGAGAGGCTCCCTGAGATCCTCGTCGTGCCTCGGGAGAAAACCCCCACGGGCGCCGCAGCTCGAGGAAACCCCTGAGACGCCCCCGTCCTCGCGAGCTGAGGGCCTTCTTTTCCTGCATGGCCTGGAGAGCAATCCCGGGTCCTCTCTCCAAACGGAAGAGGAGGCTAGACTCCCTTGAGGCCGCTCAGGGGGCTCCAAGAGACCCGCGTCGCGACTCGAGAGGAGAGCGGAGTCCTTGGCCTCCCCACGAGACGAGGCCTGACTCCCCGGGGGAGCCTGGAATGCAACCCCGAGATCCCTGCCTTCCCTGGAGAGGAATATTAGGTCCCGGACACACGCCTAGGTGAGGTCTCTTCGGCCCTGCAGTGACTCGAGCGCAACCCCCAGCTTTCCCTCGCAACCCGAGGGGAAGATTGGGCTTCCCAGGGCCAACCCAAGGGGAAGGCTGAGATCCCCGTCGTAACTCGAGAATCCCGCCGCAACTCGAGAAAAACCACGTGGTTCCCACCTCTTGGCAAGATGAGGCCCTTGCCCGCCACGGCGTCTCAAGGGAAGTCCCCTGTTCCGCCCTGAAGGGCGAAACGGTCCCTGACAGCCTTCCTGCGACCCCCAAAAGTCCCCCGACACGCCGGGTTCCCTCGAGGGGAACACTGAGGGTCCCGGCACCGCTTCCTCTGAGCCCCTTCTCCCCTCCTGATCGCGACAGGAGAGGCGATTCCCCTGCGTGGTCTGGAAGGGGTTCCCGGCCTTCCCGGCGCACCTCAGGATGAGGCCGGTCTCACGAGGAAATTCGAGACGAGCCACGTGGGTGGGGCCACATGCCGAACGCCCCCGATTCCCCGGTCCGCCCTTGAGAAGGACCCGAGGCCCGGACCCCTCTTCGAAGGCAACCCTGTGGGTGAAGGCACAACACGAAGGGGCACTGCCACCCCCGTGCATCGTCCGCAAAGACCCGCGGGTTCCACACACAGCTCGACGAGGGGCCTGAGACCCCCTGAGCAACTCGAGAGGCCAGCGGGGCTCCCTTCCTCAGACAAGACGAGGCCTGACTCTCCTGTCCCAACTCTGCAGGGACCCTGCGGTCGGAGTCCGAAACGGAGAGGAAGCCTGAGGTTCCTGCCTCCCCTCGAGGTGAGGCCCTCTTCCGTTGCGCCAGACCCAGCGGAGTCCCGAGGGGCCCCGCCACCTCCACAGGATCCCTCGCCTCTCAGAGGCACCCTGGCAAGTTCCCTAAGGTCCCCGGCAGAAGGCGAGGGACACGAGGGTTTCCCGCCGCCCCCGGAGGAAGACCTCGAGAGTCCTTCTTCAACGCGTCTCGAGGCCCTAGTCCCCTCCCGTGACTCGAGAGCTAGGACGCGCTCCCCCTCGCCACGCGCATGGAGACCTGACTTCCCTGGCGCCGCACGAGAGGCTCCCTGAGATCCTCGTCGTGCCTCGGGAGAAAACCCCCACGGGCGCCGCAGCTCGAGGAAACACCTGAGACGCCCCCGTCCTCGCGAGCTTAGGGCCTTCTTTTCCTGCATGGCCTGGAGAGCAATCCCGGGTCCTCTCTCCAAACGGAAGAGGAGGCTGGACTCCCTTGAGGCCGCTCAGGGGGCTCCAAGAGACCCGCGTCGCGACTCGAGAGGAGAGCGGAGTCCTTGGCCTCCCCACGAGACGAGGCCTGACTCCCCGGGGGAGCCTGGAATGCAACCCCGAGATCCCTGCCTTCCCTGGAGAGGAATATTAGGTCCCGGACACACGCCTAGGTGAGGTCTCTTCGGCCCTGCAGTGACTCGAGCGCAACCCCCAGCTTTCCCTCGCAACCCGAGGGGAAGATTGGGCTTCCCAGGGCCAACCCAAGGGGAAGGCTGAGATCCCCGTCGTAACTCGAGAATCCCGCCGCAACTCGAGAAAACCCACGTGGTTCCCACCTCTTGGCAAGATGAGGCCCTTGCCCGCCACGGCGTCTCAAGGGAAGTACCCTGTTCCGCCCTGAAGGGCGAAACGGTCCCTGACAGCCTTCCTGCGACCCCCAAAAGTCCCCCGACACGCCTGGTTCCCTCGAGGGGAACACCGAGGGTCCCGGCACCGCTTCCTCTGAGCCCCTTCTCCCCTCCTGATCGCGACAGGAGAGGCGATTCCCCTGCGTGGTCTGGAAGGGGTTCCCGGCCTTCCCGGCGCACCTCAGGATGAGGCCGGTCTCACGAGGAAATTCGAGACGAGCCACGTGGGTGGGGCCACATGCCGAACGCCCCCGATTCCCCGGTCCGCCCTTGAGAAGGACCCGAGGCCCGGACCCCTCTTCGAAGGCAACCCTTTGGGTGAAGGCACAACACGAAGGGGCACTGCCACCCCCGTGCATCGTCCGCAAAGACCCGCGGGTTCCACACACAGCTCGATGAGGGGCCTGAGACCCCCTGAGCAACTCGAGAGGCCAGCGGGGCTCCCTTCCTCAGACAAGACGAGGCCTGACTCTCCTGTCCCAACTCTGCAGGGACCCTGCGGTCGGAGTCCGAAACGGAGAGGAAGCCTGAGGTTCCTGCCTCCCCTCGAGGTGAGGCCCTCTTCCGTTGCGCCAGACCCAGCGGAGTCCCGAGGGGCCCCGCCACCTCCACAGGATCCCTCGCCTCTCAGAGGCACCCTGGCAAGTTCCCTAAGGTCCCCGGCAGAAGGCGAGGGACACGAGGGTTTCCCGCCGCCCCCCGAGGAAGACCTCGAGAGTCCTTCTTCAACGCGTCTCGAGGCCCTAGTCCCCTCCCGTGACTCGAGAGCCAGGACGCGCTCCCCCTCGCCACGCGCATGGAGACCTGACTTCCCTGGCGCCGCACGAGAGGCTCCCTGAGATCCTCGTCGTGCCTCGGGAGAAAACCCCCACGGGCGCCGCAGCTCGAGGAAACCCCTGAGACGCCCCCGTCCTCGCGAGCTGAGGGCCTTCTTTTCCTGCATGGCCTGGAGAGCAATCCCGGGTCCTCTCTCCAAACGGAAGAGGAGGCTGGATACCCTTGAGGCCGCTCAGGGGGCTCCAAGTGACCCGCGTCGCGACTCGAGAGGAGAGCGGAGTCCTTGGCTTCCCCTCGAGCCGAGGCCTGACTCCCCGGGGGAGCCTGGAATGCAACCCCGAGATCCCTGCCTTCCCTGGAGAGGAATATTAGGTCCCGGACACACGCCTAGGTGAGGTCTCTTCGGCCCTGCAGTGACTCGAGCGCAACCCCCAGCTTTCCCTCGCAACCCGAGGGGAAGATTGGGCTTCCCAGGGCCAACCCAAGGGGAATGCTGAGATCCCCGTCGTAACTCGAGAATCCCGCCGCAACTCGAGGAAAACCACGTGGTTCCCACCTCTTGGCAAGATGAGGCCCTTGCCCGCCACGGCGTCTCAAGGGAAGTCCCCTGTTCCGCCCTGAAGGGCGAAACGGTCCCTGACAGCCTTCCTGCGACCCCCAAAAGTCCCCCGACACGCCGGGTTCCCTCGAGGGGAACACCGAGGGTCCCGGCACCGCTTCCTCTGAGCCCCTTCTCCCCTCCTGATCGCGACAGGAGAGGCGATTCCCCTGCGTGGTCTGGAAGGGGTTCCCGGCCTTCCCGGCGCACCTCAGGATGAGGCCGGTCTCACGAGGAAATTCGAGACGAGCCACGTGGGTGGGGCCACATGCCGAACGCCCCCGATTCCCCGGTCCGCCCTTGAGAAGGACCCGAGGCCCGGACCCCTCTTCGAAGGCAACCCTGTGGGTGAAGGCACAACACGAAGGGGCACTGCCACCCCCGTGCATCGTCCGCAAAGACCCGCGGGTGCCACACACAGCTCAACGAGGGGCCTGAGACCCCCTGAGCAACTCGAGAGGCCAGCGGGGTTCCCTTCCTCAGACAAGACGAGGCCTGACTCTCCTGTCCCAACTCTGCAGGGACCCTGCGGTCGGAGTCCGAAACGGAGAGGAAGCCTGAGGTTCCTGCCTCCCCTCGAGGTGAGGCCCTCTTCCGTTGCGCCAGACCCAGCGGAGTCCCGACGGGCCCCGCCACCTCCACAGGATCCCTCGCCTCTCAGAGACACCCTGGGAAGTTCCCTAAGGTCCCCGGCAGAAGGCGAGGGACACGAGGGTTTCCCGCAGCCCCCCGAGGAAGACCTCGAGAGTCCTTCTTCAACGCGTCTCGAGGCCCTAGTCCCCTCCCGTGACTCGAGAGCCAGGACGCGCTCCCCCTCGCCACGCGCATGGAGACCTGACTTCCCTGGCGCCGCACGAGAGGCTCCCTGAGATCCTCGTCGTGCCTCGGGAGAAAATCCCCACGGGCGCCGCAGCTCGAGGAAACCCCGGAGACGCCCCCTTCCTCGCGTGCTGAGGTCCTTCTTTTCCTGCATGGCCTGCAGAGCAATCCCAGGTCCTCTCTCCAAACGGAAGAGGAGGCTGGACTCCCTTGAGGCCGCTCAGGGGGCTCCAAGAGACCCGCGTCGCGACTCGAGAGGAGAGCGGAGTCATTGGCTTCCCCTCGAGACGAGGCCTGACTCCCCGGGGGAGCCTGGAATGCAACCCTGAGATCCCTGCCTTCCCTGGAGAGGAATATTAGGTCCCGGACACACGCCTATGTGAGGTCTCTTCGGCCCTGCAGTGACTCGAGCGCAACCCCCAGCTTTCCCTCGCCACCCGAGGGGAAGATTGGGCTTCCCAGGGCCAACCCAAGGGGAAGGCTGAGATCCCCGTCGTAACTCGAGAATCCCGCCGCAACTCGAGAAAACCCACGTGGTTCCCACCTCTTGGCCAGATGAGGCCCTTGCCCGCGATGGCGTCTCAAGGGAAGTCCCGTGTTCCGCCCTGAAGGGCGAAACGGTCCCTGACAGCCTTCCTGCGACCCCCAAAAGTCCCCCGACACGCCGGGTTCCCCCGAGGGGAACACCTAGGGTCCCGGCACCGCTTCCTCTGAGGCCCTTCTCCCCTCCTGATCGCGACAGGAGAGGCGATTCCCCTGCGTGGTCTGGATGGGGTTCCCGGCCTTCCCGGCGCACATCAGGATGAGGCCGGTCTCACGAGGAAATTCGGGACGAGCCACGTGGGTGGTGACACATGCCGAACGCCCCCGATTCCCCGGTCCGCCCTTGAGAACGACCCGAGGCCCGGACCCCTCTTTGAAGGCAACCCTGTGGGTGAAGGCACAACACGAAGGGGCACTGCCACCCCCGTGCATCGTCCGCAAAAACCCGCGGGTTGCACACACAGCTCGACGAGGGGCCTGAGACCCCCTGAGCAACTCGAGAGGCCAGCGGGGTTCCCTTCCTCCGACAAGACGAGGCCTGACTCTCCGCTCCCAACTCTGCAGGGACCCTGAAGTCGGAGCGTCGGAGTCAGAAACAGAGAGGAAGCCTGATGTTCCTGCCTCCCCTCGAGATGAGGCCCTCTTCCATTGCGCAAACCCCAGCGGAGTCCCGAGAGACCCCGCTAACTCCACAGCATCCCTCACCTCTCAGAGGCACCCTTGGAAGTTCCCTCAGGTCCCCAGCAGAAGTCGAGGGAAATAAGGGTTTCCCGCCGCCACTCGAGAAAGACCTCGATAGTCCTTCTTCAAAGTGTCTTGAGGCCCTTGTCCCCTCTCTGGACTAGAGAGCAATGATGCGCTCCCCCTCGCCTCGCGCATGCAGACCTGGCTTCCCTGGCGCCGCACGAGAGGCTCCCTAAGATACTCGTCGTGCCTCGGGAGAAAACCCCCATGGGCACCGCAGCTCGAGGAAACCCCTGAGACGCCCCCTTCCTCGCTAGCTGAGGGCCTTCTTTTCCTGCCTGGCCTGGAGTGCAATCCCGAGTCCTCTCTCCAAACTGAAGAGTAGGATGGATTCCCTTGAGGCGACTCAGTGGGCTCCAAGAGATCCGCGTTGGGGCTCTAGAGGAGAGCGCAGTCCTTTGCTTCCCCTCGAGGCGAGGCCTGACTCCCCGGGGGAGTCTGGAGTGCAATCCGGAGATCCTTGTCTTCCCTTGAGAGGACTATTAGGTCCTGGACACACGCCTAGATGAGGTCTCTTTGGCCTTGCAGTGGTTCGAGCACAACATCCAGCTTTCCCTCGCAACTCGAAGGGAAGTTTGGGCTTCCCAGGGCCAACACAAGAGGAAGCCTGAAATCCACGTCGTAACTCGAGAATCCCGCCGCAACTCGAGAAAAACCACGTGGTTCCATCGTCTTCGCAGCATGAGGCCCTTGCCCGCCACAGCGTCTCAAAAGAAGTCCCACGTTCCTACTGAAGTGCAAAACGGTACTTGGCACCCATGATGGCACCCCCAAAGTTCCCCAACATACAGGCCTCACTCGAGGGTAACACCCATGTTCCCCGCACCACATCATTTGAGCCCCTTCTCCCCTCCTGATTGCAACAGGAGTGTCTTTTCTCCTGCTTTGTGTGGAAGGGGTTACCGATCTTCCCAGCGCACATCAGGATGAGGCCTGTCTCACGAGGAAATTGGAGATGTAGCCTCGTGGGTGGTGCCACATGCGGAAAGACCCCATTTCCCGGTCAGCTATTAATAAGAACCCGATGCCCGTACACGTCTTGGAATGCATCCCGTAGGATGAAGGCACAACAAGGAGGGACCCTGAACACCCATGCATCTTTTGGAAAATTCTGCAGGTTCCACATACAGCTCGACAAGTGACCTGTTACCTCGTGAACAACTCGAGAGGCAAGCTAAGTTTCATTTCTCCACAGAATACGAGGCCTGACTCTCCTGTCCCAACTCTGCAGGAATCCTGAGATCGGAGTCTGAAATGGAGAGGAACCCTGAGGTTCCTTCCTCAACACGAGATGAGGCCCTCTTGTATTATACCACACCCAGTGGAGTCCCGAGAGGCCCCTCCCAACTCCAAAGTATCAGTGTCTTCTCAGAGGCACCCTGAGCAACTCCCTGAGGTCACCGGCACAAGTCGAGGGAACACAGGGTATCCTGCCGCAACCCGAGAAAGACCTCAAGAGTCCTTCTTCAACGCGTCTTGAGGACGGATTCCCCTACCATGACTCGAGAGCAATGACACGCTCCCCCTCGCCATGCGCATGGACACCTGACTTCCCTGGCGCCACATGAGAGGCTCCCTGAGCTCCCCGTCATACCTCGTGAGAAACCCCACACTGGCGCCGCAGCTCGGGAAAACCCACCGTCATCGCGAGATTGGGGACTTCTTTTCCTGCCTGACCTGGAGAGCAATCCCTGGTCCTTTCTCCAAACTTCACAGGAGGCTTTACTCCCTTTAGGCCACTCAATGGGCTCCAAGAGATACCTGTCGCGACTTGAGAGGAGAGCAGAGTACTTTGTTTCCCCTCGAGACGAGGCCTTACCTCGGGTGAGTCTGGAATGCAACCCCGAGATCCCTGTTGTCCCTGGAGAGGAACATTATGTCCTGGACAAAAGCCTAGATGAGGTCTATTTTGCCCTACAGTGACTCGAGAGCAACACCCATCTCTCCCTCGCAATTCGAATGGAAGATTGGTCTTCATTGGGCCAACACAAGAGGAAGTCTGAATTTCCCGTTGTAACTCGAGAATCCCACCGCAACTCTTAAAAACCACGTGGTTCCCCATTCATCGCAATATGAGGCCTTTGCCCACTACAGAGTCTCAAGAGAAGTCCCATGTTTCGTCATAAAGTTCGAGATGCTACTTGGCACCCTTGATGCGACCCCAAAAGTTCCCCAATATACCGGTCTCACTCCAAGGGAACACCGAAGTTCCTGGCACCACTTCATTTGAGCCCCTTCTCCGCTCCTGATCACGGCAGGAAGGTCGATCCCCCTGCTTTGTCTAGAAGGGGTTCCCGACCTTCATGGCGCACCTCAGGATGAGGCCAGTCTCACGAAGAAATTCGAGACGTAGCCTCGTGTTGGTGCCACGTGCCAAAAGACCCCGATTTCTCGGTCTTGCTCTTGATAAGAACCCGATGCCCGGACACCTCTTCTAAGGCAACCCTGTGGATGAAGGCACTACACGAGGGGGCACTGGCAACCCTGTTCATCGTCCGGAAAACCCCGCAGGATCCACATACAGCTCCACAACTGGCCTGTCACCCCTTAAACAATGAGAGAGGAAAGCGGAGTCCCCTTCCTCAGACAAGACGAGGCCTGAGTATCCAATCCCAACTCTGCAGGCACGCTTCGATCTGAGTCAGAAATGGAGAGGAAACCTGAGGTTCCTGCCTCAACCCGAGATGAGGCCCTCTTCCATTAAAACAAACCCAGTGGAGTCCCGAGAGTCCCCTCCCATCTCCACAGTATCCCTGACTTCTCATAGGCATTCTGAGAAGCTCCTTGAGGCCACCGGCAAAAGTCGAGGGAAATAAGGGTTTCCTGCCACAACCGAAGAAAGACCTCGAGAGTCCTTCTTCAATGTGTCTTGAGGTCAGATTCCCCTACCATAGCTCGAGAGCAATAATGCGCTCCCCCTCGCCACGCACATGGAGACCTGACTTCCCTGGCGCCACACGAGAGGCTCCCTGAGCTCCCCGTCGTACCTCGTGTGAAACCCCACACTGGCGCCGCAGCTCGAGAAAACCCACAAGATCCCTCCGTCATCGCGAGATGAGGGCCATCTTTTCCTGCATGGCCTGGAGAGCAGTCCCAAGTCCTCTCTCCAAACTTCACAGGAGGCTTGACTCCCTTTAGGCCACAAAGTGGGCTCCAAGAGGTGCCCGTCGCGACTCGAAAGGAGAGCGGAGTCCTTTGCTTCCCTTCGACATGAGGCCTGATTCCCTGGGTGAGTCTGGAATGCAAACCTGAGATCCCTGTGGCCCTTGGAGAGGAACATTAGGTCCTGGACACAAGCCTAGATGAGGTCTCCTTTGCCCTGCAGTGACTCGAGCGCAACCCCCAGCTCTCCCTCGCAACTCGAATGGATGATTGGACTTCCCTGGCCCAATACAAGAGGAAGCCTGAAATCCCCGTCGTAACTCGAGAATCCCGCCGCAACTCGAGAAAAACCACGTGGCTCCCCCGTCATCGCAAGATGAGGCCCTTGGCTGCTACAGCGTATCAATTGAAGTCCCACGTTCCATCCTGAAGTACAAAACGGTACTTGGCACCCTTGATGCGACCCCCAAAGTTCCCTGACATACCAGTCTCACTCGAGGGAAACACCAAAGTTCACGGCACCACTTCCTGTGAGCCCCTTCACCCCTCCTGATCGCGACAGAAGGGTCGGTTCCCATGTTTTGTCTGCAAGGGGTTCCTGACGTTCCCCGCGAACCTCCGGATGAGGCCGGTCTCATGAGGAAATTCGAAAAGTAGCCTCATGGTTGGTGCCATATGCTGAAAGATCCCGAATTCCCGGTCCACTCTAGATAAGAACCTGACGCCCGGACATCTCTTCGAAGGCAACCCTGTGGATGAAGGCACAACACGAAGGGACACTGACATCCCCATGCATCGTCTGGAAAAACCCGCAGATTCCACTCACAGCTCCAAATGTGGACTGTCACCCCGTGAACAACTCGAGAGGCAAGTGAAGTTGCATTCCTTCACACAAGACGAGGCCTTACTCTCCTGTCCCAACTCTTCAGGGACCCTGCAATTGGAGTCAGAAATGGAGAGGAACCCTGAGGTTCCTGCCTCAACTAGAGAAGAGGCCCTCTTCCATTGAACCAAACTCAGTGGTGTCCCGAGAGGCCCCTCCCAACACCACAGTATCCCTGAATTCTCAGAGGCTCCCTGAGAAGCTACCTGAGGTCACTGGCACAAGTCGAGGGAACCCAGAGTTTCCTGAAGTAACCCGAGAAAGACTTGGAGAGTCCTTTTTCAACGTCTCTTGATGCCCGATTCCCCTACCATGACTCCAGAGCAAGGACGCGCTCCCCTCGCCACAAGCAGGAAAACTGACTTCCCTAGTACCACACAAGAGGCTCCCTGAGTACCCCATCGTACCTCGTGAGAAAACCCACACTGGCGCCGCAGTTCGAGAAAAACCACAAGATGCCCCCATCAAGGAGAGATGGGGGCCTTCTTTTCCTGCCTGACCTGGAGAGCAATTCCTGGTCCTCTCTCCAAACTTCACAGGAGTATTGACTCCCTTTAGGCCACTCAGTTGGGTCCAAGAAAAACCCGGTGCGACTCGAGAGGAGAGTGGAGTACTTTGCTTCCCTGGAGACGAGGCCTGACTCCCCGGGTGAGTTTGGAATGCAACCTCGAGATCCCTGTCGCCCCTGGAGTGGAATATTATGTCCTAGACACAAGCCTAGATGAGGTCTATTTTGCCCTACAGTGACTCGAGCAACTTCCATCTCTCCCTCACAATTTGAATGGAAGATTGGTCTTCCCACGGTCAACACAAGAGGAAGTCTGAATTTCCCATCGTAATTCGAGAATTCAGCCTCAAGTCTTAAAAACCATGTGGTTCCCCCTTCATCGCAATATGAGGCCCTTGCCAGCTAGAGTCTCAAGAGAAGTCCCACGTTCCATCTTAAAGTTCGAAATGCTACTTGGCACCCTTGATGTGACCCCAAAGTTCCCCAACATACCGGTCTCACTCCAGGGGAACACCGAAGTTCCCAGTGTCTCCAGGGAAGTCCCATGTTCCGCCCTGAAGGGCGACACGGTACTTGACACCCTTGATGCGACCGCAAAAGTTCCCCGACACGCTGGGTTCCCTCGAGGGGAACACCGAGGGTCCCGGCACCACTTCATCTGAGCCCCGTCTCCCCTCCTGATCGCGACAGGAGAGTCGATTCCCCTGCTTTGTCTGGAAGGGGTTCCCGGCCTTCCTGGCGCACCTCAGGATGAGGCCTGTCTCAGGAGGAAATTCGAGACTAGCCACATGTGAGGTGCCACGTGCCGAACGACTCCGATTTTCTGGTCCGCTCTTGATAAGAACCCGATGCCCGGACACCTCTTCGAAGGCAACCCTGTGGGTGAAGGCACAACACGAAGGGGCACTGACAACCCCGTGCATCATCCGGAAAAACCCGCAGGGTCTACACACAGCTCGACAAGGGGCCTGAGACTCCCGGAACAACTCGAGAGGCAACCAGAATTCCATTCCTCAGACAAGACGAGGCATGACTCTCCTGTCCCAACACTGCAGGGACCGTGCAGTCGGAGTCCGAATCCGAGAGGAAGCCTGAGGTTCCTGCCTCCCCTCGAGATGAGGCCCTCTTCCATTGCGCCGAACCCAGCAGAGTCACGAGAGGCCCTGCCAACTGCACAGCATCCCTCACCTCTCAGAAGCACCGTGGGAAGTTCCCTAAGGTCCCCTGCAGAAGTCGAGGGAAACAAGGGTTTCCCGCCGCAACCCGAGAAAGACCTCAAGAGTCCTTCTTCAACGCCTCTTGAGGACCTAGCCGTTTCCCATGACTCGAGAGTGATGACCAGCTCCCCCTCGCCATGCGCATGGAGACCTGACTTGCCTGGCGCCGCACGAGAGGCTCCCTGAGGTCCTCATCGTGCCTCGTGAGAAAACCCCCATGGGCGCAGCAGCCTGAGGAAACCCATGAGAAGCCCCCGTCATCGCGAGATGAGGGCTTTCTTTCTTGCCTGGCCTGGAGAGCAATCCCGAGTCCTCTCTCCAAACTGAAGAGGAGGCTCGACACCCTTGAGTCCACTCAGTGGGCTCCAAGAGATCCGTGTCGCGACTTGAGAGGAAAGCGGAGTCTTTGCTTCCCCTCCAGGTGAGTCCTGACCCCCCGGGGGAGTCTGGAATGGAAACCCGTGATCCCTGTCTTCCCTTGAGAGGAATATTAGGTCCTGGACCCACGCCTCGATGAGGTCTCTTTGGCCCTGTAGTGACTCGAGCAGAACCCCCAGCTTTCCATCGCAACTCGAATTGAAGATTGGGCTTCCCAGGGCCAACCCAAGAGGAAGCCTGAAATTCCTGTCGTTTTTGAGAATCCCAATGCAACTCGAGAAAAACGACGTGGTTCCAACGTCTTCACAGGATGAGGCCCTTGCCCGCTACAGCGTCTCCAGGGAAGTCCCATGTTCCATCCTGAAGTGGGAAACGGTACTTGGCTCCCTTGATGCGACCCCTAAAGTTCCCTGAAACGCCGGGTTCCCTCGAGTGGAACACCGAGGGTCCCGGCACCACTTCATCTGAGCCCCATCTCCCCTCCTGATCGCGACAGGAGAATCGATTCCCCTACTTTGTGTGGAAGGTGTTCCCGGCCTTCCCGCCGCACCTCAGGATGATGCTGGTCTCACGAGGAAATTCGAGATGAGCCACGTGGGTGGTGCCACATGCCGAATGACCCCGATTTCCCGGTCCGCTCTTGAAATGAACCCGATGCCCGGACACCTCTTTGAAGGAAACCCTGTGGGGGAAGGCACCAAACGAAGGGGCACTGACACCCCCATGCATCTTCTGGAAACACCCGCAGGTTCCACACACAGCTTGTCAAGGGCCCTGAGACCCCCTGAACGACTCAAGGGGCAAGCAGAGTTCCGTTACTCAGACAAGACGAGGCCTGACTCTCCTGTCCCAACTCTGCAGGGACCCTGTGGTCGGAGTCAGAAATGGAGAGGAAGCCTGAGGTTCCTGCCTCCAATCGAGATGAGGCCCTCTTTCATTTCGTCAAACCTAGTGGAGTCCCGAGAGGCCCCTCTAACTCCTCAGTACCCCTCACCTCTCAGAGGCACCTGGGAAGTTCCCTAAGGTCCCCTGTAGAGGTCGATGGAAACGAGTGTTTCCCGCCCCAACCCAAGAAAGACCTTGAGAGTCCTTCTTAAATGCCTCTTGAGGCCCTAGTCCCTCCCATGACTCGAGAGCAATGACGCGATCTGCCTGGCCACAGGCATGGAGTCAGGCTTCTCTGGCGCTGCACGAGAGGCTCCCTGAACTCCCCATCATATCTCGTGAGAAACCCCACACTGGCGCCGCAGCTCGAGAAAACCCATGAGACGCCCCCGTCATCACGAGAGGAGGGCCATCTTTAACTGCATGGTATGCAGATCAAGCGTGAACCTTCTGTCCAAGCTACACAGGACGCTTGACTCCCTTTAGGCCACTCATTGGGCTCCAAGAGTTACGCGTCCCGACTCGAGAGGATAGTGGAGTCCTTTGCTTCCTTCCACTCGAGACGAGGTGTGACCCACCGGGTGAGACTGGAATGCGACCCCGATATCCCTGTCGCCCCTGGAGAGGAACATTACGTCCTGGACCCAAGCCTAGATGAGGACTCTTTGCCCTGAAGTGACTCGAGAGCAACCCCCAGCTCTCTCTGACAAGTTGAATGGAAGATTGGACTTCCTGGGCCAACACAAGAGGAAGCCTGAATTCCCCGTTGTAACTCGAGAATCCCACCTCAACTCGAGAAAAACCACGTGTTTCCCTCGTCATCGCAATATGAGGCCCTTGCCCGCTACAGCATCTCCAGAGAATTCCCACGTTCCATCTTGAAGTGCGAAACTGTACTTGGCACCCTTGATGCGACCTCAAAAGTGCCGTGACATACCGGTCACACTCGAGGGGACCACCGAGGTTCCCAGCACCACTTCATCTGAGCCCCTTCTCCCCTTCTGATCACGAGCGGTGGGTCGATTCCCCTGCTTTGTCTGCAAGGGGTTCCCGACCTTCCCGGCGCACCTCAGGATGAGGCCGGTCTCCCGAGGAAATTCGAGACGTAGCCTCGTGGGTGGTACCACATGCTGAAAGACCCCAATTTTCCGGTACGCTCTTGAAAAGAACCCGATGCCCGGAAACCTCTTTGAAGGCAACCCTGTGGATGAAGGCACAACACGAAGGGGCACTGACACCCCCGTGCATCGTCCGGAAAAACCCGCAGGTTCCACACTCAGCTCAACAAGTGGCCTGTCACTCCGTGAACAACTCGAAAGGCAAGGGGAAATCCATTCCTCAACAGAAGACGAGGCGTGACTCTCTTGTCCATACTCTGCAGGTACCCTGCGACCCGAGTCAGATATGGAGAGGACCCCTGAGGTTCCTGCCTCCATTCGAGATGAGGCCCTCTTCGATTGCACCAAACCCAGTTGAGTAACGAAAGGCCCCTCCCAAATCCACAGTGTGCCTGACTTCTCAGAGGCACCCTTAGAAGTTGCCTGAGGTCACCGACACAAATCAAGGGAACCCAGGGTTCCCTGCCGCAACCCGAGAAAGACCTCAAGAGTCCTTCTTCAATGCGTCTTGAGGCCCGATTCGCCTACTATGACTCGAGCGCAATCACGCACTCCCCTTCACCACACGCACGGAGACCTGACGTCCCTAGCACCACACGAGAGGCTCTCTGAGCTCCCCGTTGTACCTCGTGAGAAATCTGATACTGGCGCCGCAGCTGGAGAAAACCCACGAGATGCCCCCGTCATCGCGAGATGAGGGCCTTTTTTCCTGCATGGCCAGGAAAACAATCCCGAGTCATCTCCAAACTCCATAGGAGGCTTCACTCCCTTTACGCCACGCAGTGGGCTCCAAGAGATACCCGTCGCGACTCGACAGGAGAGCGGAGTCCTTTTTTTCCCCTCAAGACGAGGTCTGACTCTCCGGGTGAGTCGAGAATGCAACCCTGAGATCCCTGTTGGCCCAGTAGTGGAACACTAGGTCCTGGACACAAGCGTAGATGAGGTCTATTTTGCACTGCAGTGACTGGAGAGCAATCCCCAGTTCTAACTTGCAACTCGAATGGAATACTGGATTTTCCTGGCGCCATACAAGAGGCTCCCTGAGATCCCCGTGGTACTTCATGAGACACCCCACACTGGCGCCGCAGCTCGAGAAAACCCACGAGACGCCACCGTCATCTCGAGATGAGGGCCTTCTTTTCCTGCATGGCCTGGAGTCCAATCCCGAGTCCTCTCTCCAAACTCCACAGGAGGCTTGACTCCCTTTAGTACACACAGTGGGCTCCAAGAGATACCCATCGCGACTCGAGACGAGAGCAGAATTCTTTGCTTACCCTCGAGGTGAGAACTGACTCCCCGGATGAATCTGGAATGCAAACCCGAGATCCCTGTCGCCCCTGGAGAGCAATGTTAGATCCTAAACACAAGCCTAGATTAGGTCTCTTTTGCCCTGCAGTGACTCTAGCGCAATCCCCAGCTCCCCCTCGCAACCCGAATGGAAGATAGGATTTCAAGGCCAACAAGAGGAAGCCTAAATTCCCGGTCATAACTCGAGAATCCCGCCGCAACTCGAGCAAAACCACGTGGTTCTCCCGTCATCGCAAGATGAGGCCCTTGCCCGCTACAGCGTTTCAAAAGATGTCCCAGGTTCCGTCTTGAAATGCGAAACGGTACTTGGCACCCTTGATGCGACCCCAAAAGTCCCCCAATACGCCGGTCTCACTCAAGGGGAACACCGAGGTTCCCGGCACCACTTCATTTAAGCCCCTTCTCCCCTCCTGATCGTGACCGGTGGGTCGATTCCCCTGCTTTGTGTGCAAGGGGGCCCGACCTTCCCTGCACAACTCAGGATGAGGCCGGTCTCATGGGGAAATTCGATACGTAGCTTTGTGGGTGGTGCCACTTGCTGAAAGACTCCAATTTCCCGGTCCGCTCTTGATAAGAATCCGATGCTCGGACACCTCTTGGAAAGCAGCCTTGAGTATGAAGGTACAACACGAAGGGCACTAACACACCTGTGCATCATCCGGAAAAACGGGCAGGTTACACACACAGCTCGACAAGTGGCCTGTCACCTCGAGAACAACTCGAGAGGCAAGAGGAGTCCCATCCTCCAGAAAAGACGAGGCCTGACTCTCCTGTACCAACATGCAGGGACCTTGCGATCTGAGTCAGAAATGGAGAGGAACACTGAGGTTCCTGCTTCAACTCGAGATGAGTCCCTCTTACATTCCACCAAATGCAGAGGAGTCTCGAGAGGCCCCTCCAAACTGCACAGTATCCCTGACTTCTCAGAGGCACTCTGAGAAGCTCCCTGAGGTCGCAGGCACAAGTCAAGGGAACCCTGGGTTTTATGCAGTGACCCGAGAAAGACCTCGAGAGTCCTTCTTCAACCCGTCTTGAGGCCCGATTACCCTACCATGACTCGAGAGCAATGACGAACTCCCCCTAGCCATCTCATGGGGACCTGACTTCCCTGGCGCCACACGAGAGGCTCCCTGAGCTCCCTCTCGTACCTCGTCAGAAACCCGGCACTAGCGCAGCAGTCTAGAAAACCCACGAGACGCCGCCATCATCGCGAGATGAGGGCCTTCTTTTCCTGCATGGCCTGGACAGGAATCCCGAGTCCTCTATCCAAACAGCACAGGAGGCTTGACTCCCTTTAGGGCACACAGTGGGCTCCAAGAGATACCCATCGCGACTCAAAAGGACAGCGGAGTTCTTTGCTTCCCCTCGAGACGAGGCCTGATTCCCCGGGTGAGTCTGGTATGCAACCCCAAGATCCCTGTCGCCCCTAGGGACGAGCATTAAGTCCTGGACACAAGCCTAGATGAGGTCTATTTTGCCCTGCAGTGACTCGAGAGCAATCCCCAGCTCTCCCTTTAAACTCGAATGGAAGATAGGACTTCCCTGGCCCAACACATGAGGAAGACTGTATTCCCCGTCGAAACTCGAGAATCCCGCCACAACTCGAGAAACGCCACGTGGTTCCCCCGTCATCCCAAGATGAGGCCCTTGCCCCCTACAGCGTCTCAAGAGAAGTCCCACGTTCCGTCTTGAAGTGCGAAACGGTATTGGCACCCTTGATGCGCCCTCAAAAGTTCCTCGACACACCAGTCTGACTCGAGGAGAACACCAAGGTTCCCGGCACCACTACATCTGGGCCCCTTCTCCCCTCCTGATCGCGACAGGAGGGTCGATTCCCCTGTTTTGTCTTGAAGGGGTTCCCACCTTTCCCGGTGCATCTCAGGATGAGGCCGGTCTCACGAGGATATTCGAGACATAGCCACTTGGATGGTGACACATGCCGAAAGACCCCGATTTCCCGGTCCGCTCTTGATAAGATCCTGATGCCCGGACACCTCTTTGAAGATAACCCTTTTGATGAAGGCACAACACTTAGGGGCACTGACACCCCTGGGTATCGTCTGGAGAAACCCGCAGGTACCACACACAGCTCGAGAAGTGACCTGTCACCACGTGAACAACTGGAGAGGCAAGCAGAGTTCCATTCCTCCACACAAGACGAGGCCTGACTCTCCTGTTCGAACTCTGCAGCGAAACTGTGATCCGAGTCAGATCTGGCCCAGGGGAAGTCAGGAGAGGAAACATGAGTTTCCTGCCTCCACTCGAGATGAGGCCCTCTTCCATTGCACCGAACCCAGTGGAGTCCCGAGAGACCCCTCCCAACTGCACAGTATCCCTGACTTCTCAGAGTCACCCTTAGACCTTCCTGAGATCACCGGCACAAGTTGAGGGAACCAAGGGTTTCCTGCCCCAACCCGTAAAAGACCTCGAGAGTCCTTCTTCAACGCGTCTTGAGGTGCGATTCCCATACCATGACTCGAGAGCAATGACGCGCTCCCCCTAGCCACGTGCATAGAAACCTGACTTCCCTGGCGCCACAGGAGAGGCTCCCTGAGCTCCCCATTATACCTCGTGAGCAACACCACACTGGAGCCGCAGCTCGAGAATACCCACGAGACGCCCCAGTCCTCACGAGATGAGGGCCTTCTTTTGCTGTATGGCCTGGAGAGCAATCCTGAGTCCTCTCTCCAAACTCCACAGGAGGCTTGACTCATTTTAGGCCACACAGTGAGCTCCAAGATATACCCGTCGCGACTTGACAGGAGAGCGGTGTCCTTGGCTTCCCCTCGAGACGAGGCCTGACTCCCCGGGTGAGTCGAGAATGCAATGCTGAGATCGCTTTCGCCCCAGCAGAGGAACATTAGGTCCTGGACACAAGCCTAGATGAGGTCTATTTGGCCCTGCAGTGTCTCGAGAGCAATCCCCAGTTCTAACTCACAATTCGAATGAAAACTGGACTTCCCTGGGCCAGTTGAAGAGGAAGCCTGAATTCCCGGTTGTAACTCGAGAATCCCGCCCCAACTCAAGAAAAACCACGTGGTTCCCCCGTCATCGAAAGATGAGGCCCTTGCCCGCTACAGCGTCTCAAGAGAAGTCCCACGTTCCGTATTGAAGAGCGAAAAGTTACTTGGAACCCTTGATGCGACCCCAAAAGTTCCCCGACATACCAGTCTCACTTGAGGAGAACACCGAGGTTCCCGGCACCACTTCATCTGAGACTCTTCTCCCCTCTTGATCGCGACAGGAGGTTCGATTCCCCTGCTTTGTCTGGAAGGTGTTCCCGACCTTCCTGGTGCACATCAAGATGAGGCCAGTCTCACGACGAAATTCGAGACATAGCCTCGTGGGTGGTGCGGCATGCCAAAAGACCCCGATTCCCTGGTCCGCTCTTGATAAGAACCCGATGGCAGAACCCAACTCGAAGGCAATCCTGTGGAACAAGGCACAACACGAAGGGGCAGAGACACCACGGTGCATCGTCCAGAAAAACCCGCAAGTTCCACATACAAATCGACAAGTGGCCTGTCACCCCATGAACAACGCGAGAGTCAAGTGGAGTTCCATTCCTCCACACAAGACGAGGCCTGACTCTCCTGTCCCAACTCTGCAGGGACTCTGGGATCCGAGTCAGATCCGGCGCATTCGAAGCCAGGAGAGGAACACTGTGGTTCCTGCCTCAACTTGTCATGAGGCCCTCTTCCATTGCACCAAACCCAGTGGAGTTCCGAGAGGCCCCTCCCAACTCCACAGTGACCCTGACTTCTCAGAGGCACGCTCAGAAGCTTCCTGAGGTCACTGGCACAAGTCGATGGAACCCAGGGTTTCCTGCTGCAACCCAAGAAAGACCTCGAGAGTCCTTCTTTAACACGTCTTCAGGCCCAATTCCCCTACCATGACTCGAGAACAATGACGGGCTCCCTCTCACCACGTGCATAGAGACCTGACTGCCCTGGCACCACGTGAGAGGCTCACTGAGCTCCCAGTCTTACTTCGTGAGAAACCCCACACTAGCGCCACAGCTCGAGAAAACCTACGAGACGCCCCAGTCATCGGGAGATGAGGGCCTTCATTTCCTGCATTGCCTGGAGAGCAATCCCGTGTCCTCCCTCCAAACACCAGAGGAGGTTTGACTCCCTTTAAGCCACTCAGTGGGCTCCAAGACATACCCGTCCGACTCGAGAGGAGAGCAGAGTCCTTTGCTTCCCCTCGAGACGAGGCCTGACTCCAGGGTGAGTCTGGAATGCAATCCCGAGATTCCTGTCGCCCCTTGACATGAACATTAGGTCCTGCACACAAGCCTTGGTGGGGTCTCTTTTGCCTTCAGTGACTAGAGCGCACCTCCAGCTCTTCCTCGAATCTTGAATGGAAGATAAGACTTTTGTGGGCCAACACAAGAGGAAGCATGAATTCCCTGTGGTAACTCAAATATCCCACCGCAACTAGAGAAAAACCAAGTGGTTCCCCAGTCATTCCAAGATGAGGCCCTTGCCCGCTGGAGTACCCCAAGAGAAGTCCCACGTTCCAATTTGAAGAGCAAAACGGTACTTGAAACGCGTTATGCGACCCCAAAAGTTACCCGACATACCTGTCTCACTTAAGGGAAACACCGAGGTTCCCAGCAGCACTTCATCTGAGCCACTTCTCCCCTCCTGATCGCCACAGGAGGGTCGATTCCCTTGCTTTGTCTGGAAGGGTTTCATGACCTTCGCGGCACACCTCAGGATGAGGCCGGTTTCATGAGGAAATTCGAGACTAGCCACGTGGGTGGTGCCAAATGCTAAACGACCCCGATTTCCCAGTCCGCTCTTCATAAGAACACGATGCCCGGACACCTCTTCGAAGGCAACCCTGTGGATGAAGACACAAAACGAAGGGTCACTGACACCCCCATGCATCGTCTGGAAAAACCTGCAGATTCCACACACAGTTTGACAAGGGGCCTGAAACCCCATGAACAACTCGAGAGGCAAGCGGAGTTCCATTCCTCAGAAAAGACATAGCCTGACTCTCCTGTCCCAACTCTGCAGGGACACTACGATCAGAGTCAGAATTGGAGAGGAAGCCTGAGGTTCCTGCCTCCACTCGAGATGAGGCCCTCTTCCATTGCGACAAACCCAGTGGAGTCCCGAGAGGCCCCGCCAAATCCACAGCGTCCCTCACCTCTCAGAAGCACCCTGGGAAGTTTCCTCAGGTCCCCGGCAGAAGTCGGGGAAAACGAGGGTTTCCCGCTGCAACCCGAGAAAGACATCGAGAGTCCTTCTTCAACGCGTCTTGAGGCCCTAGTCCCCTCCCATGACTCGAGAACAATGACGCGCTCTTTCTCGCCATGTGCATGGAGACATGACTTCCCTGGAACCGCACGAGAGGCTCCCTGAGATCCTCGTCGTGCCTCGGGAGAAAACCCCCACGGGTGCCGCAGCTCGAGGAAACCCCTGAGATGGCCCCTCCTCGCGAGGTGAGGGCCTTCTTTTCCTGCCTGGCCTGGAGAGTAATCACGAGTCCTCTCTCAAAAGTGAAGAGCAGGCTGGACTCCCTTGAGGCCACTCAGGGGGCAGCAAGATATCCGCGTCGCGACTCGGGAGGAGAGCGGAGTCCTTTGCTTCCCCTCGAGGCGAGGCCTGACTCCCCGGAGGAGCATGGGATTCAACTCCGAGATCCTTGTCTTCCCTGGAGAGGAGCATTAGGTCCTGGACACAGGCCTAGATGAGGTCTCTTTGGCCCTGCAGTGACTCGAGCGCAACCCCCAGCTTTCGCTCGCCACTAGAATAGAAGATTGGGCTACCCAGGGCCGACACAAGAGGAAGCCTGTAATCCCCTGTCGTAACACGAGAATCCCGCCGCAACTCGAGAAAAACAACGTGGTTCCTACCACTTCGCAAGATGATGCCCTTGCCCGTGAAGGCGTCTCAAGGGAAGTCCCCTGTTCCGCCCTGAAGTGCGAAACGGACCTGACAGCCTTCATGTGACCCCAAAAGTTCCCCGACACGCCTGGTTCCCTCGAGGGGAACACCGAGGGTCCCGGCACCGCTTCATCTGAGCCCCTTCTCCCCTCCTGAGCGCGACAGGAGAGTCGATTCCCCTGCGTGGTCTGGAAGGGGTTCCTGGCCTTCCTGGCGCACCTCAGGAGGAGGCCGGTCTCACGAGGACATTTGAAATGAGCCACGTGGGTGGTGCCACACTCCAAACGACCCCGATTCCCCGGTCCGCTCTTGAGAAGAACCCGATGACGTACCCCTCTTAGAAGGCAACCCTGTGGGTGAAGGCACAGACCTAAGCGGCATTGACATCACCGTGCATCGTCCGGAAAGACCCGCGGGTTCCACACACAGCTCGACGAGGGGCCTGTGGCCCCCTGAACAACTCGAGAGGCAAGCGGGGTTCCCTTCCTCAGACAAGACGAGGCCTGACTTTCCTGTCCCAACTCTGCAGGGACCCTGCAGTCGGAGTCCAAAACGGAGAGGAATCCTGAGGTTCTTGCCTCCCAACCAGATGAGGACCTCTTCCGTTGCGCCAGACCCAGCGGAGACCCGAGGGGCCCCGCCACCTCCACAGGATCCCTCGCCTCTCAGAGGCACCCTGGGAAGTTCCCTAAGTCCCCGGCAGAAGGCGAGGGAAACGAGGGTTTCCCGCCGCCCCCCCAGAAAGACCTCGAGAGTCCTTCTTCAACGCGTCTCCAGGCCCTAGTCCCCTCCCGTGACTCGAGAGCCAGGACGCGCTCCCCCTCGCCATGCGCATGGAGACCTGACTTTCCTGGCGCCGCACGGGAGGCTCCCTGAGATCCTCGTCGTGCCTCGGGAGAAAACCCCCACGGGCGCCGCAGCTCGAGGAAACCCCTGAGACGCCCCCGTCCTCGCGAGCTGAGGGCCTTCTTTTCCTGCATGGCCTGGAGAGCAATCCCGGGTCCTCTCTCCAAACGGAAGAGGAGGCTGGACTCCCTTGAGGCCGCTCAGGGGGCTCCAAGAGACCCGCGTCGCGACTCGAGAGGAGAGCGGAGTCCTTGGCTTCCCCTCGAGACGAGGCCTGACTCCCCAGGGGACCCTGGAATGCAACCCCGAAATCCCTGCCTTCCCTGGAGAGGAATATTAGGTCCCGGACACACGCCTAGGTGAGGACTCTTCGGCCCTGCAGTGACTCGAGCCCAAACCCAAGCTTTCCCTCGCAACCCGAGGGGAAGATTGGGCTTCCCAGGGCCAACCCAAGGGGAAGGCTGAGATCCCCGTCGTAACTCGAGAATCCCGCCGCAACTCGAGAAAACCCACGTGGTTCCCACCTCTTGGCAAGATGAGGCCCTTGCCCGCCACGGCGTCTCAAGGGAAGTCCCCTGTTCGGACCTGAAGGGCGAAACGGTCCCTGACAGCCTTCCTGCGACCCCCAAAAGTCCCCCGACACACCGGGGTCCCCCGAGGGGAACACCGAGGGTCCCGGCACCGCTTCTTCTGAGCACCTTCTCCCCTCCTGATCGCGACAGGAGAGGCGATTGCCCTGCGTGGTCTGGAAGGGGTTCCCGGCCTTCCCGGCACACCTCAGGATGAGGCCGGTCTCACGAGGAAATTCGAGACGAGCCACGTGGGTGGTGCCACATGCCGAACGCCCCCGATTCCCCGGTCCGCCCTTGAGAAGGACCCGAGGCCCGGACCCCTCTTCGAAGGCAACCCTGTGGGTGAAGGCACAACACGAAGGGGCACTGCCACTCCCGTGCATCGTCCGCAAAGACGCGCGGGTTCCACACACAGCTCAACGAGGGGCCTGAGACCCCCTGAGCAACTCGAGAGGCCAGCGGGGTTCCCTTCCTCAGACACGTCGAGGACTGATTCTCCTGTCCCAACTCTGCAGGGACCCTGCGGTCGGAGTCCGAAACGGAGAGGAATCCTGAGTTTCCTGCCTCCCCTCGAGGTGAGGCCCTCTTCCGTTGCGCCAGACCCAGCGGAGTCCCAAGGGGCCCCGCCACCTCCACAGGATCCCTCGCCTCTCAGAGGCACCCTGGCAAGTTCCCTAAGGTCCCCGGCAGAAGGCGAGGGACACGAGGGTTTCCCGCCGCCCCTCCAGAAAGACCTCGAGAGTCCTTCTTCAACGCGTCTCAAGGCCCTAGTCCCCTCCCGTGACTCAAGAGCCAGGACGCGCTCCCCCTCGCCACGCGCATGGAGACCTGACTTCCCTGGCGCCGCACGAGAGGCTCCCTGAGATCCTCGTCGTGCCTCGGGAGAAAACCCCCACGGGCGCCGCAGCTCGAGGAAACCCCTGAGACGCCCCCGTCCTCGCGAGCTGAGGGCCTTCTTTTCCTGCATGGCCTGGAGAGCAATCCCGGGTCCTCTCTCCAAACGGAAGAGGAGGCTGGACTCCCTTGAGGCCGCTCAGGGGGCTCCAAGAGACCCGCGTCGCGACTCGAGAGGAGAGCGGAGTCCTTGGCTTCCCCTCGAGACGAGGCCTGACTCCCCGGGGGAACCTGGAATGCAACCCTGAGATCCCTGCCTTCCCTGGAGAGGAATAGTAGGTCCCGGACACACGCTTAGGTGAGGTCTCTTCGGCCCTGCAGTGACTCGAGCGCAACCCCCAGCTTTCCCTCACAACCCGAGGGGAAGATTGGGCTTCCCAGGGCCAAGCCAAGGCGAAGGCTGAGATCCCCGTCATAACTCGAGAATGCCGCCGCAACTCGAGAAAAACCACGTGGTTCCCACCTCTTGGCAAGATGAGGCCCTTGCCCGCCACGGCGTCTCAAGGGAAGTCCCCTGTTCCGCCCTGAAGGGCGAAACGGTCCCTGACAGCCTTCCTGCGACCCCCAAGAGTCCCCCGACACGCCGGGTTCCCCTGAGGGGAACACCTAGGGTCCCGGCACCGCTTCCTCTGAGCCCCTTCTCCCCTCCTGATCGCGACAGGAGAGGCGATTCCCCTGCGTGGTCTGGAAGGGGTTCCCGGCCTTCCCGGCGCACCTCAGGATGAGGCCGGACTCACGAGGAAATTCGAGACGAGCCACGTGGGTGGGGCCACATGCCGAACGCCCCCGATTCCCCGGTCCGCTCTTGAGAAGGAGCCGAAGCCCGGACCCCTCTTCGAAGGCAACCCTGTGGGTGAAGGCACAACACGAAGGGGCACTGCCACCCCCGTGCATCGTCCGCAAAGACCCGCGGGTTCCACACACAGCTCGACGAGGGGCCTGAGTTCCCCTGAGCAACTCGAGAGGCCAGCGGGGTTCCCTTCCTCAGACAAGACGAGGCCTGACTCTCCTGTCCCAACTCTGCAGGGACCCTGCAGTCGGAGTCCGAAACGCAGAGGAAGCCTGAGGTTCCTGCCTCCCCTCGAGGTGAGGCCCTCTTCCGTTGCGCCAGACCCAGCGGAGTCCCGTGGGGCCCCGCCACCTCCACAGGATCGCTCGCCTCTCAGAGGCACACTGGCAAGTTCCCTAAGGTCCCCGGCAGAAGGCGAGGGAAACGAGGGTTTCCCGCCGCCCCCCAGAAAGACCTCGAGAGTCCTTCTTCAACGCGTCTCGAGGCCCTAGTCCCCTCCCGTGACTCGAGAGCCAGGACGCGCTCCCCCTCACCACGCGCATGGAGACCTGACTTCCCTGGCGCCGCACGAGAGGCTCCCTGAGATCCTCGTCGTGCCTCGGGAGAAAACCCACACGGGCGCCGCAGCTCGAGGAAACCCCTGAGACGCCCCCATCCTCGCGAGCTGAGGGCCTTCTTTTCCTGCATGGCCTGGAGAGCAATCCCGGGTCCTCTCTCCAAACGGAAGAGGAGGCTGGACTCCTTTGAGGCCGCTCAGGGGGCTCCAAGAGACCCGCGTCGCGACTCGAGAGGAGAGCGGAGTCCTTGGCTTCCCCTCGAGACGAGGCCTGACTCCCCGGGGGAGCCTGGAATGCAACCCCGAGATCCCTGCCTTCCCTGGAGAGGAATATTAGGTCCCGGACACACGCCTAGGTGAGGTCTCTTCGGCCCTGCAGTGACTCGAGCGCAACCCCCAGCTTTCCCTCGCCACCCGAGGGGAAGATTGGGCTTCCCAGGGCCAAGCCAAGGCGAAGGCTGAGATCCCCGTCGTAACTCGAGAATCCCGCCGCAACTCGAGAAAAACCACGTGGTTCCCACCTCTTGGCAAGATGAGGCCCTTGCCCGCCACGGCGTCTCAAGGGAAGTCCCCTGTTCCGCCCTGAAGGGTGAAACGGTCCCTGACAGCCTTCCTGCCACCCCCAAAAGTCCTCCGACACGCCGGGGTCCCCCGAGGGGAATACCGAGGTTCCCGGCACCGCTTCCTCTGAGCCCCTTCTCCCCTCCTGATCGCGACAGGAGAGTCGATTCCCCCGCATGGTCTGGAAGGGGTTCCCGGCCTTCCCGGCGCACCTCAGCATGAGGCCGGTCTCACGAAGAAATTCGAGATGAGCCACGTGGGTGGGGCCAAATGCCGAACGCCCCCGATTCCCCGGTCCGCTCCTGAGAAGGACCCGAGGCCCGGACCCCTCTTCGAAGGCAACCCTGTGGGTGAAGGCACAACACGAAGGGGCACTGCCACCCCCGTGCAGCGTCCGCAACGACCCGCGGGTTCCAGACACAGCTCGACGAGGGGCCTGAGACCCCCTGAGCAACTCGAGAGTCCAGCGGGCTTCCCTTCCTCAGACAAGACGAGGACTGACTCTCCTGTCCCAACTCTGCAGGAACCCTGCGGTCGGAGTCCGAAACGGAGAGGAATCCTGAGGTTCCTGTCTCCCCTCGAGGTGAGGCCCTCTTCCATTGCACCAAACCCAGATGAGTCGCGAGAGGCCCCTCCCAACTCCACAGTATCCCAGAATTCTCAGAGGCATCTTGAGAATCTACCTGAGGTCACCGGCTCAAGTCCAGGGAACCCAGGGTTTCCTGCTGCGACCCGAGAAAGACCTTGAGAGTCCTTCAGCGCGTCTTGAGGCCCGATTCCCCTACCATGACTCGAGAGCAAAGACCCGCTCCCCATCGCCATGCTCATGGAGACCTGACTTCCCTGACTCCTGAAGAGAGTCTCCCTGAGCTCCCCATCGTACCTCTTCGGAAACCCCATTCAGGCACCGCAGCTCGAGAAAACCCACGATACGCCCCCGTCATCACGAGATGAGGGACCTGTTTCCTGCCTGGCATGGAGAGCAAAACCGAGTCCTCTCTCCAGACTCCACAGGAGGCTTGACTCTCTTTAGGCCTCTCAGTTGGCTCCAAGAGATACCTGTCAGGACCTGAAGGGAGAGCAGAGTCCTTTGCTTCCCCTCGAGACGAGGCCTGACTCCCCGTGTGAGTCTGGAATGCAACCCCGAGTTCCTGTCACACCTGGAGAGGAAAACTCGGTCCTGGACACAAGCCTAGATGAGGTCTATTTTGCACTGCAGTTACTAGAGCGCAATCGCCAGCTCTCCCTCGCAAATCGAATTGAAGATTGGACTTCCCTGGGCCAATACAATTGGAAGCCTGAATTCGACATCGTACCTCGAGAATCCCGCCGAAACTCGAGAAAATCCACGTGGTTCCCCCATCAGCGCTAGATGAGGCCCTTGCCCGCTACAGCGACTCAAGAGAAGTCCCACGTTCTGTCTTGAAGTGCGAAACGGTACTTGGCACCCTTGATGCAATCTCAAAATTCCCCGACATACCGGTCTCACTCGAAAGGAACACCGAGGTTCCCGGAACCACATCATTTGAGCTCCTTCTCCCCTCGTGATCGCGACAGGAGTGTCGATTCCCCTGCTATGTCTGGAAGGGGTTCCCGACCTTTCCAGCGCGCCTAAGGATGAGGCAGGTCTCACGAGGAAATTCGAAACATAGCCTCGTGGGTGGTGCCACAAGCCGAAAGACCCCGATTTCCCGGTCTGCTCTTGATAAGAACGTGATGCCGTGACACCTTTACGAAGGAAAACCTGTGGATGAAAGCACAACACGAAGGGGCACTGACACCGTGCATCGTCCAGAAAAACCCGCAGGTTACAAACACAGTTCGACAAGTGGTCTGTCAGCCCGTGAACAACTCGAGAGGCAAGTGGAGCTCCATTCCTCCACACAAGACGAGACCTGATTTTCTGTACCAACTCTGCAGGGAAACTGCGATCCGAGTCAGTACCAGCGACAGGAAACCCAGGAGAGGAAACATGAGGTACCTGCCTCCACTCGAGATGAGGCTCTCATCCATTGCACCAAACCCAGTGGAGTCCAGAGAGGCCCCTCCCAACTCCACAGTACCCCTGACTTCTCAGAGGCACCCGGAGAAGCTCCATGAGGTCACCGGCACATGTCGAGGGAACCCAGGGTTTCCTGCCACAATGGGAAAAAGACCTTGAGAGTCCTACTTCAACGTGTCTTGAAGCCCGAATCTGCTTCCATGGCTCTATAGAAATGACACGCACCCCCTCGCCACGCATATGGAGACCTGACTTCCCTGGCGCCATAAGAGAGGCTCCCTGAGCTCCCTGTCGTACCTCGTGAGAAACCCCACACTGACGCCGCAGCTTGAGAAAACTCACCATACGCCCCTGTCATCGCGAGATGAGGGCCTTCTTTGCCTGCATGGCCTGGAGAGGAATCCCGAATCCTCTTTCCAAACTCCACAGGAGGCTTGACTCCCTTTAGGCCACTTAGTGGGCTCCAAGAGATACCCGTCGCGACTCGAGAGGAGAATTGAGTCCTTTGCTTCCCTTCGAGACAAGGCCTGACTCACCAGGTGGGTCTGGAATGCAACCCCGAGATCCCTGTCTCCCCTGGAGAGGAACATTAGGTCCTGGAAACAAGCCTAGATGAGGTCTCTTTTGCCCTTCTGTAACTCGAGAGCAATCCCCCGCTCTCCCTGACAACTCGAATGGAAGATTGGACTTCCCTGGGCCAACACAAGAGGAAGCCTGAATTCCCCTTCGTAACTCGAGAATCCCGCCGCAACTCGAGAAAAAGCACTTGGTTCCCTCGTCATCACAAGATGAGGCCCTTGCCCGCTACAGCTTCTCAAGAAAAGTCCCACGTTCCGTCTTGAAGTGCAAAACGATACTTGACACCCTTGATGTGACCCCAAAAGTTCCCCGAAATATCGGTCTCACTCGAGGTGAACACCGAGGTTCCCGGCACCAGTTTATCTGAGCCCCTTCTCCCCTCCTGTTCGTGATAGCAGGGTAACTTCCCCTGCTTTGTTTGTAAGGGGTTCCCGACCTTCACGGGGCACTTCAGGATGAGGCCAGTCTCACGAGGAAATTCGAGACGTAGCTCGCGGGTGGTACCACATGCCAAAAGACTATGATTTCCCAGTACGCTCTTGATAAGAACCCGATGCCTGGACACCTCTTTGAAGGCAACCCTGTGGATGAAGGCACAACACAAAGGGGCACTGACACCCTCGTGCATCGTCCGGAAAAACCCGCAGGTTCCACATACAGCTCAACAAGTGGCTTGTCACCCCTGAAGAACTCGAGAGGCAAGTGGGGTTTCATTCCTCTACACAAGACGATGCCTGACTCTCCTGTTCCAACTCTGCAGGGACTTTGCGATCCGAATCAGACCAGCACCAGTGAAGTCACGAGAGGAACGCTGAGGTTCCTGCCTCCACTCAAGATTAGGACCTCTTCCATTTCACGAAACCCAGTGGAGTCCCGAGAGACGCGTCCCAGCTCCACAGTATCCCTGACTTCTCAGAGGCACCCTGAGAAGCTCCCTGAGGTCACCAGCACAATTCGAGTGAACCCAGGGTTTACTGCCGCCACCATAGAAAGAACTCAAGAGTCCTTCTACAACGCATTTTGAGGCCTGATTCCCCTACCATGACTCGAGGGCAATGACACGCTCCCTCTGCTACACTCATGAAGCCCTGACTTCCCTGGCGCCACACAAGAGGCTCCCTGAGCTCCCCGTCATACCTCGTGAGAAACCAAACACTGGCGCCACAGATAGAGAAAACCCACGAGACGCCCCCATTTTCGCGACATGACGGCCTTCTTTTCTAGCATGGCCTGGAGAGCAATCCCGAGTCCTCTCTCCAAACTCCACAGTAGGCTTGACTCCCTTTTGGTCACTCAGTGGACTCCAAGACACACCCGTCGCGACTCGAGAGGAGAGCGGAGTCTTTTCCTTCCCCTCGAGGCGAGGCCTGACTCCTCGGGTGTGTCTGATATGTGAACCGGAGATCCCTGTCGCCCCTGGAGAGAAACATTAGGTCCTGGACACAAGCCTAGATGAGGTCTCTTTTTTCCTGCAGTGACTCGAGAGCAATCCCCAACTCTCCCTCGCAACTCGAATGGAAGACTGGACTTCCCTGGGCCAACAGAAGAGGAAGCCTGAATTTCCCGTTGTAACTCAAGAATCCCGCCACAACTCGAGAAAAACCACGTCGTTCCCTCTTCATCGCAAGATGCGGCCATTGCCGCTACAGCGTCTCAAAAGAAGTCTTACGTTCCATCTTGAAGTGCGATACGGTACTTGGCACCTTTGATGCGACCCCAAAAGTTCCCCAACAGACTGGTCTCACTGGAGGGGAACACCGAGGTTCCCGGCATCACCTCATCTGTGCCCCTTCTCCCCTCCTGATCGAGACAGGAGGGTCGATTCCCCTGCTTTGTCTGCAAGGGCTTCCGACCTTCCCGGCGCACCTCAGGATGAGGCCGGTCTCACTAGGAAATTCGAGACGTAGCCTGGTGGGTGGTGCCACATGCGGAAAGACCCCGATTTCCCAGTCCGCTCTTAATAGGAACGCGATGCAAGGACACCTCTTCGAAGGCAACCCTGTGGATGAAGGCACAACACGAAGGGACACTGACATCCCCATGCATCGTCTGGAAAAACCCGCAGATTCCACTCACAGCTCCAAATGTGGACTGTCACCTCGTGAACAACTCGAGAGGCAAGTGAAGTTGCATTCCTTCACACAAGACGAGGCCTTACTCTCCTGTCCCAACTCTTCAGGGACCCTGCAATTGGAGTCAGAAATGGAGAGGAACCCTGAGGTTCCTGCCTCAACTAGAGAAGAGGCCCTCTTCCATTGAACCAAACTCAGTGGTGTCCCGAGAGGCCCCTCCCAACACCACAGTATCCCTGAATTCTCAGAGGCTCCCTGAGAAGCTACCTGAGGTCACTGGCACAAGTCGAGGGAACCCAGAGTTTCCTGAAGTAACCTGAGAAAGACTTGGAGAGTCCTTTTTCAACGTCTCTTGATGCCCGATTCCCCTACCATGACTCCAGAGCAAGGACGCGCTCCCCTCGCCACAAGCAGGAAAACTGACTTCCCTAGTACCACACAAGAGGCTCCCTGAGTACTCCATCGTACCTCGTGAGAAAACCCACACTGGCGCCGCAGTTCGAGAAAAACCACAAGATGCCCCCGTCAAGGAGAGATTGGGGCCTTCTTTTCCTGCCTGACCTGGAGAGCAATTCCTGGTCCTCTCTCCAAACTTCACAGGAGGATTGACTCCCTTTAGGCCACTCAGTTGGGTCCAAGAAATACCCGGTGCGACTCGAGAGGAGAGCGGAGTCCTTTGCTTCCCTGGAGACGAGGCCTGACTCCCCGGGTGAGTTTGGAATGCAACCCCGAGATCCATGTCACCCCTGGAGTGGAACATTATGTCCTAGACACAAGCCTAGATGAGGTCTATTTTGCCCTACAGTGACTCGAGAGCAACCTCCATCTCTCCCTCACAATTTGAATGGAAGATTGGTCTTCCCACGGTCAACACAAGAGGAAGTCTGAATTTCCCATCGTAATTCGAGAATTCAGCCTCAAGTCTTAAAAACCATGTGGTTCCCCCTTCATCGCAATATGAGGCCCTTGCCAGCTAGAGTCTCAAGAGAAGTCCCACGTTCCATCTTAAAGTTCGAAATGCTACTTGGCACCCTTGATGCGACCCCAAAGTTCCCCAACATACCGGTCTCACTCCAGGGGAACACCGAAGTTCCCGGTGTCTCCAGGGAAGTCCCATGTTCCGCCCTGAAGGGCGAAACGGTACTTGACACCCTTGATGCGACCGCAAAAGTTCCCCGACACGCTGGGTTCCCTCGAGGGGAACACCGAGGGTCCCGGCACCACTTCATCTGAGCCCCTTCTCCCCTCCTGATCGCGACAGGAGAGTCGATTCCCCTGCTTTGTCTGGAAGGGGTTCCCGGCCTTCCTGGCGCACCTCAGGATGAGGCCGGTCTCAGGAGGAAATTCGAGACTAGCCACGTGTGAGGTGCCACGTGCCGAACGACTCCGATTTTCCGGTCCGCTCTTGATAAGAACCCGATGCCCGGACACGTCTTCGAAGGCAACCCTGTGGGTGAAGGCACAACACGAAGGGGCAGTGACACCCCCGTGCATCATCCGGAAAAACCCGCAGGGTCTACACACAGCTCGACAAGGGGCCTGAGACTCCCGGAACAACTCGAGAGGCAACCAGAATTCCATTCCTCAGACAAGACGAGGCATGACTCTCCTGTCCCAACCCTGCAGGGACCGTGCAGTCGGAGTCCGAAACCGAGAGGAGGCCTGAGGTTCCTGCCTCCCCTCGAGATGAGGCCCTCTTCCATTGCGCCGAACCCAGCAGAGTCCCGAGAGGCCCTGCCAACTACACAGCATCCCTCACCTCTCAGAGGCACCGTGGGAAGTTCACTAAGGTCCCCTGCAGAAGTCGAGGGAAACGAGGGTTTCCCGCCGCAACCCGAGAAAGACCTCGAGAGTCCTTCTTCAACGCCTCTTGAGGACCTAGCCGCTTCCCATGACTCGAGAGTGATGACCAGCTCCCCCTCGCCATGCGCATGGAGACCTGACTTCCCTGGCGCCGCACGAGAGGCTCCCTGAGGTCCTCGTCGTGCCTCGTGAGAAAACTCCCATGGGCGCAGCAGCCTGAGGAAACCCATGAGACGCCCCCGTCATCGCGAGATGAGGGCCTTCTTTTCCTGCCTGGCCTGGAGAGCAATCCCGAGTCCTCTCTCCAAACTGAAGAGGAGGCTCGACACCCTTGAGTCCACTCAGTGGGCTCCAAGAGATCCGTGTCGTGACTTGAGAGGAAAGCGGAGTCCTTTGCTTCCCCTCCAGGCGAGTCCTGACCCCCCGGGGGAGTCTGGAATGGAAACCCGTGATCCCTGTCTTCCCTTGAGAGGAATATTAGGTCCTGGACACACGCTTCGATGAGGTCTCTTTGGCCCTGTAGTGACTCGAGCAGAACCCCCAGCTTTCCATCGCAACTCGAATTGAAGATTGGGCTTCCCAGGGCCAACCCAAGAGGAAGCCTGAAATTCCTGTCGTTTTCGAGAATCCCGATGCAACTCGAGAAAAACGACGTGGTTCCAACGTCTTCACAGGATGAGGCCCTTGCCCGCTACAGCGTCTCCAGGGAAGTCCCATGTTCCATCCTGAAGTGGGAAACGGTACTTGGCTCCCTTGATGCGACCCCTAAAGTTCTCTGAAACGCCGGGTTCCCTCGAGTGGAACACCGAGGGTCCCGGCACCACTTCATCTGAGCCCCATCTCCCCTCCTGATCGCGACAGGAGAATCGATTCCCCTACTTTGTGTGGAAGGGGTTCCCGGCCTTCCCGGCGCACCTCAGGATGATGCTGGTCTCACGAGGAAATTCGAGATGAGCCACGTGGGTGGTGCCACATGCCGAATGACCCCGATTTCCCGGTCCGCTCTTGAAATGAACCCGATGCCCGGACACCTCTTTGAAGGAAACCCTGTGGGGGAAGGCACAACACGAAGGGGCACTGACACCCCCATGCATCGTCCGGAAAAACCCGCAGGTTCCACACTCAGCTCAACAAGTGGCCTGTCACTCCGTGAACAACTCGAAAGGCAAGGGGAAATCCATTCCTCCACAGAAGACGAGGCGTGACTCTCTTGTCCATACTCTGCAGGTACCCTGCGACCCGAGTCACATATGGAGAGGACCCCTGAGGTTCCTGCCTCCATTCGAGATGAGGCCCTCTTCGATTGCACCAAACCCAGTTGAGTAACGAAAGGCCCCTCCCAAATTCACAGTGTCCCTGACTTCTCAGAGGCACCCTTAGAAGTTGCCTGAGGTCACCGACAGAAATCAAGGGAACCCAGGGTTCCCTGCCGCAACCCGAGAAAGACCTCAAGAGTCCTTCTTCAATGTGTCTTGAGGCCCGATTCGCCTACTATGACTCGAGCGCAATCACGCACTCCCCTTCACCACACGCACGGAGACCTGACGTCCCTAGCACCACACGAGAGGCTCTCTGAGCTCCCCGTTGTACCTCGTGAGAAATCTGATACTGGCGCCGCAGCTGGAGAAAACCCACGAGATGCCCCCGTCATCGCGAGATGAGGGCCTTTTTTCCTGCATGGCCAGGAAAACAATCCCGAGTCATCTCCAAACTCCATAGGAGGCTTCACTCCCTTTACGCCACGCAGTGGGCTCCAAGAGATACCCGTCGCGACTCGACAGGAGAGCGGAGTCCTTTTTTTCCCCTCAAGACGAGGCCTGACTCTCCGGGTGAGTCGAGAATGCAACCCTGAGATCCCTGTTGGCCCAGTAGTGGAACACTAGGTCCTGGACACAAGCGTAGATGAGGTCTATTTAGCCCTGCAGTGACTGGAGAGCAAACCCCAGTTCTAACTTGCAACTCGAATGGAATACTGGATTTTCCTGGTGCCATACAAGAGGCTCCCTGAGATCCCCGTGGTACTTCATGAGACACCCCACACTGGCGCCGCAGCTCGAGAAAACCCACGAGACGCCACCGTCATCTCGAGATGAGGGCCTTCATTTCCTGCATGGCCTGGAGAGCAATCCCGTGTCCTCCCTCCAAACACCAGAGGAGGTTTGACTCCCTTTAAGCCACTCAGTGGGCTCCAAGACATACCCGTCCGACTCGAGAGGAGAGCAGAGTCCTTTGCTTCCCCTCGAGACGAGGCCTGACTCCAGGGTGAGTCTGGAATTCAACCCCGAGATTGCTGTCGCCCCTTGACATGAACATTAGGTCCTGCACACAAGCCTTGGTGGGGTCTCTTTTGCCTTCAGTGACTAGAGCGCACCTCCAGCTCTTCCTCGAATCTCGAATGGAAGATAAGACTTTTGTGGGCCAACACAAGAGGAAGCATGAATTCCCTGTGGTAACTCAAATATCCCACCGCAACTAGAGAAAAACCAAGTGGTTCCCCAGTCATTCCAAGATGAGGCCCTTGCCCGCTGGAGCACCCCAAGAGAAGTCCCACGTTCCAATTTGAAGAGCGAAACGGTACTTGGAACGCGTTATGCGACCCCAAAAGTTACCCGACATACCTGTCTCACTTGAGGGAAACACCGAGGTTCCCAGCAGCATTTCATCTGAGCCACTTCTCCACTCCTGATCGCCACAGGAGGGTCGATTCCTCTGCTTTGTCTGGAAGGGTTTCATGACCTTCGCGGCACACCTCAGGATGAGGCCGGTTTCATGAGGAAATTCGAGACTAGCCACGTGGGTGGTGCCAAATGCTGAACGACCCCGATTTCCCAGGCTGCTCTTCATAAGAACACGATGCCCGGACACCTCTTCGAAGGCAACCCTGTGGATGAAGACACAAAAGGAAGGGTCACTGACACCCCCATGCATCGTCTGGAAAAAACTGCAGATTCCACACACAGTTTGACAAGGGGCCTGAAACCCCATGAACAAATCGAGAGGCAAGCGGAGTTCCGTTCCTCAGAAAAGACATAGCCTGACTCTCCTGTCCCAACTCTGCAGGGACACTACGATCAGAGTCAGAATTGGAGAGGAAGCCTGAGGTTCCTGCCTCCACTCGAGATGAGGCCCTCTTCCATTGCGACAAACCCAGTGGAGTCCCGAGAGGCCCCGCCAAATCCACAGCGTCCCTCACCTCTCAGAGGCACCCTGGGAAGTTTCCTCAGGTCCCCGGCAGAAGTCGGGGGAAACGAGGGTTTCCCGCTGCAACCCGAGAAAGACATCGAGAGTCCTTCTTCAACGCGTCTCGAGGCCCTAGTCCCCTCCCATGACTCGAGAACAATGACGCGCTCCTTCTCGCCACGTGCATGGAGACAAGACTTCCCTGGCGCCGCACGAGAGGCTCCCTGAGATCCTCGTCGTGCCTCGGGAGAAAACCCCCACGGGCGCCGCAGCTCGAGGAAACCCCTGAGATGCCCCCGTCCTCGCGAGATGAGGGCCTTCTTTTCCTGCCTGGCCTGGAGAGTAATCACGAGTCCTCTCTCAAAAGTGAAGAGGAGGCTGGACTCCCTTGAGGCCGCTCAGGGGGCTCCAAGAGACCCGCGTCGCGACTCGAGAGGAGAGCGGAGTCCTTGGCTTCCCCTCGAGACGAGGCCTGACTCCCCGGGGGAGCCTGGAATGCAACCCCGAGATCCCTGCCTTCCCTGGAGAGGAATATTAGGTCCCGGACACACGCCTAGGTGAGGTCTCTTCGGCCCTGCAGTGACTCGAGCACAACCCCCAGCTTTCCCTCGCAACCCGAGGGGAAGATTGGGCTTCCCAGGGCCAACCCAAGGGGAAGGCTGAGATCCCCGTCGTAACTCGAGAATCCCGCCGCACCTCGAGAAAAACCACGTGGTTCCCACCTCTTGGCAAGATGAGGCCCTTGCCCGCGACGGCGTCTCAAGGGAAGTCCCCTGTTCCGCCCTGAAGGGCGAAACGGTCCCTGACAGCCTTCCTGCGACCCCCAAAAGTCCCCCGACACGCCGGGGTCCCCCGAGGGGAACACCGAGGGTCCCGGCACCGCTTCCTCTGAGCCCCTTCTCCCCTCCTGATTGCGACAGGTGAGGCGATTCCCCTGCGTGGTCTGGAAGGGGTTCCCGGCCTTCCCGGCGCACCTCAGGATGAGGCTGGTCTCACGAGGAAATTCGAGACGAGCCACGTGTGTGGGGCCACATGCCGAACGCCCCCGATTCCCAGGTCCGCCCTTGAGAATGACCCGAGGACCGGACCCCTCTTCGAAGGCAACCCTGTGGGTGAAGGCACAACACGAAGGGGCACTGCCACCCCCGTGCGTCGTCCGCAAAAACCCGCGGGTTCCACACACGGCTCGACGAGGGGCCTGAGACCCCCTGAGCAACTCGAGAGGCCAGCGGGGTTCCCTTCCTCAGACAAGACGAGGCCTGACACTCCTGTCCCAACTCTGCAGGGACCCTGCGGTCGGAGTCCGAAACGGAGAGGAAGCCTGAGGTTCCTGCCTCCCCTCGAGGTGAGGCCCTCTTCCGTTGCGCCAGACCCAGCGGAGTCCCGAGGGGCCCCGCCACCTCCACAGGATCCCTCGCCTCTCAGAGGCACCCTGGGAAGTTCCCTAAGGTCCCCGGCAGAAGGCGAGGGAAACGAGGGTTTCCCGCCGCACCCCGAGAAAGACCTCGAGAGTCCTTCTTCAACGCGTCTCGAGGCCCTAGTCCCCTCCCGTGACTCTAGAGCCAGGATGCGCTCCCCCTCGCCACGCGCATGGAGACCTGACTTCCCTGGCGCCGCACGAGAGGCTCCCTGAGATCCTCGTCGTGCCTCGGGAGAAAACCCCCACGGGCGCCGCAGCTCGAGGAAATCCCTGAGACGCCACCGTCCTCGCGAGCTGAGGGCCTTCTTTTCCTGCATGGCCTGGAGAGCAATCCCGGGTCCTCTCTCCAAACGGAAGAGGAGGCTGGACTCCCTTGAGGCCGCTCAGGGGGCTCCAAGAGAACCGCGTCGCGATTCGAGAGGAGAGCGGAGTCCTTGGCTTCCCCTCGAGACGAGGCCTGACTCCCCGGGGGAGCCTGGAATGCAATCCCGAGATCCCTGCCTTCCCTGGAGAGTAATATTAGGTCCCGGACACACGCCTAGGTCAGGTCTTTTCCGCCCTGCAGTGACTCGAGCACAACCCCCAGCTTTCCCTCGCAACCCGAGGGGAAGATTGGGCTTCCCAGGGCCAACCCAAGGGGAAGGCTGAGATCCCCGTCGTAACTCGAGAATCCCGCCGCACCTCGAGAAAAACCACGTGGTTCCCACCTCTTGGCAAAATGAGGCCCTTGCCCGCGACGGCGTCTCAAGGGAAGTCCCCTGTTCCGCTCTGAAGGGCAAAACGGTCCCTGACAGCCTTCCTGCGACCCCCAAAAGTCCCCCGACACACCCGGTTCCCCCGAGGGGAACACCGAGGGTCCCGGCACCGCTTCCTCTGAGCCCCTTCTCCCCTCCTGATCGCGACAGGAGAGGCGATTCCCCTGCGTGGTCTGGAAGGGGTTCCCGGCCTTCCCGGCGCACCTCAGGATGAGGCCGGTCTCACGAGGAAATTCGAGACTAGCCACGTGGGTGGTGCCACATGCCGAACGCCCCCGATTCCCCAGGTCCGCTCTTGAGAAGGACCCGAGGCCCGGACCCCTCTTTGAAGGCAACCCTGTGGGTGAAGGCACAACACGAAGGGGCACTGCCATCCCCATGCATCGTCCGCAAAGACCCGCGGGTTCCACACACAGCTCAACGAGGGGCCTGAGACCCCCTGAGCAACTCGAGAGGCCAGCGGGGTTCCCTTCCTCAGACAAGACGAGGCCTGACTCTACTGTCCCAACTCTGCAGGGACCCTGCGGTCGGAGTCCGAAACGGAGAGGAAGCCTGAGGTTCCTGCCTCCCCTCGAGGTGAGGCCCTCTTCCGTTGCGCCAGACCCAGCGGAGTCCCGAGGGGCCCCGCCACCTCCACAGGATCCCTCGCCTCTCAGAGGCACCCTGGTAAGTTCCCTACGGTCCCCGGCAGAAGGCGAGGGACACGAGGGTTTCCCGCCGCCCCCCCAGAAAGACCTCGAGAGTCCTTCTTCAACGCGTCTCGAGGCCCTAGTCCCCTCCCGTGACTCGAGAGCCATGACTCGCTCCCCCTCGCCACACGCATGGAGACCTGACTTCCCTGGCGCCGCACGAGAGGCTCCCTGAGATCCTCGTCATGCCTCGGGAGAAAACCCCCACGGGCGCCGCAGCTCGAGGAAACCCCTGAGACGCCCCCGTCCTCGCGAGCTGAGGGCCTTCTTTTCCTGCATGGCCTGGAGAGCAATCCCGGGTCCTCTCTCCAAACGGAAGAGGAGGCTGGACTCCCTTGAGGCCGTTCAGGGGGCTCCAAGAGACCCGCGTCGCGACTCGAGAGGAGAGCAGAGTCCTTGGCTTCCCCTCGAGACGAGGCTTGACTCCTCGAGGGAGCCTGGAATGCAACCCCGAGATCCCTGCCTTCCCTGGAGAGGAATATTAGGTCCCGGACACACGCCTAGGTGAGGTCTCTTCAGCCCTGCAGTGACTCGAGCGCAACCCCCAGCTTTCCCTCGCAACCCGAGGGGAAGATTGGGCTTCCCAGGGCCAACCCAAGGGGAAGGCTGAGATCCCCGTCGTAACTCGAGAATCCCGCCGCAACTCGAGAAAAACCACGTGGTTCCATCGTCTTCGCAGCATGAGGCCCTTGCCCGCTACAGCGTCTCAAAAGAACTCCCACGTTCCTACTGAAGTGCAAAACGGTACTTGGCAGCCATGATGGCACCCCCAAAATTCCCCAACTTACAGGCCTCACTCGAGGGTAAAACCCATGTTCCCCGCACCACATCATTTGAGCCCCTTCTCCCCTCCTGATCGCGACAGGAGAGGCGATTCCCCTGCGTGGTCTGGAAGGGGTTCCCGGCCTTCCCGGCGCACCTCAGGATGAGGCCGGTCTCACGAGGAAATTCGAGACGAGCCACGTGGGTGGTGCCACATGCCGCACGCCCCCGATTCCCCGGTCCGCTCTTGAGAAGGACCCGAGGCCCGGACCCCTCTTGGAAGGCAACCCTGTGGGTGAAGGCACAACACGAAGGGGCACTGCCACCCCCGTGCATCGTCCGCAAAGACCCGCGGGTTCCAGACACAGCTCGACGAGGGGCCTGAGACCCCCTGAGCAACTCGAGAGGCCAGCGGGGTTCCCTTCCTCAGACAAGACGAGGCCTGACTCTCCTGTCCCAACTCTGCAGGGACCCTGTGGTCGGAGTCCGAAACGGAGAGGAAGCCTGAGGTTCCTGCCTCCCCTCGAGGTGAGGCCCTTTTCCGTTGCGCCAGACCCAGCGGAGTCCCGAGGGGCCCCGCCACGTCCACAGGATCCCTCGCCTCTCAGAGGCACCCTGGGAAGTTCCCTAAGGTCCCCGGCAGAAGGCGAGGGAAACGAGGGTTTCCCGCCGCCCCCGAGAAAGACCTCGAGAGTCCTTCTTCAACGCGTCTTGAGTCCCTAGTCCCCTCCCGTGACTCGAGAACCATGACGCGCTCCCCCTTTCCACGAGCATGGAGACCTGACTTCCCTGGCGCCACACGAGACGCTCCCTGAGCTCCCCGTCGTACCTCGTGTGAAACCCCACACTGGCGCCGCAGCTCGAGAAAACCCACAAGATCCCTCCGTCATCGCGAGATGAGGGCCATCTTTTCCTGCATGGCCTGGAGAGCAGTCCCAAGTCCTCTCTCCAAACTTCACAGGAGGCTTGACTCCCTTTAGGCCACAAAGTGGGCTCCAAGAGGTGCCCGTCGCGACTCGAAAGGAGAGCGGAGTCCTTTGCTTCCCTTCGACATGAGGCCTGACTCCCTGGGTGAGTCTGGAATGCAAACCTGAGATCCCTGTGGCCCTTGGAGAGGAACATTAGGTCCTGGACACAAGCCTAGATGAGGTCTCCTTTGCCCTGACGTGACTCGAGCGCAACCCCCAGCTCTCCCTCGCAACTCGAATGGATGATTGGACTTCCCTGGCCCAACACAAGAGGAAGCCTGAAATCCCCGTCGTAACTCGAGAATCCCGCCGCATCTCGAGAAAAACCACGTGGCTCCCCCGTCATCGCAAGATGAGGCCCTTGGCCGCTACAGCGTATCAAGAGAAGTCCCACGTTCCATCCTGAAGTACAAAACGGTACTTGGCACCCTTGATGCGACCCCCAAAGTTCCCTGACATACCGGTCTCACTCGAGGGAAACACCAAAGTTCACGGCAGCACTTCCTGTGAGCCCCTTCACCCCTCCTGATCGCGACAGAAGGGTCGATTCCCATGTTTTGTCTGCAAGGGGTTCCCGACGTTCCCCGCGAACCTCCGGATGAGGCCGGTCTCATGAGGAAATTCGAAAAGTAGCCTCATGGTTGGTGCCATATGCTGAAAGATCCCGAATTCCCGGTCCACTCTAGATAAGAACCTGACGCCCGGACATCTCTTCGAAGGCAACCCTGTGGATGAAGGCACAACACGAAGGGACACTGACATCCCCATGCATCGTCTGGAAAAACCCGCAGATTCCACTCACAGCTCCAAATGTGGACTGTCACCCCGTGAACAACTCGAGAGGCAAGTGAAGTTGCATTCCTTCACACATGACGAGGCCTTACTCTCCTGTCCCAACTCTTCAGGGACCCTGCGATCGGAGTCAGAAATGGAGAGGAACCCTGAGGTTCCTGCCTCAACTAGAGAAGAGGCCCTCTTCCATTGAACCAAACTCAGTGGTGTCCCGAGAGGCCCCTCCCAACACCACAGTATCCCTGAATTCTCAGAGGCTCCCTGAGAAGCTACCTGAGGTCACTGGCACAAGTCGAGGGAACCCAGAGTTTCCTGAAGTAACCTGAGAAAGACTTGGAGAGTCCTTTTTCAACGTCTCTTGATGCCCGATTCCCCTACCATGACTCCAGAGCAAGGACGCGCTCCCCTCGCCACAAGCAGGAAAACTGACTTCCCTAGTACCACACAAGAGGCTCCCTGAGTACTCCATCGTACCTCGTGAGAAAACCCACACTGGCGCCGCAGTTCGAGAAAAACCACAAGATGCCCCCGTCAAGGAGAGATTGGGGCCTTCTTTTCCTGCCTGACCTGGAGAGCAATTCCTGGTCCTCTCTCCAAACTTCACAGGAGGATTGACTCCCTTTAGGCCACTCAGTTGGGTCCAAGAAATACCCGGTGCGACTCGAGAGGAGAGCGGAGTCCTTTGCTTCCCTGGAGACGAGGCCTGACTCTCCGGGTGAGTTTGGAATGCAACCCCGAGATCCATGTCACCCCTGGAGTGGAACATTATGTCCTAGACACAAGCCTAGATGAGGTCTATTTTGCCCTACAGTGACTCGAGAGCAACCTCCATCTCTCCCTCACAATTTGAATGGAAGATTGGTCTTCCCACGGTCAACACAAGAGGAAGTCTGAATTTCCCATCGTAATTCGAGAATTCAGCCTCAAGTCTTAAAAACCATGTGGTTCCCCCTTCATCGCAATATGAGGCCCTTGCCAGCTAGAGTCTCAAGAGAAGTCCCACGTTCCATCTTAAAGTTCGAAATGCTACTTGGCACCCTTGATGCGACCCCAAAGTTCCCCAACATACCGGTCTCACTCCAGGGGAACACCGAAGTTCCCGGTGTCTCCAGGGAAGTCCCATGTTCCGCCCTGAAGGGCGAAACGGTACTTGACACCCTTGATGCGACCGCAAAAGTTCCCCGACACGCTGGGTTCCCTCGAGGGGAACACCGAGGGTCCCGGCACCACTTCATCTGAGCCCCTTCTCCCCTCCTGATCGCGACAGGAGAGTCGATTCCCCTGCTTTGTCTGGAAGGGGTTCCCGGCCTTCCTGGCGCACCTCAGGATGAGGCCGGTCTCAGGAGGAAATTCGAGACTAGCCACGTGTGAGGTGCCACGTGCCGAACGACTCCGATTTTCCGGTCCGCTCTTGATAAGAACCCGATGCCCGGACACGTCTTCGAAGGCTACCCTGTGGGTGAAGGCACAACACGAAGGGGCAGTGACACCCCCGTGCATCATCCGGAAAAACACGCAGGGTCTACACACAGCTCGACAAGGGGCCTGAGACTCCCGGAACAACTCGAGAGGCAACCAGAATTCCATTCCTCAGACAAGACGAGGCATGACTCTCCTGTCCCAACCCTGCAGGGACCGTGCAGTCGGAGTCCGAAACCGAGAGGAGGCCTGAGGTTCCTGCCTCCCCTCGAGATGAGGCCCTCTTCCATTGCGCCGAACCCAGCAGAGTCCCGAGAGGCCCTGCCAACTACACAGCATCCCTCACCTCTCAGAGGCACCGTGGGAAGTTCACTAAGGTCCCCTGCAGAAGTCGAGGGAAACGAGGGTTTCCCGCCGCAACCCGAGAAAGACCTCGAGAGTCCTTCTTCAACGCCTCTTGAGGACCTAGCCGCTTCCCATGACTCGAGAGTGATGACCAGCTCCCCCTCGCCATGCGCATGGAGACCTGACTTCCCTGGCGCCGCACGAGAGGCTCCCTGAGGTCCTCGTCGTGCCTCGTGAGAAAACTCCCATGGGTGCAGCAGCCTGAGGAAACCCATGAGACGCCCCCGTCATCGCAAGATGAGGGCCTTCTTTTCCTGCCTGGCCTGGAGAGCAATCCCGAGTCCTCTCTCCAAACTGAAGAGGAGGCTCGACACCCTTGAGTCCACTCAGTGGGCTCCAAGAGATCCGTGTCGCGACTTGAGAGGAAAGCGGAGTCCTTTGCTTCCCCTCCAGGCGAGTCCTGACCCCCCGGGGGAGTCTGGAATGGAAACCCGTGATCCCTGTCTTCCCTTGAGAGGAATATTAGGTCCTGGACACACGCTTCGATGAGGTCTCTTTGGCCCTGTAGTGACTCGAGCAGAACCCCCAGCTTTCCATCGCAACTCGAATTGAAGATTGGGCTTCCCAGGGCCAACCCAAGAGGAAGCCTGAAATTCCTGTCGTTTTCGAGAATCCCGATGCAACTCGAGAAAAACGACGTGGTTCCAACGTCTTCACAGGATGAGGCCCTTGCCCGCTACAGCGTCTCCAGGGAAGTCCCATGTTCCATCCTGAAGTGGGAAACGGTACTTGGCTCCCTTGATGCGACCCCTAAAGTTCCCTGAAACGCCGGGTTCCCTCGAGTGGAACACCGAGGGTCCCGGCACCACTTCATCTGAGCCCCATCTCCCCTCCTGATCGCGACAGGAGAATCGATTCCCCTACTTTGTGTGGAAGGGGTTCCCGGCCTTCCCGGCGCACCTCAGGATGATGCTGGTCTCACGAGGAAATTCGAGATGAGCCACGTGGGTGGTGCCACATGCCGAATGACCCCGATTTCCCGGTCCGCTCTTGAAATGAACCCGATGCCCGGACACCTCTTTGAAGGAAACCCTGTGGGGGAAGGCACAACACGAAGGGGCACTGACACCCCCATGCATCGTCCGGAAAAACCCGCAGGTTCCACACTCAGCTCAACAAGTGGCCTGTCACTCCGTGAACAACTCGAAAGGCAAGGGGAAATCCATTCCTCCACAGAAGACGAGGCGTGACTCTCTTGTCCATACTCTGCAGGTACCCTGCGACCCGAGTCACATATGGAGAGGACCCCTGAGGTTCCTGCCTCCATTCGAGATGAGGCCCTCTTCGACTGCACCAAACCCAGTTGAGTAACGAAAGGCCCCTCCCAAATCCACAGTGTCCCTGACTTCTCAGAGGCACCCTTAGAAGTTGCCTGAGGTCACCGACACAAATCAAGGGAACCCAGGGTTCCCTGCCGCAACCCGAGAAAGACCTCAAGAGTCCTTCTTCAATGCGTCTTGAGGCCCGATTCGCCTACTATGACTCGAGCGCAATCACGCACTCCCCTTCACCACACGCACGGAGACCTGACGTCCCTAGCACCACACGAGAGGCTCTCTGAGCTCCCCGTTGTACCTCGTGAGAAATCTGATACTGGCGCCGCAGCTGGAGAAAACCCACGAGATGCCCCCGTCATCGCGAGATGAGGGCCTTTTTTCCTGCATGGCCAGGAAAACAATCCCGAGTCATCTCCAAACTCCATAGGAGGCTTCACTCCCTTTACGCCACGCAGTGGGCTCCAAGAGATACCCGTCGCGACTCGACAGGAGAGCGGAGTCCTTTTTTTCCCCTCAAGACGAGGCCTGACTCTCCGGGTGAGTCGAGAATGCAACCCTGAGATCCCTGTTGGCCCAGTAGTGGAACACTAGGTCCTGGACACAAGCGTAGATGAGGTCTATTTTGCCCTGCAGTGACTGGAGAGCAATCCCCAGTTCTAACTTGCAACTCGAATGGAATACTGGATTTTCCTGGTGCCATACAAGAGGCTCCCTGAGATCCCCGTGGTACTTCATGAGACACCCCACACTGGCGCCGTAGCTCGAGAAAACCCACGAGACGCCACCGTCATCTCGAGATGAGGGCCTTCATTTCCTGCATTGCCTGGAGAGCAATCCCGTGTCTTCCCTCCAAACACCAGAGGAGGTTTGACTCCCTTTAAGCCACTCAGTGGGCTCCAAGACATACCCGTCCGACTCGAGAGGAGAGCAGAGTCCTTTGCTTCCCCTCGAGACGAGGCCTGACTCCAGGGTGAGTCTGGAATGCAACCCCGAGATTCCTGTCGCCCCTTGACATGAACATTAGGTCCTGCACACAAGCCTTGGTGGGGTCTCTTTTGCCTTCAGTGACTAGAGCGCACCTCCAGCTCTTCCTCGAATCTCGAATGGAAGATAAGACTTTTGTGGGCCAACACAAGAGGAAGCATGAATTCCCTGTGGTAACTCAAATATCCCACCGCAACTAGAGAAAAACCAAGTGGTTCCCCAGTCATTCCAAGATGAGGCCCTTGCCCGCTGGAGCACCCCAAGAGAAGTCCCACGTTCCAATTTGAAGAGCAAAACGGTACTTGGAACGCGTTATGCGACCCCAAAAGTTACCCGACATACCTGTCTCACTTGAGGGAAACACCGAGGTTCCCAGCAGCATTTCATCTGAGCCACTTCTCCACTCCTGATCGCCACAGGAGGGTCGATTCCTCTGCTTTGTCTGGAAGGGTTTCATGACCTTCGCGGCACACCTCAGGATGAGGCCGGTTTCATGAGGAAATTCGAGACTAGCCACGTGGGTGGTGCCAAATGCTGAACGACCCCGATTTCCCAGGCTGCTCTTCATAAGAACACGATGCCCGGACACCTCTTCGAAGACAACCCTGTGGATGAAGACACAAAAGGAAGGGTCACTGACACCCCCATGCATCGTCTGGAAAAAACTGCAGATTCCACACACAGTTTGACAAGGGGCCTGAAACCCCATGAACAAATCGAGAGACAAGCGGAGTTCCATTCCTCAGAAAAGACATAGCCTGACTCTCCTGTCCCAACTCTGCAGGGACACTACGATCAGAGTCAGAATTGGAGAGGAAGCCTGAGGTTCCTGCCTCCACTCGAGATGAGGCCCTCTTCCATTGCGACAAACCCAGTGGAGTCCCGAGAGGCCCCGCCAAATCCACAGCGTCCCTCACCTCTCAGAGGCACCCTGGGAAGTTTCCTCAGGTCCCCGGCAGAAGTCGGGGGAAACGAGGGTTTCCCGCTGCAACCCGAGAAAGACATCGAGAGTCCTTCTTCAACGCGTCTCGAGGCCCTAGTCCCCTCCCATGACTCGAGAACAATGACGCGCTCCTTCTCGCCACGTGCATGGAGACAAGACTTCCCTGGCGCCGCACGAGAGGCTCCCTGAGATCCTCGTCGTGCCTCGGGAGAAAACCCCCACGGGTGCCGCAGCTCGAGGAAACCCCTGAGATGCCCCCGTCCTCGCGAGATGAGGGCCTTCTTTTCCTGCCTGGCCTGGAGAGTAATCACCAGTCCTCTCTCAAAAGTGAAGAGGAGGCTGGACTCCCTTGAGGCCGCTCAGGGGGCTCCAAGAGACCCGCGTCGCGACTCGAGAGGAGAGCGGAGTCCTTGGCTTCCCCTCGAGACGAGGCCTGACTCCCCGGGGGAGCCTGGAATGCAACCCCGAGATCCCTGCCTTCCCTGGAGAGGAATATTAGGTCCCGGACACACGCCTAGGTGAGGTCTCTTCGGCCCTGCAGTGACTGGAGCGCAACCCCCAGCTTTCCCTCGCAACCCGAGGGGAAGATTGGGCTTCCCAGGGCCAACCCAAGGGGAAGGCTGAGATCCCCGTCGTAACTCGAGAATGCCGCCGCACCTCGAGAAAAACCACGTGGTTCCCACCTCTTGGCAAGATGAGGCCCTTGCCCGCCACGGCGTCTCAAGGGAAGTCCCCTGTTCCGCCCTGAAGGGCGAAACGGTCCCTGACAGCCTTCCTGCGACCCCCAAGAGTCCCCCGATACACCGGGTTCCCCCGAGGGGAACACCGAGGGTCCCGGCACCGCTTCCTCTGAGCCCCTTCTCCCCTCCTGATCGCGACAGGAGAGGCGATTCCCCTGCGTGGTCTGGAAGGGGTTCCCGGCCTTCCCGGCGCACCTCAGGATGAGGCCGGTCTCACGAGGAAATTCGAGACGAGCCACGTGGGTGGTGCCACATGCCGCACGCCCCCGATTCCCCGGTCCGCTCTTGAGAAGGACCCGAGGCCCGGACCCCTCTTGGAAGGCAACCCTGTGGGTGAAGGCACAACACGAAGGGGCACTGCCACCCCCGTGCATCGTCCGCAAAGACCCGCGGGTTCCAGACACAGCTCGACGAGGGGCCTGAGACCCCCTGAGCAACTCGAGAGGCCAGCGGGGTTCCCTTCCTCAGACAAGACGAGGCCTGACTCTCCTGTCCCAACTCTGCAGGGACCCTGTGGTCGGAGTCCGAAACGGAGAGGAAGCCTGAGGTTCCTGCCTCCCCTCGAGGTGAGGCCCTTTTCCGTTGCGCCAGACCCAGCGGAGTCCCGAGGGGCCCCGCCACGTCCACAGGATCCCTCGCCTCTCAGAGGCACCCTGGGAAGTTCCCTAAGGTCCCCGGCAGAAGGCGAGGGAAACGAGGGTTTCCCGCCGCCCCCGAGAAAGACCTCGAGAGTCCTTCTTCAACGCGTCTTGAGTCCCTAGTCCCCTCCCGTGACTCGAGAACCATGACGCGCTCCCCCTTTCCACGAGCATGGAGACCTGACTTCCCTGGCGCCACACGAGACGCTCCCTGAGCTCCCCGTCGTACCTCGTGTGAAACCCCACACTGGCGCCGCAGCTCGAGAAAACCCACAAGATCCCTCCGTCATCGCGAGATGAGGGCCATCTTTTCCTGCATGGCCTGGAGAGCAGTCCCAAGTCCTCTCTCCAAACTTCACAGGAGGCTTGACTCCCTTTAGGCCACAAAGTGGGCTCCAAGAGGTGCCCGTCGCGACTCGAAAGGAGAGCGGAGTCCTTTGCTTCCCTTCGACATGAGGCCTGACTCCCTGGGTGAGTCTGGAATGCAAACCTGAGATCCCTGTGGCCCTTGGAGAGGAACATTAGGTCCTGGACACAAGCCTAGATGAGGTCTCCTTTGCCCTGACGTGACTCGAGCGCAACCCCCAGCTCTCCCTCGCAACTCGAATGGATGATTGGACTTCCCTGGCCCAACACAAGAGGAAGCCTGAAATCCCCGTCGTAACTCGAGAATCCCGCCGCATCTCGAGAAAAACCACGTGGCTCCCCCGTCATCGCAAGATGAGGCCCTTGGCCGCTACAGCGTATCAAGAGAAGTCCCACGTTCCATCCTGAAGTACAAAACGGTACTTGGCACCCTTGATGCGACCCCCAAAGTTCCCTGACATACCGGTCTCACTCGAGGGAAACACCAAAGTTCACGGCAGCACTTCCTGTGAGCCCCTTCACCCCTCCTGATCGCGACAGAAGGGTCGATTCCCATGTTTTGTCTGCAAGGGGTTCCCGACGTTCCCTGCGAACCTCCGGATGAGGCCGGTCTCATGAGGAAATTCGAAAAGTAGCCTCATGGTTGGTGCCATATGCTGAAAGATCCCGAATTCCCGGTCCACTCTAGATAAGAACCTGACGCCCGGACATCTCTTCGAAGGCAACCCTGTGGATGAAGGCACAACACGAAGGGACACTGACATCCCCATGCATCGTCTGGAAAAACCCGCAGATTCCACTCACAGCTCCAAATGTGGACTGTCACCCCGTGAACAACTCGAGAGGCAAGTGAAGTTGCATTCCTTCACACATGACGAGGCCTTACTCTCCTGTCCCAACTCTTCAGGGACCCTGCGATCGGAGTCAGAAATGGAGAGGAACCCTGAGGTTCCTGCCTCAACTAGAGAAGAGGCCCTCTTCCATTGAACCAAACTCAGTGGTGTCCCGAGAGGCCCCTCCCAACACCACAGTATCCCTGAATTCTCAGAGGCTCCCTGAGAAGCTACCTGAGGTCACTGGCACAAGTCGAGGGAACCCAGAGTTTCCTGAAGTAACCTGAGAAAGACTTGGAGAGTCCTTTTTCAACGTCTCTTGATGCCCGATTCCCCTACCATGACTCCAGAGCAAGGACGCGCTCCCCTCGCCACAAGCAGGAAAACTGACTTCCCTAGTACCACACAAGAGGCTCCCTGAGTACTCCATCGTACCTCGTGAGAAAACCCACACTGGCGCCGCAGTTCGAGAAAAACCACAAGATGCCCCCGTCAAGGAGAGATTGGGGCCTTCTTTTCCTGCCTGACCTGGAGAGCAATTCCTGGTCCTCTCTCCAAACTTCACAGGAGGATTGACTCCCTTTAGGCCACTCAGTTGGGTCCAAGAAATACCCGGTGCGACTCGAGAGGAGAGCGGAGTCCTTTGCTTCCCTGGAGACGAGGCCTGACTCTCCGGGTGAGTTTGGAATGCAACCCCGAGATCCATGTCACCCCTGGAGTGGAACATTATGTCCTAGACACAAGCCTAGATGAGGTCTATTTTGCCCTACAGTGACTCGAGAGCAACCTCCATCTCTCCCTCACAATTTGAATGGAAGATTGGTCTTCCCACGGTCAACACAAGAGGAAGTCTGAATTTCCCATCGTAATTCGAGAATTCAGCCTCAAGTCTTAAAAACCATGTGGTTCCCCCTTCATCGCAATATGAGGCCCTTGCCAGCTAGAGTCTCAAGAGAAGTCCCACGTTCCATCTTAAAGTTCGAAATGCTACTTGGCACCCTTGATGCGACCCCAAAGTTCCCCAACATACCGGTCTCACTCCAGGGGAACACCGAAGTTCCCGGTGTCTCCAGGGAAGTCCCATGTTCCGCCCTGAAGGGCGAAACGGTACTTGACACCCTTGATGCGACCGCAAAAGTTCCCCGACACGCTGGGTTCCCTCGAGGGGAACACCGAGGGTCCCGGCACCACTTCATCTGAGCCCCTTCTCCCCTCCTGATCGCGACAGGAGAGTCGATTCCCCTGCTTTGTCTGGAAGGGGTTCCCGGCCTTCCTGGCGCACCTCAGGATGAGGCCGGTCTCAGGAGGAAATTCGAGACTAGCCACGTGTGAGGTGCCACGTGCCGAACGACTCCGATTTTCCGGTCCGCTCTTGATAAGAACCCGATGCCCGGACACGTCTTCGAAGGCAACCCTGTGGGTGAAGGCACAACACGAAGGGGCAGTGACACCCCCGTGCATCATCCGGAAAAACGCGCAGGGTCTACACACAGCTCGACAAGGGGCCTGAGACTCCCGGAACAACTCGAGAGGCAACCAGAATTCCATTCCTCAGACAAGACGAGGCATGACTCTCCTGTCCCAACCCTGCAGGGACCGTGCAGTCGGAGTCCGAAACCGAGAGGAGGCCTGAGGTTCCTGCCTCCCCTCGAGATGAGGCCCTCTTCCATTGCGCCGAACCCAGCAGAGTCCCGAGAGGCCCTGCCAACTACACAGCATCCCTCACCTCTCAGAGGCACTGTGGGAAGTTCACTAAGGTCCCCTGCAGAAGTCGAGGGAAACAAGGGTTTCCCGCCGCAACCCGAGAAAGACCTCGAGAGTCCTTCTTCAACGCCTCTTGAGGACCTAGCCGCTTCCCATGACTGGAGAGTGATGACCAGCTCCCCCTCGCCATGCGCATGGAGACCTGACTTCCCTGGTGCCGCACGAGAGGCTCCCTGAGGTCCTCGTCGTGCCTCGTGAGAAAACTCCCATGGGCGCAGCAGCCTGAGGAAACCCATGAGACGCCCCCGTCATCACAAGATGAGGGCCTTCTTTTCCTGCCTGGCCTGGAGAGCAATCCCGAGTCCTCTCTCCAAACTGAAGAGGAGGCTCGACACCCTTGAGTCCACTCAGTGGGCTCCAAGAGATCCGTGTCGCGACTTGAGAGGAAAGCGGAGTCCTTTGCTTCCCCTCCAGGCGAGTCCTGACCCCCCGGGGGAGTCTGGAATGGAAACCCGTGATCCCTGTCTTCCCTTGAGAGGAATATTAGGTCCTGGACACACGCTTCGATGAGGTCTCTTTGGCCCTGTAGTGACTCGAGCAGAACCCCCAGCTTTCCATCGCAACTCGAATTGAAGATTGGGCTTCCCAGGGCCAACCCAAGAGGAAGCCTGAAATTCCTGTCGTTTTCGAGAATCCCGATGCAACTCGAGAAAAACGACGTGGTTCCAACGTCTTCACAGGATGAGGCCCTTGCCCGCTACAGCGTCTCCAGGGAAGTCCCATGTTCCATCCTGAAGTGGGAAACGGTACTTGGCTCCCTTGATGCGACCCCTAAAGTTCCCTGAAATGCCGGGTTCCCTCGAGTGGAACACCGAGGGTCCCGGCACCACTTCATCTGAGCCCCATCTCCCCTCCTGATCGCGACAGGAGAATCGATTCCCCTACTTTGTGTGGAAGGGGTTCCCGGCCTTCCCGGCGCACCTCAGGATGATGCTGGTCTCACGAGGAAATTCGAGATGAGCCACGTGGGTGGTGCCACATGCCGAATGACCCCGATTTCCCGGTCCGCTCTTGAAATGAACCCGATGCCCGGACACCTCTTTGAAGGAAACCCTGTGGGGGAAGGCACAACACGAAGGGGCACTGACACCCCCATGCATCGTCCGGAAATACCCGCAGGTTCCACACTCAGCTCAACAAGTGGCCTGTCACTCCGTGAACAACTCGAAAGGCAAGGGGAAATCCATTCCTCCACAGAAGACGAGGCGTGACTCTCTTGTCCATACTCTGCAGGTACCCTGCGACCCGAGTCACATATGGAGAGGACCCCTGAGGTTCCTGCCTCCATTCGAGATGAGGCCCTCTTCGACTGCACCAAACCCAGTTGAGTAACGAAAGGCCCCTCCCAAATCCACAGTGTCCCTGACTTCTCAGAGGCACCCTTAGAAGTTGCCTGAGGTCACCGACACAAATCAAGGGAACCCAGGGTTCCCTGCCGCAACCCGAGAAAGACCTCAAGAGTCCTTCTTCAATGCGTCTTGAGGCCCGATTCGCCTACTATGACTCGAGCGCAATCACGCACTCCCCTTCACCACACGCACGGAGACCTGACGTCCCTAGCACCACACGAGAGGCTCTCTGAGCTCCCCGTTGTACCTCGTGAGAAATCTGATACTGGCGCCGCAGCTGGAGAAAACCCACGAGATGCCCCCGTCATCGCGAGATGAGGGCCTTTTTTCCTGCATGGCCAGGAAAACAATCCCGAGTCATCTCCAAACTCCATAGGAGGCTTCACTCCCTTTACGCCACGCAGTGGGCTCCAAGAGATACCCGTCGCGACTCGACAGGAGAGCGGAGTCCTTTTTTTCCCCTCAAGACGAGGCCTGACTCTCCGGGTGAGTCGAGAATGCAACCCTGAGATCCCTGTTGGCCCAGTAGTGGAACACTAGGTCCTGGACACAAGCGTAGATGAGGTCTATTTTGCCCTGCAGTGACTGGAGAGCAATCCCCAGTTCTAACTTGCAACTCGAATGGAATACTGGATTTTCCTGGCGCCATACAAGAGGCTCCCTGAGATCCCCGTGGTACTTCATGAGACACCCCACACTGGCGCCGCAGCTCGAGAAAACCCACGAGACGCCACCGTCATCTCGAGATGAGGGCCTTCATTTCCTGCATTGCCTGGAGAGCAATCCCGTGTCCTCCCTCCAAACACCAGAGGAGGTTTGACTCCCTTTAAGCCACTCAGTGGGCTCCAAGACATACCCGTCCGACTCGAGAGGAGAGCAGAGTCCTTGGCTTCCCCTCGAGACGAGGCCTGACTCCCCGGGGGAGCCTGGAATGCAACCCCGAGATCCCTGCCTTCCCTGGAGAGGAATATTAGGTCCCGGACACACGCCTAGGTGAGGTCTCTTCGGCCCTGCAGTGACTGGAGCGCAACCCCCAGCTTTCCCTCGCAACCCGAGGGGAAGATTGGGCTTCCCAGGGCCAACCCAAGGGGAAGGCTGAGATCCCCGTCGTAACTCGAGAATGCCGCCGCACCTCGAGAAAAACCACGTGGTTCCCACCTCTTGGCAAGATGAGGCCCTTGCCCGCCACGGCGTCTCAAGGGAAGTCCCCTGTTCCGCCCTGAAGGGCGAAACGGTCCCTGACAGCCTTCCTGCGACCCCCAAGAGTCCCCCGATACACCGGGTTCCCCCGAGGGGAACACCGAGGGTCCCGGCACCGCTTCCTCTGAGCCCCTTCTCCCCTCCTGATCGCGACAGGAGAGGCGATTCCCCTGCGTGGTCTGGAAGGGGTTCCCGGCCTTCCCGGCGCACCTCAGGATGAGGCCGGTCTCACGAGGAAATTCGAGACGAGCCACGTGGGTGGTGCCACATGCCGCACGCCCCCGATTCCCCGGTCCGCTCTTGAGAAGGACCCGAGGCCCGGACCCCTCTTGGAAGGCAACCCTGTGGGTGAAGGCACAACACGAAGGGGCACTGCCACCCCCGTGCATCGTCCGCAAAGACCCGCGGGTTCCAGACACAGCTCGACGAGGGGCCTGAGACCCCCTGAGCAACTCGAGAGGCCAGCGGGGTTCCCTTCCTCAGACAAGACGAGGCCTGACTCTCCTGTCCCAACTCTGCAGGGACCCTGTGGTCGGAGTCCGAAACGGAGAGGAAGCCTGAGGTTCCTGCCTCCCCTCGAGGTGAGGCCCTTTTCCGTTGCGCCAGACCCAGCGGAGTCCCGAGGGGCCCCGCCACGTCCACAGGATCCCTCGCCTCTCAGAGGCACCCTGGGAAGTTCCCTAAGGTCCCCGGCAGAAGGCGAGGGAAACGAGGGTTTCCCGCCGCCCCCGAGAAAGACCTCGAGAGTCCTTCTTCAACGCGTCTTGAGTCCCTAGTCCCCTCCCGTGACTCGAGAACCATGACGCGCTCCCCCTTTCCACGAGCATGGAGACCTGACTTCCCTGGCGCCACACGAGACGCTCCCTGAGCTCCCCGTCGTACCTCGTGTGAAACCCCACACTGGCGCCGCAGCTCGAGAAAACCCACAAGATCCCTCCGTCATCGCGAGATGAGGGCCATCTTTTCCTGCATGGCCTGGAGAGCAGTCCCAAGTCCTCTCTCCAAACTTCACAGGAGGCTTGACTCCCTTTAGGCCACAAAGTGGGCTCCAAGAGGTGCCCGTCGCGACTCGAAAGGAGAGCGGAGTCCTTTGCTTCCCTTCGACATGAGGCCTGACTCCCTGGGTGAGTCTGGAATGCAAACCTGAGATCCCTGTGGCCCTTGGAGAGGAACATTAGGTCCTGGACACAAGCCTAGATGAGGTCTCCTTTGCCCTGACGTGACTCGAGCGCAACCCCCAGCTCTCCCTCGCAACTCGAATGGATGATTGGACTTCCCTGGCCCAACACAAGAGGAAGCCTGAAATCCCCGTCGTAACTCGAGAATCCCGCCGCATCTCGAGAAAAACCACGTGGCTCCCCCGTCATCGCAAGATGAGGCCCTTGGCCGCTACAGCGTATCAAGAGAAGTCCCACGTTCCATCCTGAAGTACAAAACGGTACTTGGCACCCTTGATGCGACCCCCAAAGTTCCCTGACATACCGGTCTCACTCGAGGGAAACACCAAAGTTCACGGCAGCACTTCCTGTGAGCCCCTTCACCCCTCCTGATCGCGACAGAAGGGTCGATTCCCATGTTTTGTCTGCAAGGGGTTCCCGACGTTCCCCGCGAACCTCCGGATGAGGCCGGTCTCATGAGGAAATTCGAAAAGTAGCCTCATGGTTGGTGCCATATGCTGAAAGATCCCGAATTCCCGGTCCACTCTAGATAAGAACCTGACGCCCGGACATCTCTTCGAAGGCAACCCTGTGGATGAAGGCACAACACGAAGGGACACTGACATCCCCATGCATCGTCTGGAAAAACCCGCAGATTCCACTCACAGCTCCAAATGTGGACTGTCACCCCGTGAACAACTCGAGAGGCAAGTGAAGTTGCATTCCTTCACACATGACGAGGCCTTACTCTCCTGTCCCAACTCTTCAGGGACCCTGCGATCGGAGTCAGAAATGGAGAGGAACCCTGAGGTTCCTGCCTCAACTAGAGAAGAGGCCCTCTTCCATTGAACCAAACTCAGTGGTGTCCCGAGAGGCCCCTCCCAACACCACAGTATCCCTGAATTCTCAGAGGCTCCCTGAGAAGCTACCTGAGGTCACTGGCACAAGTCGAGGGAACCCAGAGTTTCCTGAAGTAACCTGAGAAAGACTTGGAGAGTCCTTTTTCAACGTCTCTTGATGCCCGATTCCCCTACCATGACTCCAGAGCAAGGACGCGCTCCCCTCGCCACAAGCAGGAAAACTGACTTCCCTAGTACCACACAAGAGGCTCCCTGAGTACTCCATCGTACCTCGTGAGAAAACCCACACTGGCGCCGCAGTTCGAGAAAAACCACAAGATGCCCCCGTCAAGGAGAGATTGGGGCCTTCTTTTCCTGCCTGACCTGGAGAGCAATTCCTGGTCCTCTCTCCAAACTTCACAGGAGGATTGACTCCCTTTAGGCCACTCAGTTGGGTCCAAGAAATACCCGGTGCGACTCGAGAGGAGAGCGGAGTCCTTTGCTTCCCTGGAGACGAGGCCTGACTCTCCGGGTGAGTTTGGAATGCAACCCCGAGATCCATGTCACCCCTGGAGTGGAACATTATGTCCTAGACACAAGCCTAGATGAGGTCTATTTTGCCCTACAGTGACTCGAGAGCAACCTCCATCTCTCCCTCACAATTTGAATGGAAGATTGGTCTTCCCACGGTCAACACAAGAGGAAGTCTGAATTTCCCATCATAATTCGAGAATTCAGCCTCAAGTCTTAAAAACCATGTGGTTCCCCCTTCATCGCAATATGAGGCCCTTGCCAGCTAGAGTCTCAAGAGAAGTCCCACGTTCCATCTTAAAGTTCGAAATGCTACTTGGCACCCTTGATGCGACCCCAAAGTTCCCCAACATACCGGTCTCACTCCAGGGGAACACCGAAGTTCCCGGTGTCTCCAGGGAAGTCCCATGTTCCGCCCTGAAGGGCGAAACGGTACTTGACACCCTTGATGCGACCGCAAAAGTTCCCCGACACGCTGGGTTCCCTCGAGGGGAACACCGAGGGTCCCGGCACCACTTCATCTGAGCCCCTTCTCCCCTCCTGATCGCGACAGGAGAGTCGATTCCCCTGCTTTGTCTGGAAGGGGTTCCCGGCCTTCCTGGCGCACCTCAGGATGAGGCCGGTCTCAGGAGGAAATTCGAGACTAGCCACGTGTGAGGTGCCACGTGCCGAACGACTCCGATTTTCCGGTCCGCTCTTGATAAGAACCCGATGCCCGGACACGTCTTCGAAGGCAACCCTGTGGGTGAAGGCACAACACGAAGGGGCAGTGACACCCCCGTGCATCATCCGGAAAAACGCGCAGGGTCTACACACAGCTCGACAAGGGGCCTGAGACTCCCGGAACAACTCGAGAGGCAACCAGAATTCCATTCCTCAGACAAGACGAGGCATGACTCTCCTGTCCCAACCCTGCAGGGACCGTGCAGTCGGAGTCCGAAACCGAGAGGAGGCCTGAGGTTCCTGCCTCCCCTCGAGATGAGGCCCTCTTCCATTGCGCCGAACCCAGCAGAGTCCCGAGAGGCCCTGCCAACTACACAGCATCCCTCACCTCTCAGAGGCACCGTGGGAAGTTCACTAAGGTCCCCTGCAGAAGTCGAGGGAAACAAGGGTTTCCCGCCGCAACCCGAGAAAGACCTCGAGAGTCCTTCTTCAACGCCTCTTGAGGACCTAGCCGCTTCCCATGACTGGAGAGTGATGACCAGCTCCCCCTCGCCATGCGCATGGAGACCTGACTTCCCTGGTGCCGCACGAGAGGCTCCCTGAGGTCCTCGTCGTGCCTCGTGAGAAAACTCCCATGGGCGCAGCAGCCTGAGGAAACCCATGAGACGCCCCCGTCATCACAAGATGAGGGCCTTCTTTTCCTGCCTGGCCTGGAGAGCAATCCCGAGTCCTCTCTCCAAACTGAAGAGGAGGCTCGACACCCTTGAGTCCACTCAGTGGGCTCCAAGAGATCCGTGTCGCGACTTGAGAGGAAAGCGGAGTCCTTTGCTTCCCCTCCAGGCGAGTCCTGACCCCCCGGGGGAGTCTGGAATGGAAACCCGTGATCCCTGTCTTCCCTTGAGAGGAATATTAGGTCCTGGACACACGCTTCGATGAGGTCTCTTTGGCCCTGTAGTGACTCGAGCAGAACCCCCAGCTTTCCATCGCAACTCGAATTGAAGATTGGGCTTCCCAGGGCCAACCCAAGAGGAAGCCTGAAATTCCTGTCGTTTTCGAGAATCCCGATGCAACTCGAGAAAAACGACGTGGTTCCAACGTCTTCACAGGATGAGGCCCTTGCCCGCTACAGCGTCTCCAGGGAAGTCCCATGTTCCATCCTGAAGTGGGAAACGGTACTTGGCTCCCTTGATGCGACCCCTAAAGTTCCCTGAAACGCCGGGTTCCCTCGAGTGGAACACCGAGGGTCCCGGCACCACTTCATCTGAGCCCCATCTCCCCTCCTGATCGCGACAGGAGAATCGATTCCCCTACTTTGTGTGGAAGGGGTTCCCGGCCTTCCCGGCGCACCTCAGGATGATGCTGGTCTCACGAGGAAATTCGAGATGAGCCACGTGGGTGGTGCCACATGCCGAATGACCCCGATTTCCCGGTCCGCTCTTGAAATGAACCCGATGCCCGGACACCTCTTTGAAGGAAACCCTGTGGGGGAAGGCACAACACGAAGGGGCACTGACACCCCCATGCATCGTCCGGAAATACCCGCAGGTTCCACACTCAGCTCAACAAGTGGCCTGTCACTCCGTGAACAACTCGAAAGGCAAGGGGAAATCCATTCCTCCACAGAAGACGAGGCGTGACTCTCTTGTCCATACTCTGCAGGTACCCTGCGACCCGAGTCACATATGGAGAGGACCCCTGAGGTTCCTGCCTCCATTCGAGATGAGGCCCTCTTCGACTGCACCAAACCCAGTTGAGTAACGAAAGGCCCCTCCCAAATCCACAGTGTCCCTGACTTCTCAGAGGCACCCTTAGAAGTTGCCTGAGGTCACCGACACAAATCAAGGGAACCCAGGGTTCCCTGCCGCAACCCGAGAAAGACCTCAAGAGTCCTTCTTCAATGCGTCTTGAGGCCCGATTCGCCTACTATGACTCGAGCGCAATCACGCACTCCCCTTCACCACACGCACGGAGACCTGACGTCCCTAGCACCACACGAGAGGCTCTCTGAGCTCCCCGTTGTACCTCGTGAGAAATCTGATACTGGCGCCGCAGCTGGAGAAAACCCACGAGATGCCCCCGTCATCGCGAGATGAGGGCCTTTTTTCCTGCATGGCCAGGAAAACAATCCCGAGTCATCTCCAAACTCCATAGGAGGCTTCACTCCCTTTACGCCACGCAGTGGGCTCCAAGAGATACCCGTCGCGACTCGACAGGAGAGCGGAGTCCTTTTTTTCCCCTCAAGACGAGGCCTGACTCTCCGGGTGAGTCGAGAATGCAACCCTGAGATCCCTGTTGGCCCAGTAGTGGAACACTAGGTCCTGGACACAAGCGTAGATGAGGTCTATTTTGCCCTGCAGTGACTGGAGAGCAATCCCCAGTTCTAACTTGCAACTCGAATGGAATACTGGATTTTCCTGGCGCCATACAAGAGGCTCCCTGAGATCCCCGTGGTACTTCATGAGACACCCCACACTGGCGCCGCAGCTCGAGAAAACCCACGAGACGCCACCGTCATCTCGAGATGAGGGCCTTCATTTCCTGCATTGCCTGGAGAGCAATCCCGTGTCCTCCCTCCAAACACCAGAGGAGGTTTGACTCCCTTTAAGCCACTCAGTGGGCTCCAAGACATACCCGTCCGACTCGAGAGGAGAGCAGAGTCCTTGGCTTCCCCTCGAGACGAGGCCTGACTCCCCGGGGGAGCCTGGAATGCAACCCCGAGATCCCTGCCTTCCCTGGAGAGGAATATTAGGTCCCGGACACACGCCTAGGTGAGGTCTCTTCGGCCCTGCAGTGACTGGAGCGCAACCCCCAGCTTTCCCTCGCAACCCGAGGGGAAGATTGGGCTTCCCAGGGCCAACCCAAGGGGAAGGCTGAGATCCCCGTCGTAACTCGAGAATGCCGCCGCACCTCGAGAAAAACCACGTGGTTCCCACCTCTTGGCAAGATGAGGCCCTTGCCCGCCACGGCGTCTCAAGGGAAGTCCCCTGTTCCGCCCTGAAGGGCGAAACGGTCCCTGACAGCCTTCCTGCGACCCCCAAGAGTCCCCCGATACACCGGGTTCCCCCGAGGGGAACACCGAGGGTCCCGGCACCGCTTCCTCTGAGCCCCTTCTCCCCTCCTGATCGCGACAGGAGAGGCGATTCCCCTGCGTGGTCTGGAAGGGGTTCCCGGCCTTCCCGGCGCACCTCAGGATGAGGCCGGTCTCACGAGGAAATTCGAGACGAGCCACGTGGGTGGTGCCACATGCCGCACGCCCCCGATTCCCCGGTCCGCTCTTGAGAAGGACCCGAGGCCCGGACCCCTCTTGGAAGGCAACCCTGTGGGTGAAGGCACAACACGAAGGGGCACTGCCACCCCCGTGCATCGTCCGCAAAGACCCGCGGGTTCCAGACACAGCTCGACGAGGGGCCTGAGACCCCCTGAGCAACTCGAGAGGCCAGCGGGGTTCCCTTCCTCAGACAAGACGAGGCCTGACTCTCCTGTCCCAACTCTGCAGGGACCCTGTGGTCGGAGTCCGAAACGGAGAGGAAGCCTGAGGTTCCTGCCTCCCCTCGAGGTGAGGCCCTTTTCCGTTGCGCCAGACCCAGCGGAGTCCCGAGGGGCACCGCCACGTCCACAGGATCCCTCGCCTCTCAGAGGCACCCTGGGAAGTTCCCTAAGGTCCCCGGCAGAAGGCGAGGGAAACGAGGGTTTCCCGCCGCCCCCGAGAAAGACCTCGAGAGTCCTTCTTCAACGCGTCTTGAGTCCCTAGTCCCCTCCCGTGACTCGAGAACCATGACGCGCTCCCCCTTTCCACGAGCATGGAGACCTGACTTCCCTGGCGCCACACGAGACGCTCCCTGAGCTCCCCGTCGTACCTCGTGTGAAACCCCACACTGGCGCCGCAGCTCGAGAAAACCCACAAGATCCCTCCGTCATCGCGAGATGAGGGCCATCTTTTCCTGCATGGCCTGGAGAGCAGTCCCAAGTCCTCTCTCCAAACTTCACAGGAGGCTTGACTCCCTTTAGGCCACAAAGTGGGCTCCAAGAGGTGCCCGTCGCGACTCGAAAGGAGAGCGGAGTCCTTTGCTTCCCTTCGACATGAGGCCTGACTCCCTGGGTGAGTCTGGAATGCAAACCTGAGATCCCTGTGGCCCTTGGAGAGGAACATTAGGTCCTGGACACAAGCCTAGATGAGGTCTCCTTTGCCCTGACGTGACTCGAGCGCAACCCCCAGCTCTCCCTCGCAACTCGAATGGATGATTGGACTTCCCTGGCCCAACACAAGAGGAAGCCTGAAATCCCCGTCGTAACTCGAGAATCCCGCCGCATCTCGAGAAAAACCACGTGGCTCCCCCGTCATCGCAAGATGAGGCCCTTGGCCGCTACAGCGTATCAAGAGAAGTCCCACGTTCCATCCTGAAGTACAAAACGGTACTTGGCACCCTGGATGCGACCCCCAAAGTTCCCTGACATACCGGTCTCACTCGAGGGAAACACCAAAGTTCACGGCACCACTTCCTGTGAGCCCCTTCACCCCTCCTGATCGCGACAGAAGGGTCGATTCCCATGTTTTGTCTGCAAGGGGTTCCCGACGTTCCCCGCGAACCTCCGGATGAGGCCGGTCTCATGAGGAAATTCGAAAAGTAGCCTCATGGTTGGTGCCATATGCTGAAAGATCCCGAATTCCCGGTCCACTCTAGATAAGAACCTGACGCCCGGACATCTCTTCGAAGGCAACCCTGTGGATGAAGGCACAACACGAAGGGACACTGACATCCCCATGCATCGTCTGGAAAAACCCGCAGATTCCACTCACAGCTCCAAATGTGGACTGTCACCCCGTGAACAACTCGAGAGGCAAGTGAAGTTGCATTCCTTCACACATGACGAGGCCTTACTCTCCTGTCCCAACTCTTCAGGGACCCTGCGATCGGAGTCAGAAATGGAGAGGAACCCTGAGGTTCCTGCCTCAACTAGAGAAGAGGCCCTCTTCCATTGAACCAAACTCAGTGGTGTCCCGAGAGGCCCCTCCCAACACCACAGTATCCCTGAATTCTCAGAGGCTCCCTGAGAAGCTACCTGAGGTCACTGGCACAAGTCGAGGGAACCCAGAGTTTCCTGAAGTAACCTGAGAAAGACTTGGAGAGTCCTTTTTCAACGTCTCTTGATGCCCGATTCCCCTACCATGACTCCAGAGCAAGGACGCGCTCCCCTCGCCACAAGCAGGAAAACTGACTTCCCTAGTACCACACAAGAGGCTCCCTGAGTACTCCATCGTACCTCGTGAGAAAACCCACACTGGCGCCGCAGTTCGAGAAAAACCACAAGATGCCCCCGTCAAGGAGAGATTGGGGCCTTCTTTTCCTGCCTGACCTGGAGAGCAATTCCTGGTCCTCTCTCCAAACTTCACAGGAGGATTGACTCCCTTTAGGCCACTCAGTTGGGTCCAAGAAATACCCGGTGCGACTCGAGAGGAGAGCGGAGTCCTTTGCTTCCCTGGAGACGAGGCCTGACTCTCCGGGTGAGTTTGGAATGCAACCCCGAGATCCATGTCACCCCTGGAGTGGAACATTATGTCCTAGACACAAGCCTAGATGAGGTCTATTTTGCCCTACAGTGACTCGAGAGCAACCTCCATCTCTCCCTCACAATTTGAATGGAAGATTGGTCTTCCCACGGTCAACACAAGAGGAAGTCTGAATTTCCCATCGTAATTCGAGAATTCAGCCTCAAGTCTTAAAAACCATGTGGTTCCCCCTTCATCGCAATATGAGGCCCTTGCCAGCTAGAGTCTCAAGAGAAGTCCCACGTTCCATCTTAAAGTTCGAAATGCTACTTGGCACCCTTGATGCGACCCCAAAGTTCCCCAACATACCGGTCTCACTCCAGGGGAACACCGAAGTTCCCGGTGTCTCCAGGGAAGTCCCATGTTCCGCCCTGAAGGGCGAAACGGTACTTGACACCCTTGATGCGACCGCAAAAGTTCCCCGACACGCTGGGTTCCCTCGAGGGGAACACCGAGGGTCCCGGCACCACTTCATCTGAGCCCCTTCTCCCCTCCTGATCGCGACAGGAGAGTCGATTCCCCTGCTTTGTCTGGAAGGGGTTCCCGGCCTTCCTGGCGCACCTCAGGATGAGGCCGGTCTCAGGAGGAAATTCGAGACTAGCCACGTGTGAGGTGCCACGTGCCGAACGACTCCGATTTTCCGGTCCGCTCTTGATAAGAACCCGATGCCCGGACACGTCTTCGAAGGCAACCCTGTGGGTGAAGGCACAACACGAAGGGGCAGTGACACCCCCGTGCATCATCCGGAAAAACGCGCAGGGTCTACACACAGCTCGACAAGGGGCCTGAGACTCCCGGAACAACTCGAGAGGCAACCAGAATTCCATTCCTCAGACAAGACGAGGCATGACTCTCCTGTCCCAACCCTGCAGGGACCGTGCAGTCGGAGTCCGAAACCGAGAGGAGGCCTGAGGTTCCTGCCTCCCCTCGAGATGAGGCCCTCTTCCATTGCGCCGAACCCAGCAGAGTCCCGAGAGGCCCTGCCAACTACACAGCATCCCTCACCTCTCAGAGGCACCGTGGGAAGTTCACTAAGGTCCCCTGCAGAAGTCGAGGGAAACAAGGGTTTCCCGCCGCAACCCGAGAAAGACCTCGAGAGTCCTTCTTCAACGCCTCTTGAGGACCTAGCCGCTTCCCATGACTGGAGAGTGATGACCAGCTCCCCCTCGCCATGCGCATGGAGACCTGACTTCCCTGGTGCCGCACGAGAGGCTCCCTGAGGTCCTCGTCGTGCCTCGTGAGAAAACTCCCATGGGCGCAGCAGCCTGAGGAAACCCATGAGACGCCCCCGTCATCACAAGATGAGGGCCTTCTTTTCCTGCCTGGCCTGGAGAGCAATCCCGAGTCCTCTCTCCAAACTGAAGAGGAGGCTCGACACCCTTGAGTCCACTCAGTGGGCTCCAAGAGATCCGTGTCGCGACTTGAGAGGAAAGCGGAGTCCTTTGCTTCCCCTCCAGGCGAGTCCTGACCCCCCGGGGGAGTCTGGAATGGAAACCCGTGATCCCTGTCTTCCCTTGAGAGGAATATTAGGTCCTGGACACACGCTTCGATGAGGTCTCTTTGGCCCTGTAGTGACTCGAGCAGAACCCCCAGCTTTCCATCGCAACTCGAATTGAAGATTGGGCTTCCCAGGGCCAACCCAAGAGGAAGCCTGAAATTCCTGTCGTTTTCGAGAATCCCGATGCAACTCGAGAAAAACGACGTGGTTCCAACGTCTTCACAGGATGAGGCCCTTGCCCGCTACAGCGTCTCCAGGGAAGTCCCATGTTCCATCCTGAAGTGGGAAACGGTACTTGGCTCCCTTGATGCGACCCCTAAAGTTCCCTGAAACGCCGGGTTCCCTCGAGTGGAACACCGAGGGTCCCGGCACCACTTCATCTGAGCCCCATCTCCCCTCCTGATCGCGACAGGAGAATCGATTCCCCTACTTTGTGTGGAAGGGGTTCCCGGCCTTCCCGGCGCACCTCAGGATGATGCTGGTCTCACGAGGAAATTCGAGATGAGCCACGTGGGTGGTGCCACATGCCGAATGACCCCGATTTCCCGGTCCGCTCTTGAAATGAACCCGATGCCCGGACACCTCTTTGAAGGAAACCCTGTGGGGGAAGGCACAACACGAAGGGGCACTGACACCCCCATGCATCGTCCGGAAATACCCGCAGGTTCCACACTCAGCTCAACAAGTGGCCTGTCACTCCGTGAACAACTCGAAAGGCAAGGGGAAATCCATTCCTCCACAGAAGACGAGGCGTGACTCTCTTGTCCATACTCTGCAGGTACCCTGCGACCCGAGTCACATATGGAGAGGACCCCTGAGGTTCCTGCCTCCATTCGAGATGAGGCCCTCTTCGACTGCACCAAACCCAGTTGAGTAACGAAAGGCCCCTCCCAAATCCACAGTGTCCCTGACTTCTCAGAGGCACCCTTAGAAGTTGCCTGAGGTCACCGACACAAATCAAGGGAACCCAGGGTTCCCTGCCGCAACCCGAGAAAGACCTCAAGAGTCCTTCTTCAATGCGTCTTGAGGCCCGATTCGCCTACTATGACTCGAGCGCAATCACGCACTCCCCTTCACCACACGCACGGAGACCTGACGTCCCTAGCACCACACGAGAGGCTCTCTGAGCTCCCCGTTGTACCTCGTGAGAAATCTGATACTGGCGCCGCAGCTGGAGAAAACCCACGAGATGCCCCCGTCATCGCGAGATGAGGGCCTTTTTTCCTGCATGGCCAGGAAAACAATCCCGAGTCATCTCCAAACTCCATAGGAGGCTTCACTCCCTTTACGCCACGCAGTGGGCTCCAAGAGATACCCGTCGCGACTCGACAGGAGAGCGGAGTCCTTTTTTTCCCCTCAAGACGAGGCCTGACTCTCCGGGTGAGTCGAGAATGCAACCCTGAGATCCCTGTTGGCCCAGTAGTGGAACACTAGGTCCTGGACACAAGCGTAGATGAGGTCTATTTTGCCCTGCAGTGACTGGAGAGCAATCCCCAGTTCTAACTTGCAACTCGAATGGAATACTGGATTTTCCTGGTGCCATACAAGAGGCTCCCTGAGATCCCCGTGGTACTTCATGAGACACCCCACACTGGCGCCGCAGCTCGAGAAAACCCACGAGACGCCACCGTCATCTCGAGATGAGGGCCTTCATTTCCTGCATTGCCTGGAGAGCAATCCCGTGTCTTCCCTCCAAACACCAGAGGAGGTTTGACTCCCTTTAAGCCACTCAGTGGGCTCCAAGACATACCCGTCCGACTCGAGAGGAGAGCAGAGTCCTTTGCTTCCCCTCGAGACGAGGCCTGACTCCAGGGTGAGTCTGGAATGCAACCCCGAGATTCCTGTCGCCCCTTGACATGAACATTAGGTCCTGCACACAAGCCTTGGTGGGGTCTCTTTTGCCTTCAGTGACTAGAGCGCACCTCCAGCTCTTCCTCGAATCTCGAATGGAAGATAAGACTTTTGTGGGCCAACACAAGAGGAAGCATGAATTCCCTGTGGTAACTCAAATATCCCACCGCAACTAGAGAAAAACCAAGTGGTTCCCCAGTCATTCCAAGATGAGGCCCTTGCCCGCTGGAGCACCCCAAGAGAAGTCCCACGTTCCAATTTGAAGAGCAAAACGGTACTTGGAACGCGTTATGCGACCCCAAAAGTTACCCGACATACCTGTCTCACTTGAGGGAAACACCGAGGTTCCCAGCAGCATTTCATCTGAGCCACTTCTCCACTCCTGATCGCCACAGGAGGGTCGATTCCTCTGCTTTGTCTGGAAGGGTTTCATGACCTTCGCGGCACACCTCAGGATGAGGCCGGTTTCATGAGGAAATTCGAGACTAGCCACGTGGGTGGTGCCAAATGCTGAACGACCCCGATTTCCCAGGCTGCTCTTCATAAGAACACGATGCCCGGACACCTCTTCGAAGACAACCCTGTGGATGAAGACACAAAAGGAAGGGTCACTGACACCCCCATGCATCGTCTGGAAAAAACTGCAGATTCCACACACAGTTTGACAAGGGGCCTGAAACCCCATGAACAAATCGAGAGGCAAGCGGAGTTCCATTCCTCAGAAAAGACATAGCCTGACTCTCCTGTCCCAACTCTGCAGGGACACTACGATCAGAGTCAGAATTGGAGAGGAAGCCTGAGGTTCCTGCCTCCACTCGAGATGAGGCCCTCTTCCATTGCGACAAACCCAGTGGAGTCCCGAGAGGCCCCGCCAAATCCACAGCGTCCCTCACCTCTCAGAGGCACCCTGGGAAGTTTCCTCAGGTCCCCGGCAGAAGTCGGGGGAAACGAGGGTTTCCCGCTGCAACCCGAGAAAGACATCGAGAGTCCTTCTTCAACGCGTCTCGAGGCCCTAGTCCCCTCCCATGACTCGAGAACAATGACGCGCTCCTTCTCGCCACGTGCATGGAGACAAGACTTCCCTGGCGCCGCACGAGAGGCTCCCTGAGATCCTCGTCGTGCCTCGGGAGAAAACCCCCACGGGTGCCGCAGCTCGAGGAAACCCCTGAGATGCCCCCGTCCTCGCGAGATGAGGGCCTTCTTTTCCTGCCTGGCCTGGAGAGTAATCACGAGTCCTCTCTCAAAAGTGAAGAGGAGGCTGGACTCCCTTGAGGCCGCTCAGGGGGCTCCAAGAGACCCGCGTCGCGACTCGAGAGGAGAGCGGAGTCCTTGGCTTCCCCTCGAGACGAGGCCTGACTCCCCGGGGGAGCCTGGAATGCAACCCCGAGATCCCTGCCTTCCCTGGAGAGGAATATTAGGTCCCGGACACACGCCTAGGTGAGGTCTCTTCGGCCCTGCAGTGACTGGAGCGCAACCCCCAGCTTTCCCTCGCAACCCGAGGGGAAGATTGGGCTTCCCAGGGCCAACCCAAGGGGAAGGCTGAGATCCCCGTCGTAACTCGAGAATGCCGCCGCACCTCGAGAAAAACCACGTGGTTCCCACCTCTTGGCAAGATGAGGCCCTTGCCCGCCACGGCGTCTCAAGGGAAGTCCCCTGTTCCGCCCTGAAGGGCGAAACGGTCCCTGACAGCCTTCCTGCGACCCCCAAGAGTCCCCCGATACACCGGGTTCCCCCGAGGGGAACACCGAGGGTCCCGGCACCGCTTCCTCTGAGCCCCTTCTCCCCTCCTGATGGCGACAGGAGAGGCGATTCCCCTGCGTGGTCTGGAAGGGGTTCCCGGCCTTCCCGGCGCACCTCAGGATGAGGCCGGTCTCACGAGGAAATTCGAGACGAGCCACGTGGGTGGGGCCACATTCCGAACGCCCCCGATTCCCCAGTCCGCCCTTGAGAAGGACCCGAGGCCCGGAGCCCTCTTCGAAGGCAACCCTGTGGGGGAAGGCACAACACGAAGGGGCACTGCCACCCCCGTGCATCGTCCGCAGAGACCCGCGGGTTCCACACACAGCTCGACGAGGGGCCTGAGACCCCTGAGCAACTCGAGAGGCCAGCGGGGCTCCCTTCCTCAGACAAGACGAGGCCTGACTCTCCTGTCCCAACTCTGCAGGGACCCTGCGGTCGGAGTCCGAAACGGAGAGGAAGCCTGAGGTTCCTGCCTACCCTCGAGGTGAGGCCCTCTTCCATTGCGCCAGACCCAGTGGAGTCCCGAGGGGCCCCGCCACCTCCACATGATCCCTCGCCTCTCAGAGGCACCCTGGGAAGTTCCCTCAGGTCCCTGGCAGAAGTCGAGGGAAATAAGGGTTTCCCGCCGCCACTCGAGAAAGACCTCGATAGTCCTTCTTCAAAGTGTCTTGAGGCCCTTGTCCCCTCTCTGGACTAGAGAGCAATGATGCGCTCCCCCTCGCCTCGCGCATGCAGACCTGGCTTCCCTGGCGCCGCACGAGAGGCTCCCTAAGATAATCGTCGTGCCTCGGGAGAAAACCCCCATGGGCACCGCAGCTCGAGGAAACCCCTGAGACGCCCCCGTCCTCGCTAACTGAGGGCCTTCTTTTCCTGCCTGGCCTGGAGTGCAATCCCGAGTCCTCTCTCCAAACTGAAGAGTAGGATGGATTCCCTTGAGGCGACTCAGTGGGCTCCAAGAGATCCGCGTTGGGGCTCTAGGGGAGAGCGCAGTCCTTTGCTTCCCCTCGAGGCGAGGCCTGACTCCCCGGGGAATATGGAGTGCAATCCCGAGATCCTTGTCTTCCCTTGAGAGGACTATTAGGTCCTGGACACACGCCTAGATGAGGTCTCTTTGGCCTTGCAGTGGTTCGAGCACAACATCCAGCTTTCCCTCGCAACTCGAAGGGAAGTTTGGGCTTCCCAGGGCCAACACAAGAGGAAGCCTGAAATCCACGTCGTAACTCGAGAATCCCGCCGCAACTCGAGAAAAACCACGTGGTTCCATCGTCTTCGCAGCATGAGGCCCTTGCCCGCCACAGCGTCTCAAAAGAAGTCCCACGTTCCTACTGAAGTGCAAAACGGTACTTGGCACCCATGATGGCACCCCCAAAGTTCCCCAACATACAGGCCTCACTCGAGGGTAACACCCATGTTCCCCGCACCACATCATTTGAGCCCCTTCTCCCCTCCTGATTGCAACAGGAGTGTCTTTTCTCCTGCTTTGTGTGGAAGGGGTTACCGATCTTCCCAGCGCACATCAGGATGAGGCCTGTCTCACGAGGAAATTGGAGATGTAGCCTCGTGGGTGGTGCCACATGCGGAAAGACCCCATTTCCCGGTCAGCTATTAATAAGAACCCGATGCCCGTACACGTCTTGGAATGCATCCCGTAGGATGAAGGCACAACAAGGAGGGACCCTGAACACCCGTGCATCTTTTGGAAAATTCTGCAGGTTCCACATACAGCTCGACAAGTGACCTGTTACCTCGTGAACAACTCGAGAGGCAAGCTAAGTTTCATTTCTCCACAGAATACGAGGCCTGACTCTCCTGTCCCAACTCTGCAGGAATCCTGAGATCGGAGTCTGAAATGGAGAGGAACCCTGAGGTTCCTTCCTCAACACGAGATGAGGCCCTCTTGTATTATACCACACCCAATGGAGTCCCGAGAGGCCCCTCCCAACTCCACAGTATCAGTGTCTTCTCAGAGGCACCCTGAGCAACTCCCTGAGGTCACCGGCACAAGTCGAGGGAACACAGGGTATCCTGCCGCAACCCGAGAAAGACCTCAAGAGTCCTTCTTCAACGCGTCTTGAGGACGGATTCCCCTACCATGACTCGAGAGCAATGACACGCTCCCCCTCGCCATGCGCATGGACACCTGACTTCCCTGGCGCCACATGAGAGGCTCCCTGAGCTCCCCGTCATACCTCGTGAGAAACCCCACACTGGCGCCGCAGCTCGGGAAAACCCACCGTCATCGCGAGATTGGGGACTTCTTTTCCTGCCTGACCTGGAGAGCAATCTCTGGTCTTTTCTCCAAACTTCACAGGAGGCTTTACTCCCTTTAGGCCACTCAATGGGCTCCAAGAGATACCTGTCGCGACTTGAGAGGAGAGCAGAGTACTTTGTTTCCCCTCGAGACGAGGCCTTACCTCGGGTGAGTCTGGAATGCAACCCCGAGATCCCTGTTGTCCCTGGAGAGGAACATTATGTCCTGGACAAAAGCCTAGATGAGGTCTATTTTGCCCTACAGTGACTCGAGAGCAACACCCATCTCTCCCTCGCAATTCGAATGGAAGATTGGTCTTCATTGGGCCAACACAAGAGGAAGTCTGAATTTCCCGTTGTAACTCGAGAATCCCACCGCAACTCTTAAAAACCACGTGGTTCCCCATTCATCGCAATATGAGGCCTTTGCCCGCTACAGAGTCTCAAGAGAAGTCCCATGTTTCGTCATAAAGTTCGAGATGCTACTTGGCACCCTTGATGCGACCCCAAAAGTTCCCCAATATACCGGTCTCACTCCAAGGGAACACCGAAGTTCCTGGCACCACTTCATTTGAGCCCCTTCTCCGCTCCTGATCACGGCAGGAAGGTCGATCCCCCTGCTTTGTCTAGAAGGGGTTCCCGACCTTCATGGCGCACCTCAGGATGAGGCCAGTCTCACGAAGAAATTCGAGACGTAGCCTCGTGTTGGTGCCACGTGCCAAAAGACCCCGATTTCTCGGTCTTGCTCTTGATAAGAACCCGATGCCCGGACACCTCTTCTAAGGCAACCCTGTGGATGAAGGCACTACACGAGGGGGCACTGGCAACCCTGTTCATCGTCCGGAAAAGCCGCAGGATCCACATACAGCTCCACAACTGGCCTGTCACCCCTTAAACAATGAGAGAGGAAAGCGGAGTCCCCTTCCTCAGACAAGACGAGGCCTGAGTATCCAATCCCAACTCTGCAGGCACGCTTCGATCTGAGTCAGAAATGGAGAGGAAACCTGAGGTTCCTGCCTCAACCCGAGATGAGGCCCTCTTCCATTAAAACAAACCCAGTGGAGTCCCGAGAGTCCCCTCCCATCTCCACAGTATCCCTGACTTCTCATAGGCATTCTGAGAAGCTCCTTGAGGCCACCGGCAAAAGTCGAGGGAAATAAGGGTTTCCTGCCACAACCGAAGAAAGACCTCGAGAGTCCTTCTTCAATGTGTCTTGAGGTCAGATTCCCCTACCATAGCTCGAGAGCAATAATGCGTTCCCCCTCGCCACGCACATGGAGACCTGACTTCCCTGGCGCCACACGAGAGGCTCCCTGAGCTCCCCGTCGTACATCGTGTGAAACCCCACACTGGCGCCGCAGCTCGAGAAAACCCACAAAAAAAAAAAAAAAAAAAGAAAACCCACAAGATCCCTCCGTCATCGCGAGATGAGGGCCATCTTTTCCTGCATGGCCTGGAGAGCAGTCCCAAGTCCTCTCTCCAAACTTCACAGGAGGCTTGACTCCCTTTAGGCCACAAAGTGGGCTCCAAGAGGTGCCCGTCGCGACTCGAAAGGAGAGCGGAGTCCTTTGCTTCCCTTCGACATGAGGCCTGATTCCCTGGGTGAGTCTGGAATGCAAACCTGAGATCCCTGTGGCCCTTGGAGAGGAACATTAGGTCCTGGACACAAGCCTAGATGAGGTCTCCTTTGCCCTGCAGTGACTCGAGCGCAACCCCCAGCTCTCCCTCGCAACTCGAATGGATGATTGGACTTCCCTGGCCCAACACAAGAGGAAGACTGAAATCCCCGTCGTAACTCGAGAATCCCGCCGCAAGTCGAGAAAAACCACATGGCTCCCCCGTCATCGCAAGATGAGGCCCTTGGCCGCTACAGTGTATCAAGAGAAGTCCCACGTTCCATCCTGAAGTACAAAACGGTACTTGGCACCCTTGATGCGACCCCCAAAGCTCCCTGACATACCGGTCTCACTCGAGGGAAACACCAAAGTTCACGGCACCACTTCCTGTGAGCCCCTTCACCCCTCCTGATCGCGACAGAAGGGTCGATTCCCATGCTTTGTCTGCAAGGGGTTCCCGACGTTCCCCGCGAACCTCTGGATGAGGCCGGTCTCATGAGGAAATTCGAAAAGTAGCCTCATGGTTGGTGCCATATGCTGAAAGATCCCGAATTCCCGGTCCACTCTAGATAAGAACCTGACGCCCGGACATCTCTTCGAAGGCAACCCTGTGGATGAAGGCACAACACGAAGGGACACTGACATCCCCATGCATCGTCTGGAAAAACCCGCCGATTCCACTCACAGCTCCAAATGTGGACTGTCACCCCGTGAACAACTCGAGAGGCAAGTGAAGTTGCATTCCTTCACACAAGACGAGGCCTTACTCTCCTGTCCCAACTCTTCAGGGACCCTGCAATTGGAGTCAGAAATGGAGAGGAACCCTGAGGTTCCTGCCTCAACTAGAGAAGAGGCCCTCTTCCATTGAACCAAACTCAGTGGTGTCCCGAGAGGCCCCTCCCAACACCACAGTATCCCTGAATTCTCAGAGGCTCCGTGAGAAGCTACCTGAGGTCACTGGCACAAGTCGAGGGAACCCAGAGTTTCCTGAAGTAACCCGAGAAAGACTTGGAGAGTCCTTTTTCAACGTCTCTTGATGCCCGATTCCCCTACCATGACTCCAGAGCAAGGACGCGTTCCCCTCGCCACGAGCAGGAAAACTGACTTCCCTAGTACCACACAAGAGGCTCCCTGAGTACCCCATCGTACCTCGTGAGAAAACCCACACTGGCGCCGCAGTTCGAGAAAAACCACAAGATGCCCCCGTCAAGGAGAGATGGGGGCCTTCTTTTCCTGCCGGACCTGGAGAGCAATTCCTGGTCCTCTCTCCAAACTTCACAGGAGTATTGACTCCCTTTAGGCCACTCAGTTGGGTCCAAGAAATACCCGGTGCGACTCGAGAGGAGAGTGGAGTCCTTTGCTTCCCTGGAGACGAGGCCTGACTCCCCGGGTGAGTTTGGAATGCAACCCCGAGATCCATGTCACCCCTGGAGTGGAACATTATGTCCTAGACACAAGCCTAGATGAGGTCTATTTTGCCCTACAGTGACTCGAGCAACTTCCATTTCTCCCTCACAATTTGAATGGAAGATTGGTCTTCCCACAGTCAACACAAGAGGAAGTCTGAATTTCCCATCGTAATTCGAGAATTCAGCCTCAAGTCTTAAAATCCATGTGGTTCCCCCTTCATCGCAATATGAGGCCCTTGCCAGCTAGAGTCTCAAGAGAAGTCCCACGTTCCATCTTAAAGTTCGAAATGCTACTTGGCACCCTTGATGTGACCCCAAAGTTCCCCAACATACCGGTCTCACTCCAGGGGAACACCGAATTTCCCGGTGTCTCCAGGGATGTCCCATGTTCCGCCCTGAAGGGCGACACGGTACTTGACACCCTTGATGCGACTGCAAAAGTTCCCCGACACGCTGGGTTCCCTCGAGGGGAACACCGAGGGTCCCGGCACCACTTCATCTGAGCCCCGTCTCCCCTCCTGATCGCGACAGGAGAGTCGATTCCCCTGCTTTGTCTGGAAGGGGTTCCCGGCCTTCCTGGCGCACCTCAGGATGAGGCCGGTCTCAGGAGGAAATTCGAGACTAGCCACATGTGAGGTGCCACGTGCCGAACGACTCCGATTTTCCGGTCCGCTCTTGATAAGAACCCGATGCCCGGACACCTCTTCGAAGGCAACCCTGTGGGTGAAGGCACAACACGAAGGGGCACTGACAACCCCGTGCATCATCCGGAAAAACCCGCAGGGTCTACACACAGCTCGACAAGGGGCCTGAGACTCCCGGAACAACTCGAGAGGCAACCAGAATTCCATTCCTCAGACAAGACGAGGCATGACTCTCCTGTCCCAACACTGCAGGGACCGTGCAGTCGGAGTCCGAATCCGAGAGGAAGCCTGAGGTTCCTGCCTCCCCTCGAGATGAGGCCCTCTTCCATTGCGCCGAACCCAGCAGAGTCCCGAGAGGCCCTGCCAACTACACAGCATCCCTCACCTCTCAGAGGCACCGTGGGAAGTTCCCTAAGGTCCCCTGCAGAAGTCGAGGGAAACGAGGGTTTCCCGCCGCAACCCGAGAAAGACCTCGAGAGTCCTTCTTCAACGCCTCTTGAGGACCTAGCCGTTTCCCATGACTCGAGAGTGATGACCAGCTCCCCCTCGCCATGCGCATGGAGACCTGACTTGCCTGGCGCCGCACGAGAGGCTCCCTGAGGTCCTCATCGTGCCTCGTGAGAAAACCCCCATGGGCGCAGCAGCCTGAGGAAACCCATGAGACGCCCCCGTCATCGCGAGATGAGGGCCTTCTTTCTTGCCTGGCCTGGAGAGCAATCCCGAGTCCTCTCTCCAAACTGAAGAGGAGGCTCGACACCCTTGAGTCCACTCAGTGGGCTCCAAGAGATCCGTGTCGCGACTTGAGAGGAAAGCGGAGTCTTTGCTTCCCCTCCAGGTGAGTCCTGACCCCCCGGGGGAGTCTGGAATGGAAACCTGTGATCCCTGTCTTCCCTTGAGAGGAATATTAGGTCCTGGACACACGCCTCAATGAGGTCTCTTTGGCCCTGTAGTGACTCGAGCAGAACCCCCAGCTTTCCATCGCAACTCGAATTGAAGATTGGGCTTCCCAGGGCCAACCCAAGAGGAAGCCTGAAATTCCTGTCGTTTTTGAGAATCCCAATGCAACTCGAGAAAAACGACGTGGTTCCAACGTCTTCACAGGATGAGGCCCTTGCCCGCTACAGCGTCTCCAGGGAAGTCCCATGTTCCGTCCTGAAGTGGGAAACGGTACTTGGCTCCCTTGATGCGACCCCTAAAGTTCCCTGAAACGCCGGGTTCCCTCGAGTGGAACACCGAGGGTCCCGGCACCACTTCATCTGAGCCCCATCTCCCCTCCTGATCGCGACAGGAGAATCGATTCCCCTACTTTGTGTGGAAGGTGTTCCCGGCCTTCCCGGCGCACCTCAGGATGATGCTGGTCTCACGAGGAAATTCGAGATGAGCCACGTGGGTGGTGCCACATGCCGAATGACCCCGATTTCCCGGTCCGCTCTTGAAATGAACCCGATGCCCGGACACCTCTTTGAAGGAAACCCTGTGGGGGAAGGCACCAAACGAAGGGGCACTGACACCCCCATGCATCTTCTGGAAACACCCGCAGGTTCCACACACAGCTTGTCAAGGGCCCTGAGACCCCCTGAACGACTCAAGGGGCAAGCAGAGTTCCGTTACTCAGACAAGACGAGGCCTGACTCTCCTGTCCCAACTCTGCAGGGACCCTGTGGTCGGAGTCAGAAATGGAGAGGAAGCCTGAGGATCCTGCCTCCAATCGAGATGAGGCCCTCTTTCATTTCGTCAAACCTAGTGGAGTCCCGAGAGGCCCCTCTAACTCCTCAGTATCCCTCACCTCTCAGAGGCACCTGGGAAGTTCCCTAAGGTCCCCTTAGAGGTCGAGGGAAACGAGTGTTTCCCGCCCCAACCCAAGAAAGACCTTGAGAGTCCTTCTTAAATGCCTCTTGAGGCCCTAGTCCCTCCCATGACTCGAGAGCAATGACGCGATCTGCCTGGCCACACGCATGGAGTCAGGCTTCTCTGGCGCCGCACGAGAGGCTCCCTGAACTCCCCATCATATCTCGTGAGAAACCCCACACTGGCGCCGCAGCTCGAGAAAACCCATGAGACGCCCCCGTCATCACGAGAGGAGGGCCATCTTTAACTGCATGGTATGCAGATCAAGCGTGAACCTTCTGTCCAAGCTACACAGGACGCTTGACTCCCTTTAGGCCACTCATTGGGCTCCAAGAGTTACGCGTCCCGACTCGAGAGGATAGTGGAGTCCTTTGCTTCCTTCCACTCGAGACGAGGTGTGACCCACCGGGTGAGACTGGAATGCGACCCCGATATCCCTGTCGCCCCTGGAGAGGAACATTACGTCCTGGACCCAAGCCTAGATGAGGACTCTTTGCCCTGAAGTGACTCGAGAGCAACCCCCAGCTCTCTCTGACAAGTTGAATGGAAGATTGGACTTCCTGGGCCAACACAAGAGGAAGCCTGAATTCCCCATTGTAACTCGAGAATCCCGCCTCAACTCGAGAAAAACCACGTGTTTCCCTCGTCATCGCAATATGAGGCCCTTGCCCGCTACAGCATCTCCAGAGAATTCCCACGTTCCATCTTGAAGTGCGAAACTGTACTTGGCACCCTTGATGCGACCTCAAAAGTGCCGTGACATACCGGTCTCACTCGAGGGGACCACCGAGGTTCCCGGCACCACTTCATCTGAGCCCCTTCTCCCCTTCTGATCGCGAGCGGTGGGTCGATTCCCCTGCTTTGTCTGCAAGGGGTTCCCGACCTTCCCGGCGCACCTCAGGATGAGGCCGGTCTCCAGAGGAAATTCGAGACGTAGCCTCGTGGGTGGTACCACATGCTGAAAGACCCCAATTTTCCGGTACGCTCTTGAAAAGAACCCGATGCCCGGAAACCTCTTTGAAGGCAACCCTGTGGATGAAGGCACAACACGAAGGGGCACTGACACCCCCGTGCATCGTCCGGAAAAACCCGCAGGTTCCACACTCAGCTCAACAAGTGGCCTGTCACTCCGTGAACAACTCGAAAGGCAAGGGGAAATCCATTCCTCAACAGAAGACGAGGCGTGACTCTCTTGTCCATACTCTGCAGGTACCCTGCGACCCGAGTCACATATGGAGAGGACCCCTGAGGTTCCTGCCTCCATTCGAGATGAGGCCCTCTTCGATTGCACCAAACCCAGTTGAGTAACGAAAGGCCCCTCCCAAATCCACAGTGTCCCTGACTTCTCAGAGGCACCCTTAGAAGTTGCCTGAGGTCACCGACACAAATCAAGGGAACCCAGGCTTCCCTGCCGCAACCCGAGAAAGACCTCAAGAGTCCTTCTTCAATGTGTCTTGAGGCCCGATTCGCCTACTATGACTCGAGAGCAATCACGCACTCCCCTTCACCACACGCACGGAGACCTGACGTCCCTAGCACCACACGAGAGGCTCTCTGAGCTCCCCGTTGTACCTCGTGAGAAATCTGATACTGGCGCCGCAGCTGGAGAAAACCCACGAGATGCCCCCATCATCGCGAGATGAGGGCCTTTTTTCCTGCATGGCCAGGAAAACAATCCCGAGTCATCTCCAAACTCCATAGGAGGCTTCACTCCCTTTACGCCACGCAGTGGGCTCCAAGAGATACCCGTCGCGACTCGACAGGAGAGCGGAGTCCTTTTTTTCCCCTCAAGACGAGGTCTGACTCTCCGGGTGAGTCGAGAATGCAACCCTGAGATCCCTGTTGGCCCAGTAGTGGAACACTAGGTCCTGGACACAAGCGTAGATGAGGTCTATTTTGCCCTGCAGTGACTGGAGAGCAATCCCCAGTTCTAACTTGCAACTCGAATGGAATACTGGATTTTCCTGGCGCCATACAAGAGGCTCCCTGAGATCCCCGTGGTACTTCATGAGACACCCCACACTGGCGCCGCAGCTCGAGAAAACCCACGAGACGCCACCGTCATCTCGAGATGAGGGCCTTCTTTTCCTGCATGGCCTGGAGTCCAATCCCGAGTCCTCTCTCCAAACTCCACAGGAGGCTTGACTCCCTTTAGTACACACAGTGGGCTCCAAGAGATACCCATCGCGACTCGAGACGAGAGCAGAATTCTTTGCTTACCCTCGAGGTGAGAACTGACTCCCCGGATGAGTCTGGAATGCAAACCCGAGATCCCTGTCGCCCCTGGAGAGCAATGTTAGATCCTAAACACAAGCCTAGATTAGGTCTCTTTTGCCCTGCAGTGACTCTAGCGCAATCCCCAGCTCCCCCTCGCAACCCGAATGGAAGATAGGATTTCAAGGCCAACAAGAGGAAGCCTAAATTCCCGGTCATAACTCGAGAATCCCGCCGCAACTCGAGCAAAACCACGTGGTTCTCCCGTCATCGCAAGATGAGGCCCTTGCCCGCTACAGCGTTTCAAAAGATGTCCCAGGTTCCGTCTTGAAATGCGAAACGGTACTTGGCACCCTTGATGCGACCCCAAAAGTCCCCCAATACGCCGGTCTCACTCAAGGGGAACACCGAGGTTCCCGGCACCACTTCATTTAAGCCCCTTCTCCCCTCTTGATCGTGACCCGTGGGTCGATTCCCCTGTTTGTCTGCAAGGGGGCCCGACCTTCCCTGCACAACTCAGGATGAGGCCGGTCTCATGGGGAAATTGGATACGTAGCTTTGTGGGTGGTGCCACTTGCTGAAAGACTCCAATTTCCCGGTCCGCTCTTGATAAGAATCCGATGCTCGGACACCTCTTGGAAGGCAGCCTTGAGTATGAAGGTACAACACGAAGGGCACTAACACACCTGTGCATCATCCGGAAAAACGGGCAGGTTACACACACAGCTCGACAAGTGGCCTGTCACCTCGAGAACAACTCGAGAGGCAAGAGGAGTCCCATCCTCCAGAAAAGACGAGGCCTGACTCTCCTGTACCAACATGCAGGGACCTTGCGATCTGAGTCAGAAATGGAGAGGAACACGGAGGTTCCTGCTTCAACTCGAGATGAGTCCCTCTTACATTCCACCAAATGCAGAGGAGTCTCGAGAGGCCCCTCCAAACTGCACAGTATCCCTGACTTCTCAGAGGCACTCTGAGAAGCTCCCTGAGGTCGCAGGCACAAGTCAAGGGAACCCTGGGTTTTATGCAGTGACCCGAGAAAGACCTCGAGAGTCCTTCTTCAACCCGTCTTGAGGCCCGATTACCCTACCATGACTTGAGAGCAATGACAAGCTCCCCCTAGCCATCTCATGGGGACCTGACTTCCCTGGCGCCACACGAGAGGCTCCCTGAGCTCCCTCTCGTACCTCGTCAGAAACCCGGCACTAGCGCAGCAGTCTAGAAAACCCACGAGACGCCGCCATCATCGCGAGATGAGGGCCTTCTTTTCCTGCATGGCCTGGAGAGGAATCCCGAGTCCTCTATCCAAACAGCACAGGAGGCTTGACTCCCTTTAGGGCACACAGTGGGCTCCAAGAGATACCCATCGCGACTCAAAAGGACAGCGGAGTTCTTTGCTTCCCCTCGAGACGAGGCCTGATTCCCCGGGTGAGTCTGGTATGCAACCCCAAGATCCCTGTCGCCCCTAGGGACGAGCATTAAGTCCTGGACACAAGCCTAGATGAGGTCTATTTTGCCCTGCAGTGACTCGAGAGCAATCCCCAGCTCTCCCTTTAAACTCGAATGGAAGATAGGACTTCCCTGGCCCAACACATGAGGAAGACTGTATTCCCCGTCGAAACTCGAGAATCCCGCCACAACTCGAGAAACGCCACGTGGTTCCCCCGTCATCCCAAGATGAGGCCCTTGCCCCCTACAGCGTCTCAAGATAAGTCCCACGTTCTGTCTTGAAGTGCGAAACGGTATTGGCACCCTTCATGCGCCCTCAAATGTTCCTCGACACACCAGTCTGACTCGAGGAGAACACCGAGGTTCCCGGCACCACTACATCTGGGCCCCTTCTCCCCTCCTGATCACGACAGGAGGGTCGATTCCCCTGTTTTGTCTTGAAGGGGTTCCCACCTTTCCCGGTGCATCTCAGGATGAGGCCGGTCTCACGAGGATATTCGAGACATAGCCACGTGGATGGTGACACATGCCGAAAGACCCCGATTTCCCGGTCCGCTCTTGATAAGATCCTGATGCCCGGACACCTCTTTGAAGATAACCCTTTTGATGAAGGCACAACACTTAGGGGCACTGACACCCCCGGGTATCGTCCGGAGAAACCCGCAGGTACCACACACAGCTCGAGAAGTGACCTGTCACCCCGTGAACAACTGGAGAGGCAAGCAGAGTTCCATTCCTCCACACAAGACGAGGCCTGACTCTCCTGTTCGAACTCTGCAGCGAAACTGCAATCCGAGTCAGATCTGGCCCAGGGGAAGTCAGGAGAGGAAACATGAGTTTCCTGCCTCCACTCGAGATGAGGCCCTCTTCCATTGCACCGAACCCAGTGGAGTCCCGAGAGACCCCTCCCAACTGCACAGTATCCCTGACTTCTCAGAGGCACCCTTAGACCTTCCTGAGATCACCGGCACAAGTCAAGGGAACCAAGGGTTTCCTGCCCCAACCCGTAAAAGACCTCGAGAGTCTTCTTCAACGCGTCTTGAGGTGCGATTCCCCTACCATGACTCGAGAGCAATGACGCGCTCCCCCTAGCCACGCGCATAGAAACCTGACTTCCCTGGCGCCACAGGAGAGGCTCCCTGAGCTCCCCATTATACCTCGTGAGCAACACCACACTGGAGCCGCAGCTCGAGAATACCCACGAGACGCCCCAGTCCTCACGAGATGAGGGCCTTCTTTTGCTGTATGGCCTGGAGAGCAATCCTGAGTCCTCTCTCCAAACTCCACAGGAGGCTTGACTCATTTTAGGCCACACAGTGAGCTCCAAGATATACCCGTCGCGACTTGACAGGAGAGCGGTGTCCTTGGCTTCCCCTCGAGACGAGGCCTGACTCCCCGGGTGAGTCGAGAATGCAATGCTGAGATCGATTTCGCCCCAGCAGAGGAACATTAGGTCCTGGACACAAGCCTAGATGAGGTCTATTTGGCCCTGCAGTGTCTCGAGAGCAATCCCCATTCTAACTCACAATTCGAATGAAAACTGGACTTCCCTGGGCCAGTTGAAGAGGAAGCCTGAATTCCCGGTTGTAACTCGAGAATCCCTCCCCAACTCAAGAAAAACCACGTGGTTCCCCCGTCATCGAAAGATGAGGCCCTTGCCCGCTACAGCGTCTCAAGAGAAGTCCCACGTTCCGTATTGAAGAGCGAAAAGTTACTTGGAACCCTTGATGCGACCCCAAAAGTTCCCCGACATACCAGTCTCACTTGAGGAGAACACCGAGGTTCCCGGCACCACTTCATCTGAGACTCTTCTCCCCTCTTGATCGCGACAGGAGGTTCGATTCCCCTGCTTTGTCTGGAAGGCGTTCCCGACCTTCCTGGTGCACATCAAGATGAGGCCAGTCTCACAATGAAATTCGAGACATAGCCTCGTGGGTGGTGCGGCATGCCAAAAGACCCCAATTCCCTGGTCCGCTCTTGATAAGAACCCGATGGCAGAACCCAACTCGAAGGCAATCCTGTGGAACAAGGCACAACACGAAGGGGCAGTGAAAAGCCAGTGCATCGTCCAGAAAAACCCGCAAGTTCCACATACAAATCGACAAGTGGCCTGTCACCCCATGAACAACGCGAGAGTCAAGCGGAGTTCCATTCCTCCACACAAGACGAGGCCTGACTCTCCTGTCCCAACTCTGCAGGGACTCTGCAATCCGAGTCAGATCCGGCGCATTCGAAGCCAGGAGAGGAACACTGTGGTTCCTGCCTCAACTTGTCATGAGGCCCTCTTCCATTGCACCAAACCCAGTGGAGTTCCGAGAGGCCCCTCCCAACTCCACAGTGACCCTGACTTCTCAGAGGCACGCTGAGAAGCTTCCTGAGGTCACTGGCACAAGTCGATGGAACCCAGGGTTTCCCGCCCCCCCCCGAGAAAGACCTCGAGAGTCCTTCTTCAACGCGTCTCGAGGCCCTAGTCCCCTACCGTGACTCGAGGGCCATGACGCGCTCCCCCTCGCCATGCGCATGGAGATCTGACTTCCCTGGCGCCGCACGGGAGGCTCCCTGAGATCCTCGTCGTGCCTCGGGAGAAAACCCCCACGGGCGCCGCAGCTCGAGTAAACCCCTGAGACGCCCCCGTCCTCGCGAGCTGAGGGCCTTCTGTTCCTGCATGGCCTGGAGAGCAATCCCGGGTCCTCTCTCCAAACGGAAGAGGAGGCTGGACTCCCTTGAGGCCGCTCAGGGGGCTCCAAGAGATCCGGGTCGCGACTCAAGGGGAGAGCGGAGTCCTTGGCTTCCCCTCGAGACGAGCCCTGACTCCCCGGGGTAACCTGGAATGCTACCCCGAGATCCCTGCCTTCCCTGGAGAGGAATATTAGGTCCCGGACACACGCCTAGATGAGGTGTCTTGGGCCCTGCAGTGACTCGAGCGCAACCCCCAGCTTTCCCTCGCAACTCGAGGGGAAGATTGGGCTTCGCAGGGCCAACCCAAGAGGAAGCCTGAGATCCCCGTCGTAACTCAAGAATCCGCCGCAACTCGAGAAAAACCACGTGGTTCCCACGTCTTCGCAAGATGACACCCTTGCCCGCGACGGCGTATGAAGGGAAGTCCCCTGTTCCGCCCTGAAGGGCGAAACGGTCCCTGACAGCCTTCATGCGACCCCCAAAAGTTCCTCGACACGCCGGATTCCCTCGAGGGTAACACCGAGGGTTCTGGCCCCACTTCATCTGAGCCCCTTCTCCCCTCCTGATGTCGACAGGAGAGTCGATCCCCCTGCGTTGTCTGGAAGGCTCCCCGGCCTTCCCGGCATACCTCAGGATGTAGCCGGCCTCACTAGGAAATTTGAGACTAGCCCCGTGGGTGGTCCCACATGCCGAAAGACCCCGATTTCCCTGTCCGCTCTTGAAAAGAACCCGAGGCCCGGACACCTCTTCGAAGGCAACCCAGTGGGTGAAGGAACAACACGAAGGGGCACTGTCACCGTCGTGCATCGTCCGGAAACACCCGCAGGTTCCACACACAGCTGAACAAGGGGCCTGAGACGCCCTGAACACCTCGACAGGCAAGCGGAGTTCCCTTCCTCAGACAAGACGATTCCTGACTCTCCTGTCCCAACTCTGCAGGGACCCTGCGGTCGGAGTCCGAAACGGAGAGGAAGCCTGAGGTTCCTGCCTTCCCTGGAGATGAGGCCCTCTTCCATTGCGCCAAACCCAGCGTAGTCCTGAGAGGCCCCTCCAACTCCACAGCATCCCTCATCTGTCAGAAGCACACTGGGAAGTTCCCTAAGGTCACCGGTAAACTTTTATTGCACAAGGTCCACATGAAAAGGCCCACGCAGCAGGACAGCCACAGATTCTGTCTGCCATTAAAGGGCAGTAAGGTGCCCTCCCCCCTTCTTTGCTGCCTCGGTGGCCACCAGGGTGCAATTCGCGTACCCTTCCCTTTCCCATCCTAGCAGGTGCTCCAGGGCCCGCTGGCCTACAAAGTGCCAGAAGCAGGGCTGGGCCAGCCGGCCAGAATTCAGGGTTCTGTCCCTTGGACTTCCAGCGGACACTAGGCTGCTTGGGAAAACCGCGCAGACTCTGAGGTTTTTCAGCAGAGGGGTGGAGTGGTAAAGGCCTTGACCCCAAAGACGAGGTCTTCCTGCGACCGCCAGGTTGGGGAGCTCTGAGACTGTGCCAACACAGGGCGGAATACATGGTTCCCTGCTCCACGCAGTCCCCGTTCCCTTACCTGTGTTCCGCACCCCTCCGCTGTGGCCGATGGATGCCGATCCTTGGGGATCCAGGAGTTCACGAAATGGGCATTCCCAGCCGCAATGGCGACCCCCAACAGCACATCTGGAAAGCCCTCCCCCACCCCCGCCAGGAGCCGACCCCCGCTGCGAACGGACCCCCACCCCGCCCCGCACCGCCAGGTTTTGCCCCGGCCCTGCTGGGCTCCCGGCGGGTTCCCAGCCACATTGGCGACCCCCGGGAGCACAACAGGGACCGACCCCCCACCCACAGCGAGCGGAATCTCAACCTGTGCAGCCCAGGTTTACCCCACCCTGGCTGCGCTCCCTGCGTGTTTCCAGCCGCAGTGGCCATCTCCGAGAGCACAACTGGGAAGCCCTCCCCTACCCCCGCCAGGAGCCGACACCCGCCCTGTGCCGCCCGGGTTCGCCCCGCCCCTGCCGCGCTCCAGGGGCGCTGCCCACCTTCACCAGCGGCTCTCGGTGAGCCCCGTCCCCACGCCCGGTTCCAGGAGAGGCTCTCGGACCTCGCTGCTGCTGCCAGGTCAAACATGAGGACAATACATACACCCCACAGAGACAATCCAAGCTGTCTATGATTTAGGGATAAAACGAGGACTACAGAAAGGCAAGATGACCTGACCTAGGAGGGCCATGATATTCTATAGAACCAGACAAAGTTGGTTACCAAGGAAACTTTTTTCCTTGGAACCCGGAAAGCTGGTTCTTTGCATATGCAATGACCAACAATTAGCTTGTTACCCAAGCCTGCCTTACTGCCACCCCCATCCCCCCACTCCCCAGAAGACTGGCTCAAAGAAATATTTTAAATCTCAGGCGGAAACCTGGAAGATGTCTTGTCTGTCTGTTTGGATTAAGGTATGTGTCAGTGTGAGCCTTGTGTTTTTTGATAATATTGCTCAAGTTCTGTGTTCTGATTTCAATGGTCTCAAGACAAGGCAGCCCTTCCAAATCAAACTGCTGGAAATACAAGAAAACATTGACCTAAATGAATGTCAGAGTCCCGTGAACTGGGAACTAGTCAATATTAAATATCTAGTATTTTTGGTTTTGCTCCTCCATTATAGACATGTCTAAGAGTCAACAACATTAAGCACAACATGTTCATAGTGCCTAGGTTTCTTTTGAGGTAAAAATTGCTCTATTGTTACATCTGTCACAAGCTTGTCAGCAAGAAACTACCTGGAAACGACAACAACAAAAGTAAAAAATGTAAATGTGATATGAGCTTTTAGATAAACTCTTTACAATAATTATACTCTAAAATATCTGCCTCTCATAGTCTTGATTGAAGGCAGAGGAGAAGGGGATGACAGAGGATACGATGGTTGTATGGCATCACTGACTCGATGGACATGAGTTTGAGCAAGCCCCTGGAGCTGGTGACGGACACGGAAGCCTGGCGTCCTTCAGGCCACGGGGTCCCAAAGAGTCAGACACGACTGAGCAACTGAACTGAACTGAACTAACAAACGTTTCTCCAGGTGTTTTGGTTACCCGAGTTTCTATCCTTGTGACGACAGTGTATTGAATAGCTAGGTCATTTCCAAATAAATGAAAGTTCTGAAACATTCACGACTTGAAAGGACCTCCCTTTTACACAGAAACAAAAGAGATTTTTGACTCTCCATGAATAGTGTCTGGCACCATCCTGACATGTTAAATGTAAGAAAGCAATTGTTTTGTTTTGTTTTGTTCTGTTCTTGGGGGTGGGGGGAGGGGGGCGGGCTATAGCCAATGCCAATATAAAAGTCAGTTCTTGGTTGCTGAAGGGAAATGTATGACTTGTTATATCAAGAAAGTATGTGGAATGCAATGGCACTTGAGGAAGGAAAACGAAGTAGTTCTGTCTTACAGGTGGCAGTTTCAGGATGGGAGAAGCAAAGGAATGGGTACAGAATGGGATAAGGAGGTTGTAGGGAAAGTGGACCCCCAGAAAAGAGTTCTGTGCCTAGCACAAGTTTTCTTGAGATGTCGAACTGCCTTTGCTAATGGAGTTTAAGTTTCTTTACCTCTTAAGTGATCTCTTCTAGGTTGACCTAGAACAGAAATCTTTGGTTAGCTTTGGCTAAGTGGAGAAGTAGTGTTTCACGGTGACATATGTGATCCTTCCTGACTGTTTGCAGCGCTTTTGATATCGATGCCTTGCTTCTGCTGCTGCTGCCGCCGCCGCTGCTGCTAAGTCGTTTCAGTCGTGTCCGACTCTGTGCGACCCCATAGACGGCAGCCCACCAGGCCCCGCAGTCCCTGGGGTTCTCTAGGCAAGAACACTGGAGTGGGTTGCCATTTCCTCCTCCCATGCATGAAAGTGAAAAGTGAACGTGAAGTCGCTCAGTGGTGTCCGACTCTTAACCACCCCATGGACTGCAGCCTACCAGGCTCCTCCATCCATGGGATTTTCCACGCAAGAGTACTGGAGTGGGGTGCCATTGCCTTCTCCCATATCTATGCACAAGCCTGCCTAAATAATTGACTTCTAGCTAGCTTTGGGATGCCAATGACCATCCACCCTTACCAGGCAACAGAGAAGAGAAAAACACTTACCACAGGAGGTCCTGGTAAGGAACAAGGAACTAACAAGCTCCCGCCAACCAAGATTCTGCAGAGGTCAACAAGAGGTCAGTAAAAGATGGAAGACTGCAGTCCAGAGGTCCTAGCAACTTCCATCTTGCAGCAGAGACCCAGCATAGTCAAAACGAATTCAATGTTGCAAAAAAAAAGTAAACAAATAAAGGACAGAAGTCCTTTGAACACATGACTGAGATTAGGGGTGAGGCAGCACATGTACGGTGCCCGGAAAATCTTAAAGTATGAGAAAGGAAAGAATTTAAAGACAACTATCAAGCTGTCCAAACTGATAAAAACGAAAGATTACACAGTTTTTTCTGTATATATTAGCAGATAATAATCTGAAAAGGAATTTAAAAAAATTCCCTTTCAATAATGTCAACATGAATACAACACTTTGCCATGGATGTAACGAGGATGACAAGACTGGCACACTGGAAATTATACACCCTGGCTGAAAACTATCCTGAATACATGGACAGATATTCCATAACAATGGAAAGACTTAAGATGGCAATACCATGGAATGCATCTTCAATCTGAAATGAAGATTTGATATGATTTGATCGCTCAGAGCTTTTGTGTCATCAATTGTTATTAAAGTATAAATGAGATAGAGAAAGCTGCTGACTTAGACTTGAGGCGGGGTGTACGCCCTGCTGGTCTCTAGCCAGATATTCTACAGGCACTAGCAGTCAGCTAAGGAAAGAAAGGCACTGTCTCAGGGAATGGCACCAGGCCCCTCCCCCACGACATGCCTTGAGGTCACATTGGCAGCAGGTGAGTCATCCTGGGCCAAAAACTGATTGACATGAATCTTGAAGAAAGGCAGTATTGCATCCAAATATATCATTTCCTTAACATAGATTAGGAGAACAAGGTACGAGGAAAACATACTGTTTTGTTCAAGTCGCTTCTGAGCCTATTGGGGGAACCGACCTGAAGCCAGAGTCCAGCAGATATACATAGGATATTTACATCGCTTAAGACAAACATTTCCTCAGGAACAAATGCATTGCTTAGCTCAAGGTTTGTCTGCGAAATTCTTACACATCAGTAGATGGCTCCGAGCTGGGTTTCTACACACAAGAACATGAATGCAAAGGACAAGCCTGCACAGCCCATCTGACCCCTCCCCCACAGCTAGCAGCATTTCCAAGTGACCTCCTAAGGCCTTCCCCAAAATACAGGGGCACCTCTGGGTTTCCTGTTTCAAGCTCTTCGAACACTTTTCTTAAAAAAAAAAAATCCTGCACACTTCTTGATAGAATGCCACAGTGCAAGGAAAACAGGCCTTCAATACTTAAACCTCCCTGTGCCAAACACTTGGGGCTTGGTTTTGTTTTGTTTTGTTTTTTAATTACACCACCACATAATTTAAACTTTTTACAATTTCTAATTATTCAGTACCAAAACACCAAACTTTTATTGCACAAGGTCCCCATGAAAAGGCCCACGCATCAGGACAGCCACAGATTCTGCCATGAAAGGGCAGCAAGGTGCCCTCCCCACTTCTTTGCTGCCTGGGCGGCCACCAGGGTTTGAAATCCATGCACCCTACTAACTTTCTAGGGTGCAATTCGCGGACCCTTCCCTTTCTCATCCTAGCAGGTGCTCCAGGGCCCGCTGGCCTACAAAGTGCCAGAAGCAGGGCTGGGCCAGCCGGCCAGAGTTCAGGGTTCTGTCCCTTGGACTTCCAGGGGACACTAGGCTGCTTGGGAAAACCGTGCAGACTGAGATTTTTCAGCAAAGGGGTGGATCGGTAAAGGCCTTGTCACCAAGGGCGAGGCCTTTCTGCAACCGCCAGGTTGGGGAGCTCCGAGAATGTGCCAACAGAGGGCGGAATACGTGGTTCCCTGCTCCAAGCAGTCCCAGTTCTCCGACCTGTGGCCCGCAGCCCTCCGCTGCACCCACTAGATGTGGATCCTTGGGGACACATTAGCATAGGAAATGGGCGTTCCTAGCCGCGGTGGCGACCCCGGAGAGCACAACTGGGACCGAACCCCCACCCACAGCCATCTAAATCTCGACCCGCGCAGCCCAGGTTTACCCCGCCCCTGCCGCACTCCCAGCGCGTTTCCAGCTGCAGTGGGGACCCCCGAGAGCACAACTGTTACCACCCCCCACACCCTCCCGACCGGAACCCCGACCCGCGCCGACTGGGATCGCCCCGCCCCTGGCGCGCTCCCGGCGCATTGCCCACTTCCACCAGGGGCTCCCGGTGAGCCCTGTCCCCACGCCCGGTTCCAGGAGAGGCTCTCGGACCTCGCTACTGCCGCCAGGTCAAACACGAGGACAATACATCCACCCCACAGAGACAATCCAAGCTGTCTATGATTTAGGGTTCAAACGAGGACTACAGAAAGGAAAGATGTCCTGACCTAGGAGGGCCATGAGAGTCTATAGATCCAAACAAAATTGGGTACCAAGGAAGCTTTTTTCCTTGGAACCCGGAAAGCTGGTTCTTTGCATATGCAATGACCAACAATTAGCTTGTTACCCAAGCCTGCCTCGCTGCCACCCCCACTCCCCCCCCCCCCACTTCCCAGGAAAACGGCTCAAAGAAATATTTTAAATCTCAGGCGGAAAACTGGAAGATGTCTTGTCTGTCTGTCTGGATTAAGGTATATGTCAGTGTGAGCCTTGTGTTTTTTGATAATATTGCTCAAGTTCTGAGTTCTGATTTCAATGGTCTCAAGACAAGGCAGCCCTTCCAAATCAAACTGCTGGAAATACAAGAAAACATTGACCTAAATGAATGTCAGAGTCCCGTGAACTGGGAACTAGTCAATATTAAGTATCTAGTATTTTTGGTTTTGCTCCTCCACTATAGACATGTCTAAGAGTCAACAACATTAAGCACAACATGTACATAGTGCCTAGGTTTCTTTTGAGGTAAAAATTGCTCTATTGTTATATGTGTCACAAGCTTGTCAGCAAGAAAGTACCTGGAAACAGCAACAACCAATGTAAAATATGTAAATGTGATATGAGCTTTTAGATAAACTCTTAACAATAATTATACTCTAAAATATCTGCCTCTCATAGTCTTGATTGAAGGCAGAGGAGAAGGGGATGACAGAGGATAAGATGGTTGGATGGCATCACTGACTCGATGGACATGAGTTTGAGCAAGCCCCTGGAGTTGGTGATGGACACGGAAGCCTGGCGTCCTGCAGGCCACGGGGTCACAAAGAGTCAGACTCGATTGAGCAACTGAACTGAACTGAACTTACAATCGTTCCTCCAGGTGTTTTGGTTACCTGAGTTTCTATCCTGGTGCTAAACTAAGTGACGACAGTGTATTGAATAGCTAGGTCACTTCCAAATAAATGAAACTTCTGAAACATTCACGACTTGAAAGGACCTCCCTTTTACACAGAAACAAAAGAGATTTTTGACTCTGCATGAATAGTGACTGGCACCATCCGAACATATTAAATGTAAGAAAGCAATTTTTTTGTTTTGTTTTGTTTTGTTCTGTTCTTGCAGGAAGCGGGGTGGGCGCTATTATCACTGATAGGTATGCTCACCAATCTATCAAATGCCAATATAAGAGTCAGTTCTTGGTTGCTGAAGGGAAATGTATGACTTGTTATTACAAGAATGTATGGAATGCAATCACACTTTAAGAAGGAAAACGAAGTAGTTCTGTCTTACAGGTGGCATTTTCAGGACGGGAGAAGCAAAGGAATGGGTACAGAATGGGATAAGGAGGTTGTAGGGAAAGTAGGCCCCCAGAAAAGAGTTTTGTGCCTAGCACAAGTTTTCTTGAGATGTTGAACTGCCTTTGCTAATGGAGTTTAAGTTTCTTTACCTCTTAAGTGATCTCTTCTAGGTTGACCTAGAACAGAAATCTTTCGTTAGCTTTGGCTAAGAGGAGAAGTATTGTTTCACGATGACATATGTGATCCTACCTGACTGTTCTCATCCCCTTTGATATCTATGCACTGCTGCTGCTGCTGCTGCAGCTGCTAAGTGGTTCAGTTGAGACCGACCCTGTGCCACGCCATAGATGGCAGCCCACCAGGCCCCGCAGTCTCTGGGGTTCTCTAGGCAAGAACACTGGAGTGGGTTGCCATTTCCTCCTCCTATGCATGAAAGTGAAAAGTGAAAATGAAGTCACTCAGTGGTGTCCGACTCTTAGCCACCCCATGGACTGCAGCCTACCAGGCTCCTCCATCCTTGGGATTTTCCAGGAGTGGGGTGCCATTGCCTTCTCCCATATCTGTGCACAAGCCTGCCTAAATAATTGACTTCTAGCCAACTTTGGGATGCCCATGACCACCCACCCTTACCAGGCAACAGAGAAGAGAAAAACACTTACCACAGGAGGTTCTGATAAGGAACAAGGAACTAACAAGCTCCCACCTACCAGGATTCTGCAGAGGTCAACAAGAGGTCAGCAAGAGATGAGAGACTGCAGTCCAGAGGTCCTAGCTACTTCCATCTAGCAACAAACACCCAGCATAGTCAAAACGATTTCAATGTTAAAGAATAAATAAATAAATAAATAAAAGGACAGAAGTTCTTTGAACACATGTCTGAATTTAGGGGTGAGGCATTACATATGTGTCCCAGGATAATCTTAAAGTGTCAGAAAGTAAAGAAATTAAAGACAACTATCAAGCTGTCCAAACTGATAAAAATGAATGATTACACAGTTTTATCTGTATACATTAGCAGATAATAATCTGAAAAGGAATTTTAAAAAATTCCCTTTCAATAATATCAACATGAATAAAACACTTTGCCATGGATGTAACGAGGATGACAAGACTGGCACACTGGAAATTATACACCCTGGCTGAAAACTATCCTGAATACATGGACAGATATTCCATAACGATGGAAAGACTTAAGATGGCAATACCATGGAATGCATCTTCAATCTGAAATGAAGATTTGATATGATTTGATCGCTCAGAGCTTTTGTGCCATCAACTGTTATTAAAGTATGAAAGAGATAGAGAAAGCTGCTGACTTAGACTCGAGGCGGGGTGGGGGGGGGTAGTAAGAGTACCCCCTGCTGGTCTTTAGCCAGATATTCTACAGGCACTAGCAGTCAGCTAAGGAAAGAAAGGAACTGTTTCAGGGAATGGCACCAGGCCCCTCCCCCACGACATGCATTGAGATAATATTGGCAGCAGGTGAGTCATCCCGGGCCAAAACTTGATTGACATGAATCTTGAAGAAAGGCAGTATTGCAGGCAAATATATCATTTCCTTAACATAGATAAGGAGAACAAGCTAGGAGGAAAACATGCTGTTTTGTTCAAATCGCTTCTGAGCCTTTTGGGGGAACCGACCTGAAGCCAGAGTCTAGCGGAAATACATAGGATATTTACATCGCTTAAGACAAACATTTTCTTAGGAAAAAATGCATTGCTTAGCTCAAGGTTTGTCTGCGAAATTCTTACACATCAGGAGATGGCTCCGAGCTGGGTTTCCACACACAAGAACATCCATGCAAAGGACAAGCCTGCACAGCCCATCTGCCCCTCTCCCGCACAGCCAGCAGCATTTCCAAGTGACCTCCTAAGGCCTTCCCCAAAATACAGGGGCACCTCTGGGTTTCCTGTTTCCCTCACTTCGAACACTTTTCTTAAAAAAAAAAAAAAATCCTGCACACTTCTTGATAGAATGCCACAGTGCAAGGAATACAGTCCTTCAATATTTAAACCTCCATTTGCAAAACACTTGGAGCTTGGTTTTGTTTTGTTTTGTTTTTTAATTACACCACCACATAATTTAAAGCTTTTACACGTTCTAATTATTCAGTTCCAAAACACCAAACTTTTATTGCACAAGGTCCCCATGAAAAGACCCAAGCAGCTGGACAACCACATATTCTGCCATGAAAGGGCAGCAAGGTGCCCTCCCCCCTTCTTTGCTGCCTGGGCGGCCACCAGGGTTTGAAATCCATGCACCCTACTAAGTTTCTAGGGTGCAATCCGTGGACCCTTCCCTTTCCCATCCCAGCAGGTGCTCAAGGGCCCGCTGGCTTACAAAGTGCCAGAAGCAGGGCTGGGCCAGCTGGCAAGAATTCAGTGTTCTGTCCCTTGGACTTCCAGCGGACACTAGGCTGCATGGAAGAACCGCGCAGACTCTGAGATTTTTCAGCAGTGGGGTGGAGCGGTAAAGGCCTTGACCCCAAAGGCAAGGCCTTTCTGCGACCGCCAGTTTGGGGAGCTCCGAGAATGTGCCAACAGATGGCGGAATACTTGGTTCCCTGCTCCACGCAGTCCCAGTTCCCTTACCTGTGGTCCGCAGCCCTCCGCTGCACCCATGGGATGGCGATCCTTGGGGACCCAGGAGCGGACGAAATGGGAGTTCCCAGCCGCAGTTGCAACCCCCGAGAGCGCAACTGGGAACCCCTCCCCATCCCCCCCATGAGCCGACCCCCGCCCCGCGCCCCCAGGGTTAGCCCCGCCCCTGCCGCGCTCCCGGCGCGTTTTCAGCCTCAGTGTCCACCTCCGAGAGCACAACTGGGAAGCCCGCCCCCACCCCCGCCAGAAGCCGACTCCCGCCCCACGCCGCCCGCGTTTGCCCCGCCCCTGCACGGTCCAGGTACCTTCCCAGCTTCTAGCGTTCACGCCCGGGTAGGAGCAGGATGTAGGAGTATGGGAGATGTGTCTGGAGCCTGACAGCCTCAGCTCCGCTCTGGCCTGCCCTTTGGACCTAGGAGCGAGGCCAACTTGCAGAGGGCTTAGGGCCCCATTGTATGCAAACTACCAAGGCCTACCGCAAGGAGAGCTCTGTCCGAGGGAAGGGAAGCGCCCCAGGCTGCGTTCCCAAGCTGTTGCTTGGCAATGCAGACTCAGCGGTAAACGGAGGGAATCAGGGTCCTATTGCCCCTGTCTTGGGGAGGAAGCTCCACAGCCAGAGTGTTCCTCCCTTTGTGCCCAGAAAGCGCCTGCCAGACTGGGCTTCCCCGGAGCTCTGTTGCAGAGCAGAGACGTGTGGATGTGTTTTGGGGCCTTGACATGTGCGTTTGGGCTCCCTAGCACAGCCCCAGGGTAGGGGAACCAGCCCCTGAGCAGAGAGCTCCAGGCAGTGCTCTGTGCTCTGGATTGGAAGCCCACTCCCAGCACGCGGGAGAATAGAGTCAGGCCACCGTCGGGTGCTTGCAAGCCTGTATTGGGAAGGACCGAATGATCTTCCACTCCGGCGGAGCTCCAGATCTGCACCCAGGCGCGATATCGCAGAGCCGCAGCCTAGAGGCTGCTCTGCCTGGGCGAGCCTCGCCAAGCCCTTCCCAGCTTCTAGCTTTCTCGCAGGGGAAGGAACAGACTGCGGAAGTGGGGGAGACGTGACTGGCGGGCGCCTTACTGGCCTCAGCTCCGCTCTTCCTTTCCCTTTGCACCTATGATCCATGCCTCCTTGCAGAGGGCTTAGGGACCGAAGGAGAGCTCTGTCAGAGGGAAGGGAAGCGCCCCAGGCTTCATTCCCAAGCTGTTGTTTAGCTGCCCAGACTCAGCACTGCACAGGGGTAATCAGGCTCTCTGTGCCCGCAGCTTCACACACAGGTGTGTCTCCGTAGGAATCAAGAAAGATCCTGACAGAGTGAGCTTCATTAGAGCTATACTAAAGAGCAAAGGCTTGTCCATGTGGTCTTGCCTTCCCCTGTGCCTTTGGGTCTCCAGGCTCGGCCCCAGCTCCGTGGAAACAACCCCTGAGAAAATATCTTCAAGATCCACTTTTCCCAGTGTCTGGGAACCGGGGTTCGTAGGAGGAGAGAAAAGCACGCCTCCATCGGGAACGAAAAGGCAGTCCACCTGCCTGTGTTTTGAAGCCTCTATTTGGAAGGAATGGGTTAGCTTCTCCTAAAGGAGACCTCCAGATCTGCTCAGAAGTCGGTAATTCCAGAGGCAGGGTACTGGTTCCTGACTGCCCTTTGCTAGCCTTGCAAAGATATTCCTAGATTCTAGAGTTATTTTCCATGAAGGAGCAGGCTTCGGGAATGTGTCAGACGGGACTGGCTCCTTATTGACCTCAGCTCAGCTATTGCCTTTCCATTCAAACTAGGGCAAGGCCCTACTTTATGAAGGGTAAGGGTCTTCTTCTTTGCAAACTGCCAAGGGCTACAGCAATGAGACCTCTGTCAAGGTGAGGGAAGCCTAAGAGGATGGATTCTCAAGCAGGTGCTTTGCCACAAAGCATCAGCACGCCACGAAGAGAATCAAGCTCCCTGTGCACCAATGTTGGGAGTGTAGCTTCACACACAGAGTTGTCTCTATAGGAGCCAAGAATGTTCCTGAGAGATTAGGTTCACTAAACCTCTCCTACAGAGCATAGACCTGTCAATGTGGTTTTGCCTTCCCCTGTGAGTTGGGTCCTCGAGGTCCGCCACACCTCCGGGGAAACTGTCCCTGAGAAAAGATCTCCAGGAACCGCTTCGCCGAGGCTGGGAAATGCTGTTCACAGGAAGTAAGGCAAGCGAATCTCCTGCAGAGTAAAAGAGGCCTTACAGTCCCTGGAGGAGCAGGCTGCCAGAGTGTGTGAAACCTGACTGTTGCCTTACTGGCCTCAGCTCCGCCATTGCCTGTTCATCCGAGCTAGCACACAGGCCTACTTGGAAAAGCGTTTGGGTGCAGATTTCTACAAAGTGCCAAGGGCTACAGCAGTGAGAATTCTCTCGGTGGTAAGGGAGAGCATTTTATGGATTCTCAAGCTGTTTTCTGAACGACAGCGTCAAAATGAACAGAGAGAATCAGGCTCTCTGTGCCCCTATGTTAGGTACGCAGCTTCACACACAGAGGTGTCTCTATAGGAGCCAAGAATGCTCCTGAGAGATGAGGTTCACTAGAGGTCTGCTACAGAGCATAGACCTGTCCATGTGGTCTTGCCTTCCCCTGTGCCTTTGGGCCCCGGGCTCGGCCCCAGCTCCGTGGAAAGAACCCCTGAGAAAATATCTTCAAGACCCGCTTTTCCCAGAGGCTGGGAACTGGGGTTCATAGGAGGAGAGAAAAGCAAGCCTCCTTCGGGCACGAAAGGCTGCCAACCTGCCTGTGTTTTGAAGCCTCTATTTGGAAGGAATGGGTTAGCTTCTCCTAAAGGAGACCTCCAGATCTGCTCAGAAGTCGGTAATTCCAGAGGCAGGGTGCTGGTTCCTGACTGCCCTTTGCCAGCCTTGCAAAGACATTCCAAGATTCTAGAGTTATATTCCATGAAGGAGCAGGGTTCGGGAATGTGCCAGAGGGGACTGGCTCCTTATTGGCCTCAGCTCAGCTATTGCCTTTCCATTCAAACTAGGACAAGGGCCTACTTTATGAAGTGTAAGGGTCTTCTTCTTTGAAACTGCCAAGGGCTACAGCAATGAGACCTCTGTCAAGGTGAGGGAAGCCTAAGAGGACGGATTCTCAAGCAGGTGCTTTGCTACAAAGCATCAGCACCCCACGGAGAGAACCAAGAGCCCTGTTCCCCAATGTTGGGAGTGTAGCTTCACACACAGAGTTGTCTCTATAGGAGCCAAGAATGTTCCTGAGAGATTAGGTTCACTAAACCTCTCCTACAGAGTATAGACCTGTCCATGTGGTTTTTCCTTCCCCTGTGAGTTGGGTCCCCGAGGTCCACCACACCTCCGGGGAAACTGTCCCTGAGAAAAGATCTCCAGGAACCGCTTCGCTGAGGCTGGGAAACGCTGTTCACAGGAAGTAAGGCAAGCGAATCTCCTGCAGAGAAAAAGAGGCCTTACTGTCCCTGGAGGAGCAGGCTGCCAGAGTGTGTGAAACCTGACTGTTGCCTTACTGGCCTCAGTTCCACCATTGCCTGTTCCTCCGAACTAGGACCCAGGCCTATTTGGAGAAGCGTTTGGCTGCGGATTTCTACAAAGTGCCAAGGGCTACAGCAGCGAGAATTCTCTCAGCGGTAATGGAGAGCATTTTATGGATTCTCAAGCTGTTTTCTGAACGACTGCGTCAAAATGAACTGAGAGAATCAGGCTCTCTGTGCCCCTATGTTAGGTACGCAGCTTCACACACAGAAGTGTCTCTATAGGAGCCAAGAATGTTCCTGAGAGATGAGGTTCACTAGAAGTCTGCTACAGAGCATAGACCTGTCCATATGGTTTTGCCTTGCCCTGTGAGTTGGGTCCCCGAGGTCCGCCCCAGCTCAGGGGAAGGAGCCCCTGAGAAAAGATCTCCAGGGACCACTATTCCCCCAGGCTGGCAAACGAAGTTCACAGGAGGTAACGCAAGCGAGCCTCCTGCAAGGCACAACAGGTCTTAGTGTCCCTGGACGATCAGGCTGCCAGAATGTGTGAGACCTGACTGGTGCCTTACTGGCCTCAGCTCCGCCATTGCATGTTCCTCCGATCTAGGACCCAGGCCTACTAGGAGAAGGGTTTGGGTATGGATTTCTAAATACTGCCAAGGGGTATAGCAATGAGAACTGTGTCACGGGTAAGGAAGAGCATTGTATGGATTTTCAAGCTGTTGTTTGAACGACAGCTTCAAAGCTGCACAGAGAGAATCAGACTCTGTGTCTCCATGTTCGGTACACAGCTTCACAGACAGGGGTGTCTCCATAGGAAACAAGAATGTTCCTGACAGAGTGAGGTTCACTAGAGCTCTCCTAGAGAGCAAAGACTTGTCCATGTGGTTTTTCTTCCCCTGTGCGTTTGGGGCTCCAGGCTCGGCCCCAGCTCCGTGGAAACAACCCCTGAGAAAAGATCTTCAAGATCCGCTTTTCCCAGAGGCTGGGATGTGGGGTTCATAGGAGGCGGGAAAAGCAGGCCTCCTTCAGAGAGCAAGAGGCAGCCAAGCGGCCTGCGTTTTGAAGCCTCTACTTGGAAGAATGGGTTAGCTTCCCCTAAGGGAGACCTCCAGATCTGTTCAGAAGTCGGTAATTCCAGAGGCAGTGTGCAGGGTCCTGACTGCCCTTTGCCAACCTTGCAAAGACATTCCTAGATTCTACAGTTATCTTCCTGAAGAAGCAGGCTTTGGGAATATGTCGGACTTGACTGGCGCCTTATTGGCCTCAGCTCAGCTATTGCCTTTCCATTCAAAGTAGGACAAAGGCCTACTTTATGAAGGGTAAGGGTCTTCTTCTTTCCAAACTGCCGAGGGCTACAGCAATGAGACCTCCGTAAATGCGAGGGAAGCATAAGCGGATGGATTATCAGGAAGGTTCTTTGCCACCAAGCATCAGCACCCCACGGAGAGAATCAGGCTCCCTTTGCCCCTATGTGGGGTGTGTAGATTCACACACAGTGGTGTCTCTACAGGAGCCAAGAATGTTCCTGAGAGATGAGGCTCACAAGAGCTATCCTACAGAGTGCTCACCTGTACATGTGGTTTCACCTTCCCCTGTGAGTTGGGTCCCCGAGGTCCGCCCCAGCTCCGAGAAAACAGCCTCTGAGAAAAGATCTCCAGGAACCGCTTTTCGCCCAGGCTGGGAAAAGCTGTTCACAGGAAGTAAGGCAAGTGAGCCTCCTGCAGAGAAAAAGAAGCCTTACTGTCCCTGGAGGAGCAGGCTGCCAGAGTGTGTGAAAACTGACTGGTGCCATAATGGTCTTAGCTCCGCCATTGCTTGTTCCTCCGAACTGGGACTCAGGCCTACTTGGAGAAGGGTTTAGGTGCAGATTTCTACAAACTGCCAAGGGCTACTGCAATGAGAACTCTCTCAGAGGTAAGGGCGAGAATTGTATGGATTCTCAAGCTGTTTTCTGAACGACAGCATTAAACCTGCACAGAGAGAATCAGGCTCTCTGCTGCCATGTTGGGTACGCAGTTTCACACACAGAGGTGTCCGCATAGGAGCCAAGAACGTTCGTCAAAGACTGAGGTTCACTAGAGCTCTCTTAGAGAGCAAAGACTTGTTCATGTGGTTTTGCCTTCCCCTGTATGTGTGGGTCTCTGGGCACAACCCCAGCTCCGTGGAAACAACCCCTGAGCAAAGATCTCCAAGATCTGCTTTTCCCCCATGCTGGAAACCAGGGATCATAGGAGGCAGGAAAAGCAAGCCTCCTTCAGGCAAGAAGAGGCAGCCAACCGGCCTGTGTTTGGAAGCCTCTATTTGCAAGGAATGGGTTAGCTTCTCCAGAAGGAGACCTCCAGATCTGCTCAGAAGATAGATATTCCAGAGGCAGGGTCGAGGTTCCTGACTGCCCTTTGCCAGCCTTGCAAAGACATTCCTAGATTCTAGCAATATTTTCCATGAAGGAGCAGGCATCGGGAATATGTCACAGTTGACGGGTGCCTCACTGGCCTCAGCTCAGCTATTGCCTTTCCTTTCAAACTAGGATCAGGGCCTACTTGGTGAAGGGTAAGGGTCTGCTTCTTTCCAAACTGCCAAGAGACACAGCAATGAGACCTCTGTCAAGGCGAGGGAAGCGTAAGCGGATGGATTCTCAAACAGGTGCTTTGCCACAAAGCATCAGCACCCCATGGAGAGAATCAGGCTCCCTGTGCCCCTATGTTCGGTGTGTAGCTTTACACACAGAGGTGTCTCTGTACGAGCCAAGAATGTTCCTAAGAGATGAGACACACTAACGTCTCCTACAGAGCATAGACCTGTCCATGTGGTTTTTCCTTCCCCTGTGAGATGGGTCCCCGAGGTCCACTCCAGCTCTGGGGATAGAGCCCCTGAGAAAAGATCTCCAGGAACCGCTGTTTGCCCAGGCTGGGAAACGCAGTTCACAGGAGGCCAGGCAAGCGAGCCTCCCACAGGGAAAAATAGGCCTTACTGTCCCTGGAGGAGCACGCTGCCAGAGTGTGTGACACCTGACTGGTGCCTTACTGACCTCAGCTCCGCCACTGCATGGCCATCCAAACCAGGACCCAGGCCTACTTGGAGAAGGGTTTGGGTGCGGATTTGTAAAAACTGCCAAGGGTTACAGCAATGAGAAGTCTCTCAGAGGTAAGGGAGAGCATTGTATGGATTCTTAAGCTGTTGTTTGAATGACAGCTTCAAAGCTGCAAAGAGAGAATCAGGCCCTGTGTGCCCCCTTGTTGGGTACGCAGCTCCACACACAGAGGTATCCCCGTGGAATCCAAGACTTTCCTCACATACTGAGGTTAACTAGAGTTCTCCTACAGAGCAAAGACTTGTCCATGTGGTTTTGCCTTCCTCTGTGCGTGTGGGTCTCCGGGCTCGGCTCCAACTCCGTTGAAATAGCCCCTGAAAAAAGATCTCCAAGAACCACTTTTCCCCCAGGCGGGAAGCGGAGTTCACAGGAAGCGGAACAAGCAAGCCTCCTTCGGGCAAGTAGATGCAGCCAACTAGCCTGTGTTTGGAAGCCTCTATTTGGAAGGAATGGTTAGCTTCTCCAAAAGAAGACCTCCAGATCTGCTCAGAAGATGGAAATTCCAGAGGCAGGGTCGAGGTTCCTGACTGTCCTTTACCAGCCTTGCAAAGACATTTCTAGATTCTAGCGTTATTTTCCATGAAGGAGCAGGCTTCAGGAATATGTCAGACTTGACTGGCGCCTTACTGGCCTCAGCTCAGCTATCGCCTTTCCGTTCAAACTAGGACAAGGGCCTACTTGGTGAAGGGTAAGGGTCTGCTTCTTTCCAAACTGCCAAAGGCTACAGCAAAGAGACCTCTGTCAAAGAGAGGGAAGTGGAAGCGGATGGATTCTCAAACAGGTGCTTTGCCACAAAGCATCTGTACCCCACGGAGAGAATCAGGCTGCATTTGCCCCTATGTTGGGTGTGTAGCTTCAAACACAGAGGTGTTTCTATAGGAGCCCAGAATGTTCCTGGGAGATGAGGTTCACTAGAGCTCTGCTACAGAGCATAGACCTGTCCATATGGTTTTGCCTTCCCCTGTGAGTTGGGTTCCCGATGTTCGCCCCAGCTCCGAGGAAGAAACCCCTGAGAAAACACCTCCAGGAACTGCTTTTCGTCCAGACTGGGAAACGCAGTTCACAGAAGGCAAGGCAAGCGAGCCTCCTGCAGAGAAAAAGAGGCCTTACTGCCCCTGGAGGAGCAGGCTGCAAGAGTGTGTGAGACCTGACTGGTGCCTTACTGGCCTCAGCTCCGCCATTGCATGTTCCTCTGAACTAGGACCCAGGCCTACTAGGAGAAGGGTTTGGGTGCGGATTTCTAAAAAACTGCCAAGGGCTACAGCAATGAGAACTCTCTCAGAGATAAGGGAGAGAATTGTATGGATTCTCAAGCTGTTTTCTGAACGACAGCGTTAAACCTTCACAGAGGGAATCAGGCTCTCTGACCCCATAAGTTGTCCCTGTAGGAACCAAGAACGTTCGTCAAAGACTGAGGTTCACTAGAGCTCTCTTAGAGAGCAAAGACTTGTTCATGTAGTTTTGCTTTCCTCTGTATGTGTGGGTCTCCGGGCATAACCTCAGCTCCGTGGAAACAACCCCTGAGCAAAGATCTCCAAGATCTGCTTTTCCCCCATGCTGGGAACCAGGGATCATAGGAGGCAGGAAAAGCAAGCCTCCTTCGGGCAAGAAGAGGCAGCCAACTAGCCTGTGTTTGGAAGCCTCTATTTGCAAGGAATGGGTTAGCTTCTCCAGAAGGAGACCTCCAGATCTGCTCAGAAGATAGATATTCCAGAGGCAGGGTCGAGGTTCCTGACTGCCCTTTGCCAGCCTTGCAAAGACATTCCTAGATTCTAGCGCTATTTTCCATGAAGGAGCAGGCATCGGGAATATGTCAGAGTTGACGGGTGCCTTACTGGCCTCAGCTCAGCTATTGCCTTTCCTTTGAAACTAGGATCAGGGCCTACTTGGTAAAGGGTAAGGGTCTGCTTCTTTCCAAACTGCCAAGGGACACAGCAATGAGACCTCTGTCAAGGCGAGGGAAGCGTAAGCGGATGGATTCTCAAACAGGTGCTTTGCCACAAAGCATCAGCACCCCACGGAGAGAATCAGGCTCCCTGTGCCCCTATGTTCGGTGTGTAGCTTTACACACAGAGGTGTCTCTGTACGAGCCAAGAATGTTCCTAAGACTTGAGATTCACTAAGGTCTCCTACAGAGCATAGACTTGTCCGTGTAGTTTTGCCTTCCCCTGTGAGTTTGGTCCCCGAGGTCCACCCCAGCTCCGGGGAAACAACTCCTTAGAAAAGATCTCCAGGAACCGCTTTTCGCCCAGGCTGGGAAACGCAGTTCACAGGAGGCAAGGCAAGCGAGACTCCTGCAGGGAAAAAGAGGCCTTACTGTCCCTGGAGGAGCAGGCTACCAGAATGTGTGACACCTGACTGGTGCCTTACTGACCTCAGCTCCGCCATTGCATGGCCATCCAAACCAGGACCCAGGCCTACTTGGAGAAGGGTTTGGGTGCGGATTTCTAAAAACTGCCAAGGGCTACAGCAATGAGAACTCTCTCAGAGGTAAGGGAGAGCATTGTATGGATTCTCAAGCTGTTGTTTGAATGACAGCTTCAAAGCTGCAAAGAGAGAATCAGTCTCTCTGTGCCCCCTTGTTGGGTACGCAGCTTCACACACAGGGGTGTCTCCATGGGAGTCAAGAACGTTCCTGACAGAGTAAGTTTCACTTAGAGGTCTCCTGGAGAACAAAGACTTGTCCATGTGGTTTTCCTTCCCCTGTGCAATTGGGTCTCTGGTCTCGGCCCCAGCTCCATGGAAAAAACCCCTGAGAAAAGATCTTCAATATCCGCTTTTCCCAGAGCCTGGGAAGCTGGGTTCATAGGAGGCAGGAAAAGCAAGCCTCCTTCGGGCACGAAGAGGCAGCCGACCGGCCTGTTTTTGGAAGTCTCAATATGGAAGGAATGAGTTAGATTCTCCTAAAGGAGACCTCCAGATCTGCTTAGAAATCGGTAATTCCAGAGGCAGGGTGCAGGCTCCTGACTGCCGTTTGCCAGCCTTGCAGAGACATTCCTAGATTCCAGCGTTATTTTCCATGAAGGAGCAGGCTTCGGGAATATGTCAGACTTGACTGGCGCCTTATTGGCCTCAGCTCAGCTCTTGCCTTTCCTTTCAAACTAGGACAAGGGCCCACTTTATGAAAGGTAAGGGTCCTCTTCTTTCCAAACTGCCAAGGGCTACAGCAATGAGACCTCTGTCAAGGCGAGGGAAGCGTAAGCTGATAGATTCTCAAGCAGGTGCTTTGCCACAAAGCATCAGCACCCCATGGAAAGAATCTGGCTCCCTTTGCCCCTACGTTGCGTGTGTAGCTACACACACAGAGGTGTCTCGATAGGAGCCAAAAATGTTCCTGAGAGAGGAGGTTCACTGTTGGGGGCCAGAGTGAGGCACTCCGCCCATGGCAAAGGTCATGAGGAAGGAGGCTCGACATATGCAAAGGCGGGATCGAGCCTCAGGAGTCCCCCTGGAAATCCTCGAGCATCTACCCCCATAACCAGAGCCTGCCTACCTTACTACTTTGTGCTCTCACCTACACCTCTGACTTTACGGGGGGCTGTCCCCCACCACCTCTTTCGGAGAAGGAGTTAACCTAGAGCTCCAGTTGATAAAAACCCCTGGGTGTGACAAGAGTGTTTTAACCTACAAACTCCTCTGAAGGTTCTCTAGCCTGCCTGACAGGCTTGTCCGGCCACATGTGATTGCTCACAGCCTCCCAACCATGAGAGGCACGAGATGCTTTAAACCTTCTAAAAACAGGTTCCTTAGAAAAGTTAGAAAATTATTAGTATAAGTATAATGGGCTGATTAGAAATCATATTGGTGAAGGGTTTTTCATTTGTTGAGCTGATGTTTACTGCTAAGTCTCCACATCCCCTGCCCTTATACACATTAATGAATATATAGAAGAAATAAGTATTAACCTTTGATATAAATCACGTTAGACCTTAGGCTAAGTAAATTCTTTCCTTAACTAAAACCCACTACACCCTCACCCTATAGGAATGTAACTTTATTTGGGTGGCGTCTGTTTTAAGAATAATCACCCCTGGAGAAATAAGTGTCCTGGTTGACTGACCGCTGTCACAAGGAGAGGGTCGTAAATTGTCAGCAGGCCCCCCGGCCAGAAGATGATGTAACACCCCTAAGACCTCTGTATACTTTTGTATGAAGCACCTGACTTTGATAAAAGTCAGGACTGCTGACCCCACGTGACTTTGGCATAACATCTCAGTGTATAAAAGTAGACCATGGAAAATAAAGAATTGGGATCAGTTTCTCGAAATACTGGTCTCCCCATGTCTCTCTCTCTCTCTCTCACTCTGGTTGAGTCTCCATCTGGAGCGCGGAACCCACCAAGCTTACTAATTTTGCCTGGGCTTCTAAGATCCGACCGGGGAGGCCTCAGTGTCTCCTCTCCTTCGGGAGAACGGAAGGACGCCTGCGGCCTACGTAAGTGGTGCAAGCTTCTTGTCTTGAAGTTTTATTGGTCCCCCGCGTAAACCAAGCTACTCAGCCTCTTTTCTCCACTGAATTTTCCTACTGAGCTATCCTCATTTTATTACTCTTTATATCCTTAATTAACGTTTAATTAAGCAGTTGTTCCCTGACCCTCGCCTACGCCGACTCTGCTTCAAATACCCTGGATCAGCTGGGGCTGGACCCCGGCAGTTCACTAGAGATCTCCTACAGAGCATAGACCTGTCCATTTGGTTTTGCCTTCCCCTGTGAGTTGGGTCCCCGAGGTCCGCCCCAACTCCGGGGAAACAGCCCCTGAGAAAAGATCTCCAGGAACTGCTTTCCGCCCAGGCTGGGAAACGCTGTTCACAGGAAGTAAGGCAAGCGAGCCTCCTGAAGGGAAATAGAGGCCTTACTGTCCCTGGAGGAGCAGGCTGCCAGAGTGTGTGACACCTGACTGGTGCCTTACTGGCCTCAGCTCCGCTATTGCATGTTCATCTGAACTTGAACCCAGGCCTACTTGGAGAAGTGTTTGTGTGCCGATTTCCAGAAACTGCGAAGGGCTACAGCAATGATAACTCTCTCAGTGGTAAGGGAGAGCATTGTGTGACTTCTCAATTTGTTGTTTGAACGACAGCGTCAAAGCTGCACAGAGAGAATCAGGTCTCTGTGTCTCTATGTTGGCTATGCAGCTTCCCACACAGAGATGTCCCCGTTGGAGCCAAGAACATTCCCCATAGAGTGAGGTTCACTAGAGCACTCCTAGAGAGCAAAGACTTATCCATGCGGTTTTCCCTTCCCCTGCGCGTGTGGGTCTCCGGGATCGGCCCCTGCTCCGTGGAAACAGCCTCTGAGAAAAGATCTCCAAGAACCTCTTATCCCCCAGACTGGGAAGCGGAGTTCGCAGGAGGTGGGATAAGCAAGCTTCCTTCGGCAAGAAGAGACAGCCAACCGGCCTGTGTTTGGAAGCCTATATTTGCAAGGAATGGGTTAGTTTCTCCTGACCGAGACCGCCAGATGTGCTGAGAAGATAGAAATTCCAGAGGCAGGGTCGAGGTTCCTGACTGCCCTTTGCCAGCCTTGCAAAGACATTCCCAGATTCTAACGTTATTTTCCATGAAGGAGCAGGCATCGGGAATATGTCAGACTTGACTGGCGCCTTACTGGCCTCAGCTCAGCTACTGCCTTTCCATTCAAACAAGGACAAGGGCCTACTTGGTGAAGGGTAAGGGTCAGCTTCTTTCCAAACTGCCAAGGACTACAGCAATGAGACCTCTGTCAAGGTGAGGGAAGCCTATGCGGATGGATTCTTAGCAGGTGCTTTGCCACAAAGCATCAGCACCCACGGAGAGAATCAGACTCCCTTTGCCACTATGTTGGGTGTGTAGCTTCATGCACAGAGGTGTCTCTGTAGAAGCCAAGAATGTTCCTGAGAGATGAGGTTCACTAGAGCTCTCCTACAGAGCATAGACCTGTCCATGTGGTTTTGTCTTCCCCTGTGAGTTGGGCCCCCGAGGTCCGACCCAGCTCCAGGGAAACAGCCCCTGAGAAAAAATCTCCAGGAACAGCTTTGCGCCCAGGCTGGGAAATGCAGTTCACAGGAGGCAAGGCAAGCGAGCCTCCTGCAGGGAAAAAGAGGCCTTACTGCTCCTGGACGATCAGGCTGCAAGAGTGTGTGAGACCTCACTTGTGCCTTACTGGCCTCAGCTCCGCCGTTGCCTGTTGTTCCGAGCTAGGACCCAGGCCTACTTGGAGAAGGGTTAGGGTGTGGATTTCTACAAACTGTCAAGGACGACAGCAATGAGAATTCTCTTAGCAGTAAGGGAGAGCATTGTATGGATTCTCAAGCTGTTGTTTGAATGACAGCTTCAAAGCTACACAGAGAGAATCAGGGTCTCTGTTCCCCTATTTTGGCTGTGCAGCTTCACACACAGAATTTGACTCTGTTGGAGCCAGAAATATTCCTGAAAGACTTAGGCTCACCAAAGCTGTCCTCCAGAGCAAAGACATTGGATGTGGTTTTGCCTTCCCTTGCCAGTATGGGTCCCCTAGCTTGGCCCCAGCTCCGGGGATACAGCCTCTGAAAAAAATCTTGCAAGAAGCGATTTTTCCTCCAGGCTGTTAAGCGGAATTCGCAGTTTGCAAGTTAAGGAAGCCTGCTTCGTGGAAGAGCAAGCAGCCAACTGGCCCTGTGTTAGGAAGCCTGTATTTGAAAGGAATAGGTTAGCTTCTACAGCGGGAGAACCTCAGATCTGCTCAGGGGGCTGAAATACTAGAGTCAGGGTCGAGGTTCTCCCTTGTCCTTTGCGCACCTTGCAAAGACATTCCTAGCTTCTAGCGTTAGTGTCCCTGTAGTAGCAGGCTGCAGGAGCGTGTGATAAATGACTGCCGCGTTCCTGTCCTCAGCTCCGCTATTGACTTTCTATTCGAACTAGAACCCAGGCCTACTTTGAGAGGGGTTAGGGTCCAGTGTTTCCAAACTGCCAAGGGCTACGGCAATGCGAGCTCTCTCAGAGGTAAGAAAAGAGCAATTGGTTGGATTCTTCAGCTGCTGCGTGGCTGCACAGCTTCCGTGCTGCATGGAGAGCATGAGGCTCCTTGTGGCCCTATTTTGGGTATGCAGCAACATGCACACAGAATGTCTGTGTTCACTTATGTACAGGCTTATGTACACTAGAGCTCTCCTACAGAGCAAAGACCACTCAGGGGGCTCCAAGAGATACCTGTCGCGGCTCGAGAAGAGAGTGGAGTCCTTTGCTTCCCCTCGAGATGAGGCCTGACTCCCCGGGTGAGTATGGAATGCAACCCCAAATCCCTGTCGCCTATGGAGAGGAACATTAAGTCCTGGATACAAGCCTAGATGAGGTCTAGTTTGCCCTTCAGTGAATGGAGCCCAATCCACAGCTCTCCCTGGCAACTCGAATGGAAGATTAGACTTCCTGGGCCAACACAAGAGGAAGCCTGAATTCCCCGTCGTAACTCGAGAATCCCACCGAAACTCGAGAAAATCCACGTGCTTCCCTCGTCATCGCAAGATGAGGCCCTTTGTCCACTACAGCATCTCAAGAGAAGTCCCACGTTCCATCCTGAAGTGTGAAACGGTACTTGGCACCCTTGATGCGACCCCAAAAGTTCCGCGACATACCAGACTCACTCAAGGGGAACACCGAGGTTCCCGGCACCACTTCATCTGACCCCTTCTCTTCTCCTGATTGTGACAGGAGGGTCGACTCCCCTTCTCTGTCTGCAAGGGGTTCCCGACCTTCCGGGCGCACCTCAGGATGAGGCCGGTCTCATGAGGAAGTTCGAGACGTAGCCTCGTGGGTAGTGCCACATGCCGAAAGACCCCAATTTCACGGTCCACTCTTGAAAAGAACCCGATGCCAGCACACCTCTTTGAAGGAAAACCTGTGGATGAAGGCACAACACGAAGGGGCACTGACACCCGCGTGCATCGTCCAGAAAAACCCGCAGGTCCCACAGACATTTCGACAAGTGGCCTGTCACCCTGTAAACAACTCGAAAGGCAAACGAAGGTCCATTCCTCAACAGAAGACTAGGTGTGACTCTCTTGTCCCTACTCTGCAGGGACCATGGGATCCGAGTCAGAAACGGAGAGGAAGCCTGAGGTTCCTGCGTCCACTCGAGATGAGGCCCTCTTCCATTGCACCACACCCAGTGGAGTCCCGAGAGGCCCCTACCAACTCCACAGTATCCCTGAGTTCTCAGAGGCACAATGAGAAGCTCCCTGAGGTCACAGGCACAAGTCGAGGGAACCCTGGGTTTTCTGCCATGACTCGAGAAAGACCTCGAGAGTGCTTCAAAATGTGTTGAGTCGCGATTCCCCTACCATGACTCGAGAGCCATGACACGCGCCCCCTCTTCACGCGCATGGAGACCTGACTAACCTGGCACTGCACGAGAGGCTCCCTGAGATCCTCATCGTACCTCGTGAGGAAACCCACACTGCCGCGGCAGCTCGAGGAAACACATGAGACACCCCGGTCATCGCGAGAAGAGGGCCTTATATTCCTGCATGGCCTGGAGACCAATCACGAGTCCTCTCTCCAAACTGAAGAGCAGGCTGGACTCCGTTGAGGCCGCTCAGGGGGCTCCAACAGGTCCTTGTCGCGACTCAAGAGGAGAGCGCAGTCCTTGGCTTCCCCTCGAGATGAGGTCTGACTCCCCGGGAGAGCCTGGAATGCAACCCCGAGATGCCTGCTTTCCCTGGAGAGGAATAGTAGGTCCTGGACACACGCCTAGGTGAGGTCTCTTCGGCCCTGCAGTGACTCGAGCGCAACCCCCAGTTTTCCCTTGCAACTCGAGGGGAAGATTGGGCTTCCCAGGGCCAACCCAAGAGGAAGGCTGAGATCCCCATTGTAACTCGAGAATCCCGCCGCAACTCGAGAAAAACCACGTGGTTCCCAACTCTTGGCAAGATGAGACCCTTGCCCGCGACGGCGTCTCAAGGGAAGTCCCCTCTTCCGCCCTGAAGGGCGGAAAGGATCCTGTCCGCCTTCATGCGACCCCCAAAAGTTCCCCGACACGCCGGGTTCCCTCGAGGGGAACACCGAGGGTCCCGGCACCGCTTCCTCTGAGCCCCTTCTGCCCTCCTGATCGCGACAGGAGAGTCGATTCCCCTGCGCGGTCTCGAAGGGGTTCCCGGCCTTCCCGGCGCACCTAAGGATGAGGCCGGCCTCACGAGGAAATTCGAGACGAGCCACGTGGGTGGTGCCACATGCCCAACGCCCCCGATTCCCCGGTCCGCTCTTGAGAAGGACCCGAGGCCCGGACCCCTCTTCGAAGGCAACCCTGTGGGTGAAGGCACAACACGAAGGGGTACTGCCAACCCCGTGCACCGTCCGCAAAGACTCGCAGGTTCCACACACAGCTCGACGAGGGGCCTGAGACCCCCTGAGCAACTCGAGAGGCAAGCGGGGTTCCCTTCTTCAGACAAGACGAGGCCTGACTCTCCTGTCCCAACTCTGCAGGGACCCTGCGGTCGGAGTCCAAAACGGAGAGGAAGCCTGAGGTTCCTGCCTCCCCTCGAGCTGAGGCCCTCTTCCGTTGCGCCAGACCCAGCGGAGTCCCGAGGGTCACCGCCAACTCCACAGGATCCCTCGACTCTCAGAGGCACCCTGGGAAGTTCCCTAAGGTTCCCGGCAGAAGGCGAGGGAAACGAGGGTTTCCCGCCGCCCTCCGACAAAGACTTCGAGAGTCCTTCTTCAACGCGTCTCGAGGCCCTAGTCCCCTCCCGCGACTGGAGAGCCATGACGCGCTCCCCCTCGCCACGCGCATGGAGACCTGACTTCCCTGGCGCCGCACGAGAGGCTCCCTGAGATTCTCATCGTGCCTCGGGAGTAAACCCCCAGGGGCGCCGCAGCTCGAGGAAACCCCTGAGACGGCCCCGTACTCGCGAGCTGAGGGCCTTCTTTTCCTGCATGGCCTGGAGAGCAATCCCGGGTCCTCTCTCCAAACTGAAGAGGAGTCTGGTCAATTGAGGCCGCTCAGGGGGCTCCAAGAGACCCGCGTCGCGACTCGAGAGGAGAGCGGAATTCTTGGCTTTCCCTCGAGACGAGGCCTGACTCCCCGGGGGAGCCTGGAATGCAACCCCGAGATCCCTGCCTTCCCTGGAGAGGAATATTAGGTCCCGGACACACGCCTAGGTGAGGTTTCTTGGGCCCTGCAGTGACTCGAGCGCAACCCCCAGCTTTCCCTCGCAATTCGAGGCGAAGATTGGCCTTCCCAGGGCCAACCCAAGAGGAAGCCTGAGATCCCCGTCGTAACTCGAGATTCCCGCCGCAACTCGAGAAAAACCACGGGGTTCCCACCTCTTGGCAAGATGAGGCCCTTGCCCGCCACGGCGTCTCAAGGGAAGTCCCCTCTTCCGCCCTGAAGGGCGGAACGGTTGCTGACAGCCTTCCTGCGACCCCCAAGTTCACCGACACGCCGGGTTCCCTCGAGGGGAACACCGAGGGTCCCGGCACCCCTTCATCTGAGCCCCTTCTCCCCTCCTGATCGCGACAGGAGAGTTGATTCCCCTGCGTGGTCCTGAAGGGGTTCCCAGCCTTCCCGGCGCACCTCAGGATGAGGCCGGTCTCACGAGGAAATTCGAGACGAGCCACGTGGGTGGTGCCACATGCCGAACGCCCCCGATTCCCCGGTCCGCTCTTAATAAGAACACGATGCCCGGGCACCTCTTCGAAAGCAAACCTGTGGATGAATGCACAACACGAAGGAGTACTGACATCCCCATGCATAGTACGGAAAAACACGCAGATTCCAAACACAGATCGACAAGTGTCTTGTCTTCCCTTGAAGAACTAGAGCGGCATGCGGAGTTCCGTTCCTCCAAACAAGAGAAGGCCTGACTCTCCTTTCCCAACTCTGCAGGGACCGTGCGATCGGAGTCAGAAATGTAGATGAAACCTGACTTTCCTGCATCAACTCGAAATGAGGCATTCTTCCATTGCGCCATACCCAGTGGAGTCCCGAGAGGCCCCTCCCAACTCCACAGTATCCCTGACTTCTCAGAGGCACCCTCAGAAGCTCTCTGCGGTCACTGGCACAAGTCGAGTGAACCCAGGGTTTCCTGCTGCATTCTGAGCAAGACCTCGAGAGACCTTCTTTACCGCATCTTGAGGCCCGATACCCTACCATGACTGGAGAGCAATGACGCATTTCCCTCGCCACGCCCATTGAAACCTAACTTCCCTGGCGCCACACGAGATGCTCCCTGCGCTCCCCGTCCTACCTCATGAAAACCCCACACTGGCACCTCCGCTCGAGAAAACACATGAGACACCCCCGTCATCGTAAGATGAGGGCCTTCTTTTCCTACATGACCTAGAGAGCAATCCCGAGTCCACTCTCCAAACTCCACTGGAGGCCTGTCTCCCTTTAGGCCACTCAGTAGCCTCCAAGAGATACACGTCGCTACTCTAGAGGAGAGCGGAGTCCGTTGCTTCCCCTCGAGCTGAGGCCTGACTACTTGGATGAGTCTGGAATGGGATCCCGAGATCCGTGTCGCCCCTGTAGAGGAAAACTCGGTCCTGGACACAAGCCTAAATGAGGTCTTTTTTGTCCTGCATTGACTCAAGTGCAATCCCCAGCTCTCCCTCGCAACTCGAATGGAAGATTGGACTTCCCTGGGCCAACACAAGAGGAAACCTGTATTCCCCGTTGTAACTCAAGAATCCTGCCGCAACTCGAGAAAAAACACGTGGGTCCCCCGTCAGCGCTAGATGAGGCCCTTGCCCACTACAGCATCTCAAGAGAAGACCCAGGTTCCGTCTTGAAGTGTGAAACGGTACTTGGCACCCTTGATGCAACCCGAAAAGTTACCCGACTTACCAGTTTCACTCAAGGGGAGCACCGAGGTTCCCGGCACTACTTCATCTGAGCCCTTTCTCTCCTCCTGATCCCGAAAGGAGGGTCGATTCCCCTGCTTTGTCTGGAAAGGGTTCCCGGACTTTCCTGCGCGCCTCAGGATGAGGCCGATCTCACGAGGAAATTCGAGATGTAGCCTCGTGGGTGGTGCAACATGCTGAAAGACCCCGATTTCCCGGTCCGCACTTGAGGAGAACCCGATGCCCGGACACCTCTTCGAAGGCAACCCTGTGGATGAAGGCACAACAGGAAGGAGCACTGACACCCCCGTGCATCTCCGAAAAACCCGCAGGTTCCACACACATCACGAAAAGTGGTGTCATCATTGAACAACTTGAGATGAAAGCGGAGTTCCATTCCTCTGCAGAACACGAGACCTGACACTCCTGAGCAAACTCAGCAGGGACCCTGCAATCTGAGTCAGATCCGGCTCCAGGAAGTCAGGAGCAGAACCCTGAGGTTCCTGCCTCAACTCGAGATGAGGCTCTCTTCCATTGCACCAAACCCAGAGGAGTCCCGAGAGGCCTCTCCCAAATCCATAGTATCCCTGATTTCTCAGAGGCACCCTGAGAAGCTCCCTGAGGTCACCGGCACAAGTCAAGGGAACCCAGGGTTTCCTGCCGCAACCCTAGAAAGACATCGAGAGTCCTTTTTCAACCCATCATGAGGCCCGATTCCCCTACCCTGACTGGAGAGCAATGACGCGCTCCCCCTTGCCCCGCCCATGGAGACCTGACTTCCCTGTTGCCACACAAGAGGCTACCTGAACTCCCCGTCGTACCTCGTGAGAAACCCCACACTGGCGCCGCAGCTCGAGAAAACCCACGAGACGCCCCCGTCATCTCAAGATGTGGGCCTTCTTTTCCTGCATGGCCTGGAGAGCAATCCCGAGTCCTCTCTCCAAACTGAAGAGGAGGGTTGACTCCCTTTAGACCACTCAGTGGGCTCCAAGATATATGCGTCGCAACTCGAGAGGAGAGCCGAGTCCTTTGCTTCCCCTCGAGACGAGGCCTAACTCCCCGGGTGAGTCTGTAATGCAAACCCGAGATCCCTGTCGCCCTTGGAGAGGATCATTGGGTCCTGAACACAAGGCTAGCTGCGGTCGCTTTTGCCCTGCAGTAACTCGAGAGCACTCCCCAGCTTTCCCTCGCAACCCGAATGGAAGATGGACCTCCCTGGGCCAACACAAGAGGAAGCCTGAATTCCCAGTAGTAATTCGAGAATTCCGCCTCAACTCGAGAAAAACCACGTGATTCCCCCGTCATTGCAAGATGAGGCCCTTGCCTGCTCCAGCGTCTCAAGAGTAGTCCCACGTTCTGTCTTGAAGTGCGAAATGATATTTGGCACCCTTAATGCTACCCCAAAAGTTCCCTGACATATGGGTCGCACTCGAGGGGAACACCGAGGTTCCTGGCATCACTTCATCTGAGCCCCTTCTCCCCTCCTGATCGCGAAAGGAGGGTCGATTCCCCTGCTTTGTCTGCAAGGGGTTCCCGACCTTCTCCGCGCACCTCAGATGAGGCTGTCTCATGAGGAAATTCGAGATGTAGCCTCGATGGTGGTGCCACATGCCGAAAGACCGCGATTTCCCGATCCGCTCTTGATAAGAACGTGATGCCCAGAGACCTATAAGAAGATAGTGTGGATGAAGGCACAACACGAAGGGGCACTGACAACCCCGTGCATCATCCAGAAAAGACCGCAGGTTACTCTTACAGCTCAACAAGTGCCTGTCACCCAGTGAACAACTCGAGAGGCAAGCGGAGGTCCATTCCTGCACACAAGACGAGGCCTGACTCACCTCTCCCAACTCTGAAGTGACCCTGCGATCGGAGTCCGAAATGGAGAGGAACCCTGAGGTTCCTGACTCCACTCGAGATGAGGCCCTCTTCCATTACACCAAAAATAGTGGAGGCCCGAGAGGCCCCTCCCAAATCCACAGTATCCCGACTTCTCAGAGGCACCCTTAGAAGCTCCCTGAGGTCACCGGCACAAGTCGAGGGAACACAGGGTTTCCTGACGCAACCCGAGAAAGACCTCGAAAATCCTCCTTCAACGCGTCATGAATCCCGATTCCCCTACCATGACTCAAGAGCAATGACGCGTTCCCCCTCGCCACTCGAATGGAGACTTGACTTCCCTGGTGCCACACGAGAGGCTCCCTGAGCTCCCTGTCATACCTCGTGAGAAATCCCACACTGGCTCCCCAGCTCGAGAAAACCCACGAGACGCCTCCGTCATCGCGAGATGAAGGCCTTCTTTTCCTGCATGGCCTGGAGAGCATCTCGAGGCCTCTCTTCAAACTCCACAGGAGGCCTGACTCCCTTTAGGCCACTCTGTGGGCTCAAGAGATACCCGTTGGGACTCAAGAGGAGAGCGGAATTCTTTGCTTCCCCTATATACCAGGCCTAACTCCTCAGGTGAGTCTGGAATGCAACCCCGAGATCCCTGTCGCCCCTGGAGAGGAACATTAGGTCCTAGACACAAGCATAGATGAGGTCTCATTTGCCCTGAAGTGACTCGAGAGCAATCCCCTGCTCTCCCTCGCACCTTGAATGGAAGAATGGACTTCCCTGGGACAACACAAGAGGAAGCCTGAATTCCCCGTCGTAATTCGAAAATCCCGCCGCAACTCGAGGAAAACCACGTGGTTCCCCCGTCATCGCAAGATGAGGCCCTTGCCAGCTACAGCGTCTCAGGAGAAGCCCCACGTTCCATCTTGAAGTTTAAAACGATAATTGGCAACCTTGATGTTACCACAAAAGTTCCCCGACACCCTGGTCTCACTCGAGGGGAACACCAAGGTTCGGTGCACCGCTTGTTTTGAGCCCCTTATCCCCTCCTGATCACGACGGGAGGGTTGATTACCCTGCTTTGTCTGGAAGGGGTTCCGGACCTTCCCGGCGCACCTCAGGATGAGGCCGGTCTCACGAGGAAATTCAAGACGTAGCCTTGTGGTTGGTGCCACACGCCGAAAGACCCCGATTTCCGTGTCTGCTCTTGATAAGAACCCAATGCTAGGACACCTCTTCGAAGGCAATCCTGTGGACGAAGGCACAAAGCGAAGGGGTCTGACACCCTCCTGCATCGTTGGAAAAGCCCGCAAGTTCCACATACAGATCGACAAGTGGCCTGTCACCCCGTGAACAACTCGAGAGGCAAGAGGAGTTCAATTCCTCCACACAAGACGAGGCCTGACTCTCCTGTCCCAACTCTGCATGGACACTGAGATCCGATTCAGAAATGGAGAGGAACACTGAGGTTCCTGCCTCAACTCGAGATAAGGCCCTCTTCTACTGCACCAAACCCAGTGGAGTTCGGAGCGGCCCCTCCCAACTGCACAGTATCCCTGACTTCTCAGAGGCACCCTGAGAAGCTCCCTGAGGTCACGGGCATAAGTCGAGGGAACCCAGGGTTTCCTGCCATAACCTGAGAAAAACCTCGAGAGTCCTTCTTCACGCGTCTTGATGCCCGATTCCCCTACCATGACTGGAGAAAAATGACGCGCTCCCCCTCGCCACGCGCATGAAGATCTGACTTCCCCGGCACCACATGAGAGGCTCCCTGAGCTCCCCATCGTACCTCGTGAGAAACCCCACACTGGCGCCGCAGCTCGAGAAAACCCACGAGACGCCCCTGTCATGGTGAAATGAGGGCCTTCTTTCCTGCATGACCTGAAGAGCAATCCCGAATCCTCTCTCCAAACTCCAAAGGAGGCTTGACTCCCTTTAGGTCACTCAGTGGGCTCCAAGAGATACTCATCGATACTCAGGAGGAGAGCGGTGTCCTTTGATTCCCCTCGAGATGAGGCCTGACTACGAGGGTGAGTCTGGAATGCAACCCTGGATCCCTGTCGCCCCTGGAGAGGAACCTTAGGTCCTGGACAAAAGCCTAGAGGAGGTCTCTTTGGCCTTGCAGTGACTCAAGCGCAACCCCTAGCTTTCCCTTGCAACTCGAACAGAAGATTGGCCTTTCTGGGCCAACACAAGAGGAAGCCTGAATTTCCAGTCGTAATGCGAGAAACCCGCCGCAAATCGAGAAAAATCATGTGGTTCCCCGTATTGCAAGATGAGGCCCTTGCCCCCTACAGCATCTCAAGAGAAGTCTCACATTCCGTCTTGAAGTGCAAAACAGTACTTGGCACCCTTGATGCGACCCCAAAAGTTCCCCTATATACCGATCTCACTAGAGGGGACACTGAAGTTCCCGGCACCACTTCATCTGAGGCCTTTCTCCTCTCCTGATCGCGACAGGAGGGTCGATTCCCATGCTTTGTCTGCAAGGGGTTCCCGACGTTCCCCGTGAACCTCCGGATGAGGCCGGTCTCATGAGGAAATTCGAAAAGTAGCCTCATGGTTGGTGCCATATGCTGAAAGATCCCGAATTCCCGGTCCACTCTAGATAAGAACCTGACGCCCGGACATCTCTTCGAAGGCAACCCTGTGGATGAAGGCACAACACGAAGGGACACTGACATCCCCATGCATCGTCTGGAAAAACCCGCAGATTCCACTCACAGCTCCAAATGTGGACTGTCACCCCGTGAACAACTCGAGAGGCAAGTGAAGTTGCATTCCTTCACACAAGACGAGGCCTTACTCTCCTGGCCCAACTCTTCAGGGACCCTGCGATCGGAGTCAGAAATGGAGAGGAACCCTGAGGTTCCTGCCTCAACTAGAGAAGAGGCCCTCTTCCATTGAACCAAACTCAGTGGTGTCCCGAGAGGCCCCTCCCAACACCACAGTATCCCTGAATTCTCAGAGGCTCCCTGAGAAGCTACCTGAGGTCACTGGCACAAGTCGAGGGAACCCAGAGTTTCCTGAAGTAACCCGAGAAAGACTTGGAGAGTCCTTTTTCAACGTCTCTTGATGCCCGATTCCCCTACCATGTCTCCAGAGCAAGGACGCGCTCCCCTCGCCACAAGCACGAAAATTGACTTCCCTAGTACCACACAAGAGGCTCCCTGAGTACCCCATCGTACCTCGTGAGAAAACCCACAGTGGCGCCGCAGTTCGAGAAAAACCACAAGATGCCCCCGTCAAGGAGAGATGCGGGCCTTCTTTTCCTGCCTGACCTGGAGAGCAATCCCTGGTCCTCTCTCCAAACTTCACAGGAGGATTGACTCCCTTTAGGCCATTCAGTTGGGTCCAAGAAATACCCGGTGCGACTCGAGAGGAGAGTGGAGTCCTTTGCTTCCCTGGAGACGAGGCCTGACTCCCCGGGTGAGTTTGGAATGCAACCCCGAGATCCCTGTCGCCCCTGGAGTGGAACATTATGTCCTAGACACAAGCCTAGATGAGGTCTATTTTGCCCTACAGTGACTCGAGAGCAACCTCCATCTCTCCCTCACAATTTGAATGGAAGATTGGTCTTCCCAAGGTCAACACAAGAGGAAGTCTGAATTTCCCATCGTAATTCGAGAATTCAGCCTCAAGTCTTAAAAACCATGTGGTTCCCCCTTCATCGCAATATGAGGCCCTTGCCAGCTAGAGTCTCAAGAGAAGTCCCACGTTCCATCTTAAAGTTCGAAATGCTACTTGGCACCCTTGATGCGACCCAAAAGTTCCCCAACATACCAGTCTCACTCCAGGGGAACACGGAAGTTCCCGGAGTCTCCAGGGAAGTCCCATGTTCCGTCCTTAAGTGCGAAACGGTAATTGACACCCTTGATGCGACCGCAAAAGTTCGCCGGACGCTGGGTTCCCTCGAGGGGAACACCGAGGGTCCCGGCACCACTTCATCTGAGCCCCTTCTCCCCTCCTGATCGCGACAGGAGAGGCGATTCCCCTGCTTTCTCTGGAAGGGGTTCCCGGCCTTCCTGGTGCACCTCAGGATGAGGCCGGTCTCAGGAGGAAATTCGAGACTAGCCATGTGCGAGGTGCCACGTGCCGAACAACCCCGATTTTCCGGTCCGCTCTTGATAAGAACCCGATGCCCGGACACCTCTTCGAAGGAAACCCTGTGAGTGAAGGCACAACACGAAGGGGCACTGACACCCCCGTGCATCATCCGGAAAAACCCGCAGGGTCTACTCACAGCTCGACAAGGGGCCTGAGACTCCCGGAACAACTCGAGAGGCAACCAGAATTCCATTCCTCAGACAAGACGAGGCATGACTCTCCTGTCCCAACACTGCAGGGACCGTGCAGTCGGAGTCAGAATCGGAGAGGAAGCCTGAGGTTCCTGCCTCCCCTCGAGATGAGGCCCTCTTCCATTGCGACGAACCCAGCAGAGTCCTGAGAGACCCCGCCAACTCCACAGCATCCCTCACCTCTCAGAGGCACCCTGGGAAGTTCCCTATAGTCCCCTGCAGAAGTCGAGGGAAACGAGGGATTCCCGCCGCCACCCGAGAAAGACCTCGAGAGTCCTTCTTCAACGCGTCTTGAGGCCCTAGTCACTTCCCATGACTCGAGAGTGATGACCAGCTCCCCCTCGCCATGCGCATGGAGACATGAGTTCCCTGGCGCCGCACGAGAGGCTCCCTGAGGTCCTCGTCATGCCTCGTGAGAAAACCCCCACGGGCGCTGCAGCCTGAGGAAACCCATGAGACGCCCCCGTCCTCACGAGCTGAGGGCCTTCTTTTCCTGCCTGGCCTGGAGAGCAATCCCGAGTCCTCTCTCCAAACTGAAGAGGAGGCTCGACACCTTTGAGTCCACTCATTGGGCTCCAAGAGATCCGTGTCGCGACTTGAGAGGAAAGCGGAGTCCTCTGCTTCCCCTCGAGGCGAGGCCTGACTCCCCGGGGGAGTCTGGAATGCAAACCCGAGATCCCTGTCTTCCCTTGAGAGGAATATTAGGTCCTGGACACACGCCTCGATGAGGTCTCTTTGGCCCTGTAGTGACTCGAGCAGAACCCCCAGCTTTCCCTCGCAACTCCAGGGGAAGATTGGGCTTCCCAGGGCCAACCCAAGAGGAAGCCTGAAATCCCCGTCGTTTTCGAGAATCCAGACGCAACTCGAGAAAAACGACGTGGTTCCAACGTCTTCACAGGATGAGGCCCTTGCCCGCTACAGCATCTCCAGGGAAGTCCCATGTTCCGTCCTGAAGTGGGAAACGGTACTTGGCTCCCTTGATGCGACCCCTAAAGTTCCCTGAAACGCCGGGTTCCCTCGAGTGGAACACCTAGAGTCCCGGCCCCACTTCATCTGAGCCCCATCTCCCCTCCTGATCGCGACAGGAGAGTCGATTCCCCTTCTTTGTGTGGAAGGGGTTCCCGGCCTTCCCGGCGCACCTCAGGATGATGCTGGTCTCACGAGGAAATTCGAGATGAGCCACGTGTGTGGTGCCACATGCCGAACGACCCCGATTTCCCGGTCCGCTCTTGAAATGAACCCGATACCCGGACACCTCTTTGAAGGCAACCCTGTGGGGGAAGACACAAAATGAAGGGGCAATGACACCCCCGTGCATCTTCTGGAAACACCCGCAGGTTCCACACACAGCTCGACAAGGGGCCTGAGACCCACTGAACGACTCGAGAGGCAAGCAGAGTTCCGTTACTCAGACAAGACGAGGCCTGACTCTCCTGTCCCAACCCTGCAGGGACCCTGCGGTCGGAGTCAGAAATGGAGAGGAAGCTGAGGTTCCTGCCTCCAATCGAGATGAGGCCCTCTTTCATTTCGTCAAACCTAGTGGAGTCCCGAGAGGCCCCTCTAACTCCTCAGTATCCCTCACCTCTCAGAGGCACCTGGGAAGTTCACTAAGGTCCCCGGTAGAGGTCGAGGGAAACGAGTGTTTCCCACCCCAACCCAAGAAAGACCTCGAGAGTCCTTCTTAAATGCGTCTTGAGGCCCTAGTCCCTAACATGACTCCAGAGCAATGACGCGATCTGCCTGGCCACACGCATGGAGGCCTGACTTCTCTGGCGCTGCACGAGAGGCTCCCTGATCTCCCCATCATATCTCGTGAGAAACCCCACACTGGCGCCACAGCTCGAGAAAACCCATGAGACACTCCCGTCATCACGAGAGGAGGGCCATCTTTAACTGCATGGTATGCAGATCAAGCGTGAACCTTCTGTCCAAGCTACACAGGACGCTTGACTCCCTTTAGGCCACTCATTGGGCTCCAAGAGTTACATGTCGCGACTCGAGAGGATAGTGGAGTCCTTTGCTTCCACTCGAGACGAGGCGTGACCCACCGGGTGAGACTGGAATGCGACCCCGATATCCCTGTTGCCCCTGGAGAGCAATACTACGTCCTGGACCCAAGCCTAGATGAGGACTCTTTGCCCTGAAGTGACTCGAGAGCAACCCACAGCTCTCTCTGACAAGTTGAATGGAAGATTGGACTTGCTGGGCCAACACAAGAGGAAGCCTGAATTCCCCGTCGTAACTCGAGAATCCCGCCACATCTCGAGAAAAACCACGTGTTTCGCTCGTCATCGCAATATGAGGCCCTTGCCTGCTAGAGCATCTCCAGAGAATTCCCACGTTCCGTCTTGAAGTGCGAAACTGTACTTGGCACCCTTGATGCGACCTCAAAAGTGCCGTGACATACCGGTCTCACTCGAGGGGACCACCGAAGTTCCCGGCACCACTTCATCTGAGCCCCTTCTCCCCTTCTGATCGCGACCGGTAGGTCTATTCCCATGCTTTGTCTGCAAGGGTTTCCCGACCTTCCCGGCGAACCTCAGGATGAGGCCGGTCTCCTGAGGAAATTCGAGATGTAGCCTCGTGGGTGGTACCACATGCTGAAAGACCCCAATTTTCTGGTACGCTCTTGAAAAGAACCCGATGCCCGGACACCTCTTTGAAGGCAACCCTGTGGATGAAGGCACAACACGAAGGGGCACTGACACCCCTCTGCATCATCTGGAAAAACCCACAGGTTCCACACACAGCTCAACAAGAGGCCTGTCACTCCATGAACAACTCGCAAGGAAAGCGGAGATCCATTCCTCCACAGAAGACGAGGCGTGACTCTCTTGTCCATACTCTGCAGGTACTCTGCGACCCGAGTCAGAAATGGAGAGGACCCCTGAGGTTCCTGCCTGCATACGAGATGAGGCCCTCTTCAATTGCACCAAACCCAGTTGAGTAACGAAAGGCCCCTCCCAAATCCACAGTGTCCCTGACTTCTCAGAGGCACCCTGAGAAGTTGCCTGAGGTCACCGACACAAGTCGAGGGAACTCAGGGTTCCCTGCCGCAACCCGAGAAAGACCTCGAGAGTCCTTCTTCAATGCGTCTTGAGGCCCGATTCGCCTACTATGACTCGAGAGCAATCACGCACTCCCCTTCACCACACGCACGGAGACCTGACGTCCCTAGCACCACACGAGAGGCTCTCTGAGCTCCCCGTTGTACCTCGTGAGAAATCTGATACTGGCGCCACAGCTGGAGAAAACCCACGAGACGCCCCCGTCATCGCAAGATGAGGGCCTTTTTTCCTGCATGGCCAGGAAAACAATCCCGAGTCATCTCTCCAAACTCCATAGGAGGCTTCACTCCCTTTACGCCACGCAGTGGGCTCCAAGAGATACCCGTCGCGACTTGACAGGAGAGCGGAGTCCTTTTTTTCCCCTCAAGACGAGGCCTGACTCTCCGGGTGAGTCGGGAATGCAACCCTGAGGTCCCTGTCGGCCCAGTAGTGGAACAATAGGTCCTGGACACAAGCGTAGATGATGTCTATTTTGCCCTGCAGTGACTGGAGAGCAATCCCCAGTTCTAACTCGCAACTCGAATGGAATACTGGATTTTCCTGGCGCCACACAAGAGGCTCCCTAAGATCCCCGTGGTACTTCATGAGACACCCCACACTGGCGCCGCAGCTCGAGAAAACCCACGAGATGCCACCGTCATCTCGAGATGAGGGCCTTCTTTTCCTGCATGGCCTGGAGTCCAATTCCGAGTCCTCTCTCCAAACTCCACAGGAGGCTTGACTCCCTTTAGTACACACAGTGGGCTCCAAGAGATACCCATCGCGACTCGAGACGAGAGCGGAATTCTTTGCTTACCCTCGAGGTGAGAACTGACTCCCCGGATGAGTCTGGAATGCAAACCCGAGATCCCTGTCGCCCCTGGAGAGCAACATTAGATCCTGGACACAAGCCTAGATTAGGTCTCTTTTGCCCTGCAGTGACTCTAGCGCAATCCCCAGCTCCCCCTCGCAACCCGAATGGAAGATTGGATTTCAAGGCCAACAAGAGGAAGCCTAAATTCCCGGTCATAACTCGAGAATCCCGCCGCATCTTGAGCAAAACCACGTGGTTCTCCCGTCATCGTAAGATGAGGCCCTTGCCCGCTACAGCGTTTCAAAAGATGTCCCAGGTTCCGTCTTGAAATGCGAAACGGTACTTGGCACCCTTGATGCGACCCCAAAAGTCCCCCAACACGCCGGTCTCACTCAAGGGGAACACCGAGGTTCCCGGCACCACTTCATTTAAGCCCCTTCTCCCCTCCTGATCGTGACCGGTGGGTCGATTCCCCTTCTTTGTCTGCAAGGGGGCCCGACCTTCCCTGCACAACTCAGGATGAGGCCGGTCTCATGGGGAAATTCGATACGTAGCTTTGTGGGTGGTGCCGCTTGCTGAAAGACTCCAATTTCCCGTCCGCTCTTGATAAGAATCCGATGCTCGGACACCTCTTGGAAGGCAGCCTTGAGTATGAAGGTACAACACGAAGGGGCACTAACACACCTGTGCATCATCCGGAAAAACATGCAGGTTACACACACAGCTCGACAAGTGGCCTCTCACCTCGAGAAAAACTCGAGAGGCAAGAGGAGTCCCATCCTCCAGAAAAGACGAGGCCTGACTCTCCTGTACCAACATGCAGGGACCTTGCGATCTGAGTCAGAAATGGAGAGGAACACTGAGGTTCCTGCTTCAACTCGAGATGAGTCCCTCTTACATTCCACCAAATGCAGAGGAGTCTCGAGAGGCCCCTCCAAAGTGCACAGTATCCCTGACTTCTCAGAGGCACTCTGAGAAGCTCCCTGAGGTCGCAGGCACAAGTCAAGGGAACCCTGGGTTTTATGCAGTGACCCGAGAAAGACCTCGAGAGTCCTTCTTCAACCCGTCTTGAGGCCCGATTACCCTACCATGACTCGAGAGCAATGACGATCTCCCCCTAGCCATCTCATGGGGACCTGACTTCCCTGGCGCCACACGAGAGGCTCCCTGAGCTCCCTCTCGTACCTCGTCAGAAACCCGGCACTAGCGCGGCAGTCTAGAAAACCCACGAGACGCCGCCGTCATCGCGAGATGAGGGCCTTCTTTTCCTGCATGGCCTGGAGAGGAATCCCGAGTCCTCTATCCAAACACCACAGGAGGCTTGACTCCCTTTATGGCACACAGTGGGCTCCAAGAGATACCCATCGCGACCCAAAAGGACAGCGGAGTTCTTTGCTTCCCCTTGAGATGAGGCCTGATTCCCCGGGTGAGTCTGGTATGCAAGCCCGAGATCCCTGTCGCCCCTAGGGACGTACATTAAGTCCTGGACACAAGCCTAGATGAGGTCTATTTTGCCCTGCAGTGACTCGAGGGCAATCCCCAGCTCTCCCTTGAAACTCGAATGGAAGATAGGACTTCCCTGGGCCAACACATGAGGAAGACTGTATTCCCTGTCAAAACTCGAGAATCCCGCCACAACTCGAGAAACGCCACGTGGTTCCCCCGTCATCGCAAGATGAGCCCCTTGCCCCCTACACCGTCTCAAGAGAAGTCCCACGTTCCGTCTTGAAGTGCGAAACGGTATTGGCACCCTTGATGCGACCTCAAAAGTTCCTCGCCACACCAGTCTGACTCAAGGTGAACACCGAGGTTCCCAGCACCACTACATCTGGGCCCCTTCTCCCCTCCTGATCGCGACAGGAGGGTTGATTCCCCTGTTTTGTCTTGAAGGGGTTCCCGCCTTTCCCGGTGCATCTCAGGATGAGGCCGGTCTCACGAGGATATTCGAGACATAGCCTCGTGGATGGTGACACATGCCGAAAGACCCCGATTTCCCGGTCCACTCTTGATAAGATCCCAATGCCCGGACACCTCTTTGAAGATAACCCTTTTGATGAAGGCACAACACGAAGGGGCACTGACACCCCCGGGTATCGTCTGCAGAAACCCGCAGGTACCACACACAGCTCGAGAAGTGACCTGTCAACCCGTGAACAACTGGAGAGGCAAGCGGAGTTCCATTCCTCCACACAAGACGAGGCCTGACTCTCCTGTTCGAACTCTGCAGCGAAACTGCGATCCGAGTCAGATCTGGCCCAGGAGAAGTCAGGAGAGGAAACATGAGTTTCCTGCCTCCACTCGAGATGAGGCCCTCTTCCATTGCACCAAACCCAGTGGAGTCCCGAGAGGCCCCTCCCAACTGCATAGTATCCCTGACTTCTCAGAGGCACCCTTAGACCTTCCTGAGATCACCGGCACAAGTAGAGGGAACCAAGGGTTTCCTGCCCCAACCCGTAAAAGACCTCGAGAGTCTTTCTTCAACGCGTCTTGAGGCGCGATTCCCCTACCATGACTCGAGAGCAATGACACGCTCCCCCTAGCCACGCGCATAGAAACCTGATTTCCCTGGCGCCACAGGAGAGGCTCCCTGAGCTCCCCATTATACCTCGTGAGCAACACCACACTGGAGCCGCAGCTCGAGAATACCCACGAGACACCCCAGTCCTCACGAGATGAGGGCCTTCTTTTGCTGTATGGCCTGGAGAGCAATCCTGAGTCCTCTCTCCAAACTCCACAGGAGGCTTGACTCATTTTAGGCCACACAGTGAGCTCCAAGATATACCCGTCGCAACTTCACAGGAGAGCAGTGTCCTTGGCTTCCCCTCGAGACGAGACCTGATTCCCCGGGTGAGTCGAGAATGCAATGCCGAGATAGCTGTCGCCCCAGCAGAGGAACATTAGGTCCTGGACACAAGCCTAGATGAGCTCTATTTGGCCCTGCAGTGTCTCGAGAGCAATCCCCAGTTCTAACTCGCAATTCGAATGAAAACTGGACTTCCCTGGGCCAGTTGAAGAGGAAGCCTGAATTCCCCGTCGTCACTCGACAATCCCGCCGCAACTCGAGAAAAAACACGTGGTTCCATCGTCTTCGCAAGATGAGGCCCTTGCCCACTACGGCGTCTCAAGGGAAGTCCATTGTTCCGCCCTGAAGTGCGAAACGGTACCTGACACCCTTCGTGAGAACCCCAAAAGTTCCCCGACACCCCGGGTTCCCTCGAAGGGAACACCGAGAGTCCCGGCACCGCTTCATCTGAGCCCCTTCTCCCCTCCTGATCACGACAGGAGAGTCGATTCCCCTGCGTGGTCCGGAAGGGGTTCCCGGCCTTCCCGGCGCACCTCAGGATGAGGCCGGTCTCACGAGGAAATTCGAGACGAGCCACGTGGGTGGTGCCACATGCCGAACGCCCCGATTCCCCGGTCCGCTCTTGAGAAGGACCCGAGGCCCGGACCCCTCTTCGAAGGCAACCCTGTGGGTGAAGGCACAACACGAAGGGGCACTGACACCGCCGTGCATCGTCCGCAAAGACCCGCGGGTTCCACACACAGCTCGACGAGGGGCCTGAGTCCCCCTGAACAACTCGAGAGGCAAGCGGGTTTTCCTTCCTCAGACAAGACGAGGCCTGACTCTCCTGTCCCAACTCTGCAGGGACCCTGCGGTCGGAGTCCGAAACGGAGAGGAAGCCTGAGGTTCCTGCCTCCCCTCGAGGTGAGGCCCTCTTCCGTTGCGCCAGACCCAGCGGAGTCCCGAGAGGCCCCGACAACTCCACAGGATCCCTCACCTCTCAGAGGCACCCTGGGAAGTTCCCTAAGGTCCCCGGCAGAAGGCGAGCGAAACGAGGGTTTCCTGCCGCCACCCGAGAAAGACCTCGAGAGTCCTTCTTCAACGCGTCTCGAGGCCCTAGTCCCCTCCCGTGACTCGAGAGCCATGACGTGCTCCCCCTCGCCACGCGCATGGAGACCTGACTTCCCTGGCGCCGCACGAGAGGCTCCCTGAGATCCTCGTCGTGCCTCGGGAGAAAACCCCCACGGGTGCCGCAGCTCGAGGAAACCCCTGAGACGCCCCCGTCCTCGCGAGCTGAGGGCCTTCTTTTCCTGCATGGCCTGGAGAGCAATCCCGGGTCCTCTCTCCAAACGGAAGAGGAGGCTTGACTCCCTTGAGTCCGCTCAGGGGGCTCCAAGAGATCCGGGTCGCGATTCAAGGGGAGATCGGAGTCCTTGGCTTCCCCTCGAGACGAGCCCTGACTCCCCGGGGTAACGTGGAATGCAACCCCGAGATCCCTGCCTTCCCTGGAGAGGAATATTAGGTCCCGGACACACGCCTAGGTGCGGTCTCTTCGGCCCTGCAGTGACTCGAGCGCAGCCCCCAGTTTTCCCTCGCAACTCGAGGGGAAGATTGGGCTTCGCAGGGCCAACCCAAGAGGAAGCCTGAGATCCCCGTCGTAACTCAAGAATCCGCCGCAACTCGAGAAAAACCACGTGGTTCCCACGTCTTCGCAAGATGACGCCCTTGCCCGCGACGGCGTATGAAGGGAAGTCCCCTGTTCCGCCCTGAAGGGCGAAACGGTCCCTGACAGCCTTCATGCGACCCCCAAAAGTTCCTCGACACGCCGGGTTCCCTCGAGGGTAACACCAAGGGTTCTGGCCCCACTTCATCTGAGCCCCTTCTCCCCTCCTGATGGCGACAGGAGAGTCGATCCCCCTGCGTTGTCTGGAAGGCTCCCCGGCCTTCCCGGCATACCTCAGGATGTAGCCGGCCTCACTAGGAAATTTGAGACTAGCCCCGTGGGTGGTCCCACATGCCGAAAGACCCCGATTTCCCTGTCCGCTCTTGAAAAGAACCCGAGGCCCGGACACCTCTTCGAAGGCAACCCAGTGGGTGAAGGAACAACACGAAGGGGCACTGTCACCGTCGTGCATCGTCCGGAAACACCCACAGGTTCCACACACAGCTGAACAAGGGGCCTGAGACCCCCTGAACACCTCGACAGGCAAGCGGAGTTCCCTTCCTCAGACAAGACGATTCCTGACTCTCCTGTCCCAACTCTGCAGGTACCCTGCGGTCGGAGTCAGAAACGGAGAGGAAGCCTGAGGTTCCTGCGTCCACTCGAGATGAGGCCCTCTTCCATTGCACCACACCCAGTGGAGTCCCGAGAGGCCCCTACCAACTCCACAGTATCCCTGAGTTCTCAGAGGCACAATGAGAAGCTCCCTGAGGTCACAGGCACAAGTCGAGGGAACCCTGGGTTTTCTGCCATGACTCGAGAAAGACCTCGAGAGTGCTTCAAAATGTGTTGAGTCGCGATTCCCCTACCATGACTCGAGAGCCATGACACGCGCCCCCTCTTCACGCGCATGGAGACCTGACTAACCTGGCACTGCACGAGAGGCTCCCTGAGATCCTCATCGTACCTCGTGAGGAAACCCACACTGCCGCGGCAGCTCGAGGAAACACATGAGACACCCCGGTCATCGCGAGAAGAGGGCCTTATATTCCTGCATGGCCTGGAGACCAATCACGAGTCCTCTCTCCAAACTGAAGAGCAGGCTGGACTCCGTTGAGGCCGCTCAGGGGGCTCCAACAGGTCCTTGTCGCGACTCAAGAGGAGAGCGCAGTCCTTGGCTTCCCCTCGAGATGAGGTCTGACTCCCCGGGAGAGCCTGGAATGCAACCCCGAGATGCCTGCTTTCCCTGGAGAGGAATAGTAGGTCCTGGACACACGCCTAGGTGAGGTCTCTTCGGCCCTGCAGTGACTCGAGCGCAACCCCCAGTTTTCCCTTGCAACTCGAGGGGAAGATTGGGCTTCCCAGGGCCAACCCAAGAGGAAGGCTGAGATCCCCATTGTAACTCGAGAATCCCGCCGCAACTCGAGAAAAACCACGTGGTTCCCAACTCTTGGCAAGATGAGACCCTTGCCCGCGACGGCGTCTCAAGGGAAGTCCCCTCTTCCGCCCTGAAGGGCGGAAAGGATCCTGTCCGCCTTCATGCGACCCCCAAAAGTTCCCCGACACGCCGGGTTCCCTCGAGGGGAACACCGAGGGTCCCGGCACCGCTTCCTCTGAGCCCCTTCTGCCCTCCTGATCGCGACAGGAGAGTCGATTCCCCTGCGCGGTCTCGAAGGGGTTCCCGGCCTTCCCGGCGCACCTAAGGATGAGGCCGGCCTCACGAGGAAATTCGAGACGAGCCACGTGGGTGGTGCCACATGCCCAACGCCCCCGATTCCCAGGTCCGCTCTTGAGAAGGACCCGAGGCCCGGACCCCTCTTCGAAGGCAACCCTGTGGGTGAAGGCACAACACGAAGGGGTACTGCCAACCCCGTGCACCGTCCGCAAAGACTCGCAGGTTCCACACACAGCTCGACGAGGGGCCTGAGGCCCCCTGAGCAACTCGAGAGGCAAGCGGGGTTCCCTTCTTCAGACAAGACGAGGCCTGACTCTCCTGTCCCAACTCTGCAGGGACCCTGCGGTCGGAGTCCAAAACGGAGAGGAAGCCTGAGGTTCCTGCCTCCCCTCGAGCTGAGGCCCTCTTCCGTTGCGCCAGACCCAGCGGAGTCCCGAGGGTCACCGCCAACTCCACAGGATCCCTCGACTCTCAGAGGCACCCTGGGAAGTTCCCTAAGGTTCCCGGCAGAAGGCGAGGGAAACGAGGGTTTCCCGCCGCCCTCCGACAAAGACTTCGAGAGTCCTTCTTCAACGCGTCTCGAGGCCCTAGTCCCCTCCCGCGACTGGAGAGCCATGACGCGCTCCCCCTCGCCACGCGCATGGAGACCTGACTTCCCTGGCGCCGCACGAGAGGCTCCCTGAGATTCTCATCGTGCCTCGGGAGAAAACCCCCAGGGGCGCCGCAGCTCGAGGAAACCCCTGAGACGGCCCCGTACTCGCGAGCTGAGGGCCTTCTTTTCCTGCATGGCCTGGAGAGCAATCCCGGGTCCTCTCTCCAAACTGAAGAGGAGTCTGGTCAATTGAGGCCGCTCAGGGGGCTCCAAGAGACCCGCGTCGCGACTCGAGAGGAGAGCGGAATTCTTGGCTTTCCCTCGAGACGAGGCCTGACTCCCCGGGGGAGCCTGGAATGCAACCCCGAGATCCCTGCCTTCCCTGGAGAGGAATATTAGGTCCCGGACACACGCCTAGGTGAGGTTTCTTGGGCCCTGCAGTGACTCGAGCGCAACCCCCAGCTTTCCCTCGCAATTCGAGGCGAAGATTGGCCTTCCCAGGGCCAACCCAAGAGGAAGCCTGAGATCCCCGTCGTAACTCGAGATTCCCGCCGCAACTCGAGAAAAACCACGGGGTTCCCACCTCTTGGCAAGATGAGGCCCTTGCCCGCCACGGCGTCTCAAGGGAAGTCCCCTCTTCCGCCCTGAAGGGCGGAACGGTTGCTGACAGCCTTCCTGCGACCCCCAAGTTCACCGACACGCCGGGTTCCCTCGAGGGGAACACCGAGGGTCCCGGCACCCCTTCATCTGAGCCCCTTCTCCCCTCCTGATCGCGACAGGAGAGTTGATTCCCCTGCGTGGTCCTGAAGGGGTTCCCAGCCTTCCCGGCGCACCTCAGGATGAGGCCGGTCTCACGAGGAAATTCGAGACGAGCCACGTGGGTGGTGCCACATGCCGAACGCCCCCGATTCCCCGGTCCGCTCTTAATAAGAACACGATGCCCGGGCACCTCTTCGAAAGCAAACCTGTGGATGAATGCACAACACGAAGGAGTACTGACATCCCCATGCATAGTACGGAAAAACACGCAGATTCCAAACACAGATCGACAAGTGTCTTGTCTTCCCTTGAAGAACTAGAGCGGCATGCGGAGTTCCGTTCCTCCAAACAAGAGAAGGCCTGACTCTCCTTTCCCAACTCTGCAGGGACCGTGCGATCGGAGTCAGAAATGTAGATGAAACCTGACTTTCCTGCATCAACTCGAAATGAGGCATTCTTCCATTGCGCCATACCCAGTGGAGTCCCGAGAGGCCCCTCCCAACTCCACAGTATCCCTGACTTCTCAGAGGCACCCTCAGAAGCTCTCTGCGGTCACTGGCACAAGTCGAGTGAACCCAGGGTTTCCTGCTGCATTCTGAGCAAGACCTCGAGAGACCTTCTTTACCGCATCTTGAGGCCCGATACCCTACCATGACTGGAGAGCAATGACGCATTTCCCTCGCCACGCCCATTGAAACCTAACTTCCCTGGCGCCACACGAGATGCTCCCTGCGCTCCCCGTCCTACCTCATGAAAACCCCACACTGGCACCTCCGCTCGAGAAAACACATGAGACGCCCCCGTCATCGTAAGATGAGGGCCTTCTTTTCCTACATGACCTAGAGAGCAATCCCGAGTCCACTCTCCAAACTCCACTGGAGGCCTGTCTCCCTTTAGGCCACTCAGTAGCCTCCAAGAGATACACGTCGCTACTCTAGAGGAGAGCGGAGTCCGTTGCTTCCCCTCGAGCTGAGGCCTGACTACTTGGATGAGTCTGGAATGGGATCCCGAGATCCGTGTCGCCCCTGTAGAGGAAAACTCGGTCCTGGACACAAGCCTAAATGAGGTCTTTTTTGTCCTGCATTGACTCAAGTGCAATCCCCAGCTCTCCCTCGCAACTCGAATGGAAGATTGGACTTCCCTGGGCCAACACAAGAGGAAACCTGTATTCCCCGTTGTAACTCAAGAATCCTGCCGCAACTCGAGAAAAAACACGTGGGTCCCCCGTCAGCGCTAGATGAGGCCCTTGCCCACTACAGCATCTCAAGAGAAGACCCAGGTTCCGTCTTGAAGTGTGAAACGGTACTTGGCACCCTTGATGCAACCCGAAAAGTTACCCGACTTACCAGTTTCACTCAAGGGGAGCACCGAGGTTCCCGGCACTACTTCATCTGAGCCCTTTCTCTCCTCCTGATCCCGAAAGGAGGGTCGATTCCCCTGCTTTGTCTGGAAAGGGTTCCCGGACTTTCCTGCGCGCCTCAGGATGAGGCCGATCTCACGAGGAAATTCGAGATGTAGCCTCGTGGGTGGTGCAACATGCTGAAAGACCCCGATTTCCCGGTCCGCACTTGAGGAGAACCCGATGCCCGGACACCTCTTCGAAGGCAACCCTGTGGATGAAGGCACAACAGGAAGGAGCACTGACACCCCCGTGCATCTCCGAAAAACCCGCAGGTTCCACACACATCACGAAAAGTGGTGTCATCATTGAACAACTTGAGATGAAAGCGGAGTTCCATTCCTCTGCAGAACACGAGACCTGACACTCCTGAGCAAACTCAGCAGGGACCCTGCAATCTGAGTCAGATCCGGCTCCAGGAAGTCAGGAGCAGAACCCTGAGGTTCCTGCCTCAACTCGAGATGAGGCTCTCTTCCATTGCACCAAACCCAGAGGAGTCCCGAGAGGCCTCTCCCAAATCCATAGTATCCCTGATTTCTCAGAGGCACCCTGAGAAGCTCCCTGAGGTCACCGGCACAAGTCAAGGGAACCCAGGGTTTCCTGCCGCAACCCTAGAAAGACATCGAGAGTCCTTTTTCAACCCGTCATGAGGCCCGATTCCCCTACCCTGACTGGAGAGCAATGACGCGCTCCCCCTTGCCCCGCCCATGGAGACCTGACTTCCCTGTTGCCACACAAGAGGCTACCTGAACTCCCCGTCGTACCTCGTGAGAAACCCCACACTGGCGCCGCAGCTCGAGAAAACCCACGAGACGCCCCCGTCATCTCAAGATGTGGGCCTTCTTTTCCTGCATGGCCTGGAGAGCAATCCCGAGTCCTCTCTCCAAACTGAAGAGGAGGGTTGACTCCCTTTAGACCACTCAGTGGGCTCCAAGATATATGCGTCGCAACTCGAGAGGAGAGCCGAGTCCTTTGCTTCCCCTCGAGACGAGGCCTAACTCCCCGGGTGAGTCTGTAATGCAAACCCGAGATCCCTGTCGCCCTTGGAGAGGATCATTGGGTCCTGAACACAAGGCTAGCTGCGGTCGCTTTTGCCCTGCAGTAACTCGAGAGCACTCCCCAGCTTTCCCTCGCAACCCGAATGGAAGATGGACCTCCCTGGGCCAACACAAGAGGAAGCCTGAATTCCCAGTAGTAATTCGAGAATTCCGCCTCAACTCGAGAAAAACCACGTGATTCCCCCGTCATTGCAAGATGAGGCCCTTGCCTGCTCCAGCGTCTCAAGAGTAGTCCCACGTTCTGTCTTGAAGTGCGAAATGATATTTGGCACCCTTAATGCTACCCCAAAAGTTCCCCGACATATGGGTCGCACTCGAGGGGAACACCGAGGTTCCTGGCACCACTTCATCTGAGCCCCTTCTCCCCTCCTGATCGCGAAAGGAGGGTCGATTCCCCTGCTTTGTCTGCAAGGGGTTCCCGACCTTCTCCGCGCACCTCAGATGAGGCTGTCTCATGAGGAAATTCGAGATGTAGCCTCGATGGTGGTGCCACATGCCGAAAGACCGCGATTTCCCGATCCGCTCTTGATAAGAACGTGATGCCCAGAGACCTATAAGAAGATAGTGTGGATGAAGGCACAACACGAAGGGGCACTGACAACCCCGTGCATCATCCAGAAAAGACCGCAGGTTACTCTTACAGCTCAACAAGTGCCTGTCACCCAGTGAACAACTCGAGAGGCAAGCGGAGGTCCATTCCTGCACACAAGACGAGGCCTGACTCACCTCTCCCAACTCTGAAGTGACCCTGCGATCGGAGTCCGAAATGGAGAGGAACCCTGAGGTTCCTGACTCCACTCGAGATGAGGCCCTCTTCCATTACACCAAAAATAGTGGAGGCCCGAGAGGCCCCTCCCAAATCCACAGTATCCCGACTTCTCAGAGGCACCCTTAGAAGCTCCCTGAGGTCACCGGCACAAGTCGAGGGAACACAGGGTTTCCTGACGCAACCCGAGAAAGACCTCGAAAATCCTCCTTCAACGCGTCATGAATCCCGATTCCCCTACCATGACTCAAGAGCAATGACGCGTTCCCCCTCGCCACTCGAATGGAGACTTGACTTCCCTGGTGCCACACGAGAGGCTCCCTGAGCTCCCTGTCATACCTCGTGAGAAATCCCACACTGGCTCCCCAGCTCGAGAAAACCCACGAGACGCCTCCGTCATCGCGAGATGAAGGCCTTCTTTTCCTGCATGGCCTGGAGAGCATCTCGAGGCCTCTCTTCAAACTCCACAGGAGGCCTGACTCCCTTTAGGCCACTCTGTGGGCTCAAGAGATACCCGTTGGGACTCAAGAGGAGAGCGGAATTCTTTGCTTCCCCTATATACCAGGCCTAACTCCTCAGGTGAGTCTGGAATGCAACCCCGAGATCCCTGTCGCCCCTGGAGAGGAACATTAGGTCCTAGACACAAGCATAGATGAGGTCTCATTTGCCCTGAAGTGACTCGAGAGCAATCCCCTGCTCTCCCTCGCACCTTGAATGGAAGAATGGACTTCCCTGGGACAACACAAGAGGAAGCCTGAATTCCCCGTCGTAATTCGAAAATCCCGCCGCAACTCGAGGAAAACCACGTGGTTCCCCCGTCATCGCAAGATGAGGCCCTTGCCAGCTACAGCGTCTCAGGAGAAGCCCCACGTTCCATCTTGAAGTTTAAAACGATAATTGGCAACCTTGATGTTACCACAAAAGTTCCCCGACACCCTGGTCTCACTCGAGGGGAACACCAAGGTTCGGTGCACCGCTTGTTTTGAGCCCCTTATCCCCTCCTGATCACGACGGGAGGGTTGATTACCCTGCTTTGTCTGGAAGGGGTTCCGGACCTTCCCGGCGCACCTCAGGATGAGGCCGGTCTCACGAGGAAATTCAAGACGTAGCCTTGTGGTTGGTGCCACACGCCGAAAGACCCCGGTTTCCGTGTCTGCTCTTGATAAGAACCCAATGCTAGGACACCTCTTCGAAGGCAATCCTGTGGACGAAGGCACAAAGCGAAGGGGTCTGACACCCTCCTGCATCGTTGGAAAAGCCCGCAAGTTCCACATACAGATCGACAAGTGGCCTGTCACCCCGTGAACAACTCGAGAGGCAAGAGGAGTTCAATTCCTCCACACAAGACGAGGCCTGACTCTCCTGTCCCAACTCTGCATGGACACTGAGATCCGATTCAGAAATGGAGAGGAACACTGAGGTTCCTGCCTCAACTCGAGATAAGGCCCTCTTCTACTGCACCAAACCCAGTGGAGTTCGGAGCGGCCCCTCCCAACTGCACAGTATCCCTGACTTCTCAGAGGCACCCTGAGAAGCTCCCTGAGGTCACGGGCATAAGTCGAGGGAACCCAGGGTTTCCTGCCATAACCTGAGAAAAACCTCGAGAGTCCTTCTTCACGCGTCTTGATGCCCGATTCCCCTACCATGACTGGAGAAAAATGACGCGCTCCCCCTCGCCACGCGCATGAAGATCTGACTTCCCCGGCACCACATGAGAGGCTCCCTGAGCTCCCCATCGTACCTCGTGAGAAACCCCACACTGGCGCCGCAGCTCGAGAAAACCCACGAGACGCCCCTGTCATGGTGAAATGAGGGCCTTCTTTCCTGCATGACCTGAAGAGCAATCCCGAATCCTCTCTCCAAACTCCAAAGGAGGCTTGACTCCCTTTAGGTCACTCAGTGGGCTCCAAGAGATACTCATCGATACTCAGGAGGAGAGCGGTGTCCTTTGATTCCCCTCGAGATGAGGCCTGACTACGAGGGTGAGTCTGGAATGCAACCCTGGATCCCTGTCGCCCCTGGAGAGGAACCTTAGGTCCTGGACAAAAGCCTAGAGGAGGTCTCTTTGGCCTTGCAGTGACTCAAGCGCAACCCCTAGCTTTCCCTTGCAACTCGAACAGAAGATTGGCCTTTCTGGGCCAACACAAGAGGAAGCCTGAATTTCCAGTCGTAATGCGAGAAACCCGCCGCAAATCGAGAAAAATCATGTGGTTCCCCGTATTGCAAGATGAGGCCCTTGCCCCCTACAGCATCTCAAGAGAAGTCTCACATTCCGTCTTGAAGTGCAAAACAGTACTTGGCACCCTTGATGCGACCCCAAAAGTTCCCCTATATACCGATCTCACTAGAGGGGACACTGAAGTTCCCGGCACCACTTCATCTGAGGCCTTTCTCCTCTCCTGATCGCGACAGGAGGGTCGATTCCCATGCTTTGTCTGCAAGGGGTTCCCGACGTTCCCCGTGAACCTCCGGATGAGGCCGGTCTCATGAGGAAATTCGAAAAGTAGCCTCATGGTTGGTGCCATATGCTGAAAGATCCCGAATTCCCGGTCCACTCTAGATAAGAACCTGACGCCCGGACATCTCTTCGAAGGCAACCCTGTGGATGAAGGCACAACACGAAGGGACACTGACATCCCCATGCATCGTCTGGAAAAACCCGCAGATTCCACTCACAGCTCCAAATGTGGACTGTCACCCCGTGAACAACTCGAGAGGCAAGTGAAGTTGCATTCCTTCACACAAGACGAGGCCTTACTCTCCTGGCCCAACTCTTCAGGGACCCTGCGATCGGAGTCAGAAATGGAGAGGAACCCTGAGGTTCCTGCCTCAACTAGAGAAGAGGCCCTCTTCCATTGAACCAAACTCAGTGGTGTCCCGAGAGGCCCCTCCCAACACCACAGTATCCCTGAATTCTCAGAGGCTCCCTGAGAAGCTACCTGAGGTCACTGGCACAAGTCGAGGGAACCCAGAGTTTCCTGAAGTAACCCGAGAAAGACTTGGAGAGTCCTTTTTCAACGTCTCTTGATGCCCGATTCCCCTACCATGTCTCCAGAGCAAGGACGCGCTCCCCTCGCCACAAGCACGAAAATTGACTTCCCTAGTACCACACAAGAGGCTCCCTGAGTACCCCATCGTACCTCGTGAGAAAACCCACAGTGGCGCCGCAGTTCGAGAAAAACCACAAGATGCCCCCGTCAAGGAGAGATGCGGGCCTTCTTTTCCTGCCTGACCTGGAGAGCAATCCCTGGTCCTCTCTCCAAACTTCACAGGAGGATTGACTCCCTTTAGGCCATTCAGTTGGGTCCAAGAAATACCCGGTGCGACTCGAGAGGAGAGTGGAGTCCTTTGCTTCCCTGGAGACGAGGCCTGACTCCCCGGGTGAGTTTGGAATGCAACCCCGAGATCCCTGTCGCCCCTGGAGTGGAACATTATGTCCTAGACACAAGCCTAGATGAGGTCTATTTTGCCCTACAGTGACTCGAGAGCAACCTCCATCTCTCCCTCACAATTTGAATGGAAGATTGGTCTTCCCAAGGTCAACACAAGAGGAAGTCTGAATTTCCCATCGTAATTCGAGAATTCAGCCTCAAGTCTTAAAAACCATGTGGTTCCCCCTTCATCGCAATATGAGGCCCTTGCCAGCTAGAGTCTCAAGAGAAGTCCCACGTTCCATCTTAAAGTTCGAAATGCTACTTGGCACCCTTGATGCGACCCAAAAGTTCCCCAACATACCGGTCTCACTCCAGGGGAACACGGAAGTTCCCGGAGTCTCCAGGGAAGTCCCATGTTCCGTCCTTAAGTGCGAAACGGTAATTGACACCCTTGATGCGACCGCAAAAGTTCGCCGGACGCTGGGTTCCCTCGAGGGGAACACCGAGGGTCCCGGCACCACTTCATCTGAGCCCCTTCTCCCCTCCTGATCGCGACAGGAGAGGCGATTCCCCTGCTTTCTCTGGAAGGGGTTCCCGGCCTTCCTGGTGCACCTCAGGATGAGGCCGGTCTCAGGAGGAAATTCGAGACTAGCCATGTGTGAGGTGCCACGTGCCGAACAACCCCGATTTTCCGGTCCGCTCTTGATAAGAACCCGATGCCCGGACACCTCTTCGAAGGAAACCCTGTGAGTGAAGGCACAACACGAAGGGGCACTGACACCCCCGTGCATCATCCGGAAAAACCCGCAGGGTCTACTCACAGCTCGACAAGGGGCCTGAGACTCCCGGAACAACTCGAGAGGCAACCAGAATTCCATTCCTCAGACAAGACGAGGCATGACTCTCCTGTCCCAACACTGCAGGGACCGTGCAGTCGGAGTCAGAATCGGAGAGGAAGCCTGAGGTTCCTGCCTCCCCTCGAGATGAGGCCCTCTTCCATTGCGACGAACCCAGCAGAGTCCTGAGAGACCCCGCCAACTCCACAGCATCCCTCACCTCTCAGAGGCACCCTGGGAAGTTCCCTATAGTCCCCTGCAGAAGTCGAGGGAAACGAGGGATTCCCGCCGCCACCCGAGAAAGACCTCGAGAGTCCTTCTTCAACGCGTCTTGAGGCCCTAGTCACTTCCCATGACTCGAGAGTGATGACCAGCTCCCCCTCGCCATGCGCATGGAGACATGAGTTCCCTGGCGCCGCACGAGAGGCTCCCTGAGGTCCTCGTCATGCCTCGTGAGAAAACCCCCACGGGCGCTGCAGCCTGAGGAAACCCATGAGACGCCCCCGTCCTCACGAGCTGAGGGCCTTCTTTTCCTGCCTGGCCTGGAGAGCAATCCCGAGTCCTCTCTCCAAACTGAAGAGGAGGCTCGACACCTTTGAGTCCACTCATTGGGCTCCAAGAGATCCGTGTCGCGACTTGAGAGGAAAGCGGAGTCCTCTGCTTCCCCTCGAGGCGAGGCCTGACTCCCCGGGGGAGTCTGGAATGCAAACCCGAGATCCCTGTCTTCCCTTGAGAGGAATATTAGGTCCTGGACACACGCCTCGATGAGGTCTCTTTGGCCCTGTAGTGACTCGAGCAGAACCCCCAGCTTTCCCTCGCAACTCCAGGGGAAGATTGGGCTTCCCAGGGCCAACCCAAGAGGAAGCCTGAAATCCCCGTCGTTTTCGAGAATCCAGACGCAACTCGAGAAAAACGACGTGGTTCCAACGTCTTCACAGGATGAGGCCCTTGCCCGCTACAGCATCTCCAGGGAAGTCCCATGTTCCGTCCTGAAGTGGGAAACGGTACTTGGCTCCCTTGATGCGACCCCTAAAGTTCCCTGAAACGCCGGGTTCCCTCGAGTGGAACACCTAGAGTCCCGGCCCCACTTCATCTGAGCCCCATCTCCCCTCCTGATCGCGACAGGAGAGTCGATTCCCCTTCTTTGTGTGGAAGGGGTTCCCGGCCTTCCCGGCGCACCTCAGGATGATGCTGGTCTCACGAGGAAATTCGAGATGAGCCACGTGTGTGGTGCCACATGCCGAACGACCCCGATTTCCCGGTCCGCTCTTGAAATGAACCCGATACCCGGACACCTCTTTGAAGGCAACCCTGTGGGGGAAGACACAAAATGAAGGGGCAATGACACCCCCGTGCATCTTCTGGAAACACCCGCAGGTTCCACACACAGCTCGACAAGGGGCCTGAGACCCACTGAACGACTCGAGAGGCAAGCAGAGTTCCGTTACTCAGACAAGACGAGGCCTGACTCTCCTGTCCCAACCCTGCAGGGACCCTGCGGTCGGAGTCAGAAATGGAGAGGAAGCTGAGGTTCCTGCCTCCAATCGAGATGAGGCCCTCTTTCATTTCGTCAAACCTAGTGGAGTCCCGAGAGGCCCCTCTAACTCCTCAGTATCCCTCACCTCTCAGAGGCACCTGGGAAGTTCACTAAGGTCCCCGGTAGAGGTCGAGGGAAACGAGTGTTTCCCACCCCAACCCAAGAAAGACCTCGAGAGTCCTTCTTAAATGCGTCTTGAGGCCCTAGTCCCTAACATGACTCCAGAGCAATGACGCGATCTGCCTGGCCACACGCATGGAGGCCTGACTTCTCTGGCGCTGCACGAGAGGCTCCCTGATCTCCCCATCATATCTCGTGAGAAACCCCACACTGGCGCCACAGCTCGAGAAAACCCATGAGACACTCCCGTCATCACGAGAGGAGGGCCATCTTTAACTGCATGGTATGCAGATCAAGCGTGAACCTTCTGTCCAAGCTACACAGGACGCTTGACTCCCTTTAGGCCACTCATTGGGCTCCAAGAGTTACATGTCGCGACTCGAGAGGATAGTGGAGTCCTTTGCTTCCACTCGAGACGAGGCGTGACCCACCGGGTGAGACTGGAATGCGACCCCGATATCCCTGTTGGCCCTGGAGAGCAATACTACGTCCTGGACCCAAGCCTAGATGAGGACTCTTTGCCCTGAAGTGACTCGAGAGCAACCCACAGCTCTCTCTGACAAGTTGAATGGAAGATTGGACTTGCTGGGCCAACACAAGAGGAAGCCTGAATTCCCCGTCGTAACTCGAGAATCCCGCCGCATCTCGAGAAAAAAAACGTGTTTCGCTCGTCATCGCAATATGAGGCCCTTGCCTGCTAGAGCATCTCCAGAGAATTCCCACGTTCCGTCTTGAAGTGCGAAACTGTACTTGGCACCCTTGATGCGACCTCAAAAGTGCCGTGACATACCGGTCTCACTCGAGGGGACCACCGAAGTTCCCGGCACCACTTCATCTGAGCCCCTTCTCCCCTTCTGATCGCGACCGGTAGGTCTATTCCCGTGCTTTGTCTGCAAGGGTTTCCCGACCTTCCCGGCGAACCTCAGGATGAGGCCGGTCTCCTGAGGAAATTCGAGATGTAGCCTCGTGGGTGGTACCACATGCTGAAAGACCCCAATTTTCTGGTACGCTCTTGAAAAGAACCCGATGCCCGGACACCTCTTTGAAGGCAACCCTGTGGATGAAGGCACAACACGAAGGGGCACTGACACCCCTCTGCATCATCCGGAAAAACCCACAGGTTCCACACACAGCTCAACAAGAGGCCTGTCACTCCATGAACAACTCGCAAGGAAAGCGGAGATCCATTCCTCCACAGAAGACGAGGCGTGACTCTCTTGTCCATACTCTGCAGGTACTCTGCGACCCGAGTCAGAAATGGAGAGGACCCCTGAGGTTCCTGCCTGCATACGAGATGAGGCCCTCTTCAATTGCACCAAACCCAGTTGAGTAACGAAAGGCCCCTCCCAAATCCACAGTGTCCCTGACTTCTCAGAGGCACCCTGAGAAGTTGCCTGAGGTCACCGACACAAGTCGAGGGAACCCAGGGTTCCCTGCCGCAACCCGAGAAAGACCTCGAGAGTCCTTCTTCAATGCGTCTTGAGGCCCGATTCGCCTACTATGACTCGAGAGCAATCACGCACTCCCCTTCACCACACGCACGGAGACCTGACGTCCCTAGCACCACACGAGAGGCTCTCTGAGCTCCCCGTTGTACCTCGTGAGAAATCTGATACTGGCGCCACAGCTGGAGAAAACCCACGAGACGCCCCCGTCATCGCAAGATGAGGGCCTTTTTTCCTGCATGGCCAGGAAAACAATCCCGAGTCATCTCTCCAAACTCCATAGGAGGCTTCACTCCCTTTACGCCACGCAGTGGGCTCCAAGAGATACCCGTCGCGACTTGACAGGAGAGCGGAGTCCTTTTTTTCCCCTCAAGACGAGGCCTGACTCTCCGGGTGAGTCGAGAATGCAACCCTGAGGTCCCTGTCGGCCCAGTAGTGGAACAATAGGTCCTGGACACAAGCGTAGATGATGTCTATTTTGCCCTGCAGTGACTGGAGAGCAATCCCCAGTTCTAACTCGCAACTCGAATGGAATACTGGATTTTCCTGGCGCCACACAAGAGGCTCCCTAAGATCCCCGTGGTACTTCATGAGACACCCCACACTGGCGCCGCAGCTCGAGAAAACCCACGAGATGCCACCGTCATCTCGAGATGAGGGCCTTCTTTTCCTGCATGGCCTGGAGTCCAATTCCGAGTCCTCTCTCCAAACTCCACAGGAGGCTTGACTCCCTTTAGTACACACAGTGGGCTCCAAGAGATACCCATCGCGACTCGAGACGAGAGCGGAATTCTTTGCTTACCCTCGAGGTGAGAACTGACTCCCCGGATGAGTCTGGAATGCAAACCCGAGATCCCTGTCGCCCCTGGAGAGCAACATTAGATCCTGGACACAAGCCTAGATTAGGTCTCTTTTGCCCTGCAGTGACTCTAGCGCAATCCCCAGCTCCCCCTCGCAACCCGAATGGAAGATTGGATTTCAAGGCCAACAAGAGGAAGCCTAAATTCCCGGTCATAACTCGAGAATCCCGCCGCATCTTGAGCAAAACCACGTGGTTCTCCCGTCATCGTAAGATGAGGCCCTTGCCCGCTACAGCGTTTCAAAAGATGTCCCAGGTTCCGTCTTGAAATGCGAAACGGTACTTGGCACCCTTGATGCGACCCCAAAAGTCCCCCAACACGCCGGTCTCACTCAAGGGGAACACCGAGGTTCCCGGCACCACTTCATTTAAGCCCCTTCTCCCCTCCTGATCGTGACCGGTGGGTCGATTCCCCTTCTTTGTCTGCAAGGGGGCCCGACCTTCCCTGCACAACTCAGGATGAGGCCGGTCTCATGGGGAAATTCGATACGTAGCTTTGTGGGTGGTGCTGCTTGCTGAAAGACTCCAATTTCCCGGTCCGCTCTTGATAAGAATCCGATGCTCGGACACCTCTTGGAAGGCAGCCTTGAGTATGAAGGTACAACACGAAGGGGCACTAACACACCTGTGCATCATCCGGAAAAACATGCAGGTTACACACACAGCTCGACAAGTGGCCTGTCACCTCGAGAAAAACTCGAGAGGCAAGAGGAGTCCCATCCTCCAGAAAAGACGAGGCCTGACTCTCCTGTACCAACATGCAGGGACCTTGCGATCTGAGTCAGAAATGGAGAGGAACACTGAGGTTCCTGCTTCAACTCGAGATGAGTCCCTCTTACATTCCACCAAATGCAGAGGAGTCTCGAGAGGCCCCTCCAAAGTGCACAGTATCCCTGACTTCTCAGAGGCACTCTGAGAAGCTCCCTGAGGTCGCAGGCACAAGTCAAGGGAACCCTGGGTTTTATGCAGTGACCCGAGAAAGACCTCGAGAGTCCTTCTTCAACCCGTCTTGAGGCCCGATTACCCTACCATGACTCGAGAGCAATGACGATCTCCCCCTAGCCATCTCATGGGGACCTGACTTCCCTGGCGCCACACGAGAGGCTCCCTGAGCTCCCTCTCGTACCTCGTCAGAAACCCGGCACTAGCGCGGCAGTCTAGAAAACCCACGAGACGCCGCCGTCATCGCGAGATGAGGGCCTTCTTTTCCTGCATGGCCTGGAGAGGAATCCCGAGTCCTCTATCCAAACACCACAGGAGGCTTGACTCCCTTTATGGCACACAGTGGGCTCCAAGAGATACCCATCGCGACCCAAAAGGACAGCGGAGTTCTTTGCTTCCCCTTGAGATGAGGCCTGATTCCCCGGGTGAGTCTGGTATGCAAGCCCGAGATCCCTGTCGCCCCTAGGGACGTACATTAAGTCCTGGACACAAGCCTAGATGAGGTCTATTTTGCCCTGCAGTGACTCGAGGGCAATCCCCAGCTCTCCCTTGAAACTCGAATGGAAGATAGGACTTCCCTGGGCCAACACATGAGGAAGACTGTATTCCCTGTCAAAACTCGAGAATCCCGCCACAACTCGAGAAACGCCACGTGGTTCCCCCGTCATCGCAAGATGAGCCCCTTGCCCCCTACACCGTCTCAAGAGAAGTCCCACGTTCCGTCTTGAAGTGCGAAACGGTATTGGCACCCTTGATGCGACCTCAAAAGTTCCTCGCCACACCAGTCTGACTCAAGGTGAACACCGAGGTTCCCAGCACCACTACATCTGGGCCCCTTCTCCCCTCCTGATCGCGACAGGAGGGTTGATTCCCCTGTTTTGTCTTGAAGGGGTTCCCGCCTTTCCCGGTGCATCTCAGGATGAGGCCGGTCTCACGAGGATATTCGAGACATAGCCTCGTGGATGGTGACACATGCCGAAAGACCCCGATTTCCCGGTCCACTCTTGATAAGATCCCAATGCCCGGACACCTCTTTGAAGATAACCCTTTTGATGAAGGCACAACACTTAGGGGCACTGACACCCCCGGGTATCGTCTGCAGAAACCCGCAGGTACCACACACAGCTCGAGAAGTGACCTGTCAACCCGTGAACAACTGGAGAGGCAAGCGGAGTTCCATTCCTCCACACAAGACGAGGCCTGACTCTCCTGTTCGAACTCTGCAGCGAAACTGCGATCCGAGTCAGATCTGGCCCAGGAGAAGTCAGGAGAGGAAACATGAGTTTCCTGCCTCCACTCGAGATGAGGCCCTCTTCCATTGCACCAAACCCAGTGGAGTCCCGAGAGGCCCCTCCCAACTGCATAGTATCCCTGACTTCTCAGAGGCACCCTTAGACCTTCCTGAGATCACCGGCACAAGTAGAGGGAACCAAGGGTTTCCTGCCCCAACCCGTAAAAGACCTCGAGAGTCTTTCTTCAACGCGTCTTGAGGCGCGATTCCCCTACCATGACTCGAGAGCAATGACACGCTCCCCCTAGCCACGCGCATAGAAACCTGATTTCCCTGGCGCCACAGGAGAGGCTCCCTGAGCTCCCCATTATACCTCGTGAGCAACACCACACTGGAGCCGCAGCTCGAGAATACCCACGAGACACCCCAGTCCTCACGAGATGAGGGCCTTCTTTTGCTGTATGGCCTGGAGAGCAATCCTGAGTCCTCTCTCCAAACTCCACAGGAGGCTTGACTCATTTTAGGCCACACAGTGAGCTCCAAGATATACCCGTCGCAACTTCACAGGAGAGCAGTGTCCTTGGCTTCCCCTCGAGACGAGACCTGATTCCCCGGGTGAGTCGAGAATGCAATGCCGAGATAGCTGTCGCCCCAGCAGAGGAACATTAGGTCCTGGACACAAGCCTAGATGAGCTCTATTTGGCCCTGCAGTGTCTCGAGAGCAATCCCCAGTTCTAACTCGCAATTCGAATGAAAACTGGACTTCCCTGGGCCAGTTGAAGAGGAAGCCTGAATTCCCCGTCGTCACTCGACAATCCCGCCGCAACTCGAGAAAAAACACGTGGTTCCATCGTCTTCGCAAGATGAGGCCCTTGCCCACTACGGCGTCTCAAGGGAAGTCCATTGTTCCGCCCTGAAGTGCGAAACGGTACCTGACACCCTTCGTGAGAACCCCAAAAGTTCCCCGACACCCCGGGTTCCCTCGAAGGGAACACCGAGAGTCCCGGCACCGCTTCATCTGAGCCCCTTCTCCCCTCCTGATCACGACAGGAGAGTCGATTCCCCTGCGTGGTCCGGAAGGGGTTCCCGGCCTTCCCGGCGCACCTCAGGATGAGGCCGGTCTCACGAGGAAATTCGAGACGAGCCACGTGGGTGGTGCCACATGCCGAACGCCCCGATTCCCCGGTCCGCTCTTGAGAAGGACCCGAGGCCCGGACCCCTCTTCGAAGGCAACCCTGTGGGTGAAGGCACAACACGAAGGGGCACTGACACCGCCGTGCATCGTCCGCAAAGACCCGCGGGTTCCACACACAGCTCGACGAGGGGCCTGAGTCCCCCTGAACAACTCGAGAGGCAAGCGGGTTTTCCTTCCTCAGACAAGACGAGGCCTGACTCTCCTGTCCCAACTCTGCAGGGACCCTGCGGTCGGAGTCCGAAACGGAGAGGAAGCCTGAGGTTCCTGCCTCCCCTCGAGGTGAGGCCCTCTTCCGTTGCGCCAGACCCAGCGGAGTCCCGAGAGGCCCCGACAACTCCACAGGATCCCTCACCTCTCAGAGGCACCCTGGGAAGTTCCCTAAGGTCCCCGGCAGAAGGCGAGCGAAACGAGGGTTTCCTGCCGCCACCCGAGAAAGACCTCGAGAGTCCTTCTTCAACGCGTCTCGAGGCCCTAGTCCCCTCCCGTGACTCGAGAGCCATGACGTGCTCCCCCTCGCCACGCGCATGGAGACCTGACTTCCCTGGCGCCGCACGAGAGGCTCCCTGAGATCCTCGTCGTGCCTCGGGAGAAAACCCCCACGGGTGCCGCAGCTCGAGGAAACCCCTGAGACGCCCCCGTCCTCGCGAGCTGAGGGCCTTCTTTTCCTGCATGGCCTGGAGAGCAATCCCGGGTCCTCTCTCCAAACGGAAGAGGAGGCTAGACTCCCTTGAGGCCGCTCAGGGGGCTCCAAGAGACCCGCGTCGCGACTCGAGAGGAGAGCGGAGTCCTTGGCCTCCCCACGAGACGAGGCCTGACTCCCCGGGGGAGCCTGGAATGCAACCCCGAGATCCCTGCCTTCCCTGGAGAGGAATATTAGGTCCCGGACACACGCCTAGGTGCGGTCTCTTCGGCCCTGCAGTGACTCGAGCGCAACCCCCAGTTTTCCCTCGCAACTCGAGGGGAAGATTGGGCTTCGCAGGGCCAACCCAAGAGGAAGCCTGAGATCCCCGTCGTAACTCAAGAATCCGCCGCAACTCGAGAAAAACCACGTGGTTCCCACGTCTTCGCAAGATGACGCCCTTGCCCGCGACGGCGTATGAAGGGAAGTCCCCTGTTCCGCCCTGAAGGGCGAAACGGTCCCTGACAGCCTTCATGCGACCCCCAAAAGTTCCTCGACACGCCGGGTTCCCTCGAGGGTAACACCGAGGGTTCTGGCCCCACTTCATCTGAGCCCCTTCTCCCCTCCTGATGGCGACAGGAGAGTCGATCCCCCTGCGTTGTCTGGAAGGCTCCCCGGCCTTCCCGGCATACCTCAGGATGTAGCCGGCCTCACTAGGAAATTTGAGACTAGCCCCGTGGGTGGTCCCACATGCCGAAAGACCCCGATTTCCCTGTCCGCTCTTGAAAAGAACCCGAGGCCCGGACACCTCTTCGAAGGCAACCCAGTGGGTGAAGGAACAACACGAAGGGGCACTGTCACCGTCGTGCATCGTCCGGAAACACCCACAGGTTCCACACACAGCTGAACAAGGGGCCTGAGACCCCCTGAACACCTCGACAGGCAAGCGGAGTTCCCTTCCTCAGACAAGACGATTCCTGACTCTCCTGTCCCAACTCTGCAGGTACCCTGCGGTCGGAGTCCGAAACGGAGAGGAAGCCTGAGGTTCCTGCCTTCCCTGGAGATGAGGCCCTCTTCCATTGCGCCAAACCCAGCGGAGTCCTGAGAGGCCCCTCCAACTCCACAGCATCCCTCATCTGTCAGAAGCACACTGGGAAGTTCCCTAAGGTCACCGGTAAACTTTTATTGCACAAGGTCCACATGAAAAGGCCCACGCAGCAGGACAGCCACAGATTCTGTCTGCCATTAAAGGGCAGTAAGGTGCCCTCCCCCCTTCTTTGCTGCCTCGGTGGCCACCAGGGTGCAATTCGCATACCCTTCCCTTTCCCATCCTAGCAGGTGCTCCAGGGCCCCTGGCCTACAAAGTGCCAGAAGCAGGGCTGGGCCAGGCGGCCAGAATTCAGGGTTCTGTCCCTTGGACTTCCAGCGGACACTAGGCTGCTTGGGAAAACCGCGCAGACTATGAGGATTTTCAGCAGAGGGGTGGAGTGGTAAAGGCCTTGACCCCAAAGACGAGGCCTTCCTGCGACCGCCAGGTTGGGGAGCTCTGAGACTGTGCCAACACAGGGCGGAATACATGGTTCCCTGCTCCACGCAGTCCCCGTTCCCTTACCTGTGTTCCGCACCCCTCCGCTGTGGCCGATGGATGCCGATCCTTGGGGATCCAGGAGTTCACGAAATGGGCATTCCCAGCCGCAATGGCGACCCCCAACAGCACATCTGGAAAGCCCTCCCCCACCCCCGCCAGGAGCCGACCCCCTCTGCGAACGGACCCCCACCCCGCCCCGCGCCGCCAGGTTTTGCCCCGGCCCTGCTGGGCTCCCGGCGGGTTCCCAGCCACATTGGCGACCCCCGGGAGCACAACAGGGACCGACCCCCCACCCACAGCGAGCGGAATCTCGACCTGTGCAGCCCAGGTTTACCCCACCCTGGCTGCGCTCCCTGCGTGTTTCCAGCCGCAGTGGCCATCTCCGAGAGCACAACTGGGAAGCCCTCCCCTACCCCCGCCAGGAGCCGACACCCGCCCTGTGCCGCCCGGGTTCGCCCCGCCCCTGCCGCGCTCCAGGGGCGCTGCCCACCTTCACCAGCGGCTCTCGGTGAGCCCCGTCCCCACGCCCGGTTCCAGGAGAGGCTCTCGGACCTCGCTGCTGCTGCCAGGTCAAACATGAGGACAATACATACACCCCACAGAGACAATCCAAGCTGTCTATGATTTAGGGATAAAACGAGGACTACAGAAAGGCAAGATGACCTGACCTAGGAGGGCCATGATATTCTATAGAACCAGACAAAGTTGGTTACCAAGGAAACTTTTTTCCTTGGAACCCGGAAAGCTGGTTCTTTGCATATGCAATGACCAACAATTAGCTTGTTACCCAAGCCTGCCTTACTGCCACCCCCATCCCCCCACTCCCCAGAAGACTGGCTCAAAGAAATATTTTAAATCTCAGGCGGAAACCTGGAAGATGTCTTGTCTGTCTGTTTGGATTAAGGTATGTGTCAGTGTGAGCCTTGTGTTTTTTGATAATATTGCTCAAGTTCTGAGTTCTGATTTCAATGGTCTCAAGACAAGGCAGCCCTTCCAAATCAAACTGCTGGAAATACAAGAAAACATTGACCTAAATGAATGTCAGAGTCCCGTGAACTGGGAACTAATCAATATTAAATATCTAGTATTTTTGGTTTTGCTCCTCCATTATAGACATGTCTAAGAGTCAACAACATTAAGCACAACATGTTCATAGTGCCTAGGTTTCTTTTGAGGTAAAAATTGCTCTATTGTTATATCTGTCACAAGCTTGTCAGCAAGAAACTACCTGGAAACGACAACAACAAAAGTAAAAAATGTAAATGTGATATGAGCTTTTAGATAAACTCTTTACAATAATTATACTCTAAAATATCTGCCTCTCATAGTCTTGATTGAAGGCAGAGGAGAAGGGGATGACAGAGGATACGATGGTTGGATGGCATCACTGACTCGATGGACATGAGTTTGAGCAAGCCCCTGGAGTTGGTGACGGACACGGAAGCCTAGCGTCCTTCAGGCCACGGGGTCCCAAAGAGTCAGACACGACTGAGCAACTGAACTGAACTGAACTAACAAACGTTTCTCCAGGTGTTTTGGTTACCCGAGTTTCTATCCTTGTGACGACAGTGTATTGAATAGCTAGGTCATTTCCAAATAAATGAAAGTTCTGAAACATTCACGACTTGAAAGGACCTCCCTTTTACACAGAAACAAAAGAGATTTTTGACTCTCCATGAATAGTGTCTGGCACCATCCTGACATGTTAAATGTAAGAAAGCAATTGTTTTGTTTTGTTTTGTTCTGTTCTTGGGGGTGGGGGGAGGGGGGCGGGCTATAGCCAATGCCAATATAAAAGTCAGTTCTTGGTTGCTGAAGGGAAATGTATGACTTGTTATATCAAGAAAGTATGTGGAATGCAATGGCACTTGAGGAAGGAAAACGAAGTAGTTCTGTCTTACAGGTGGCAGTTTCAGGATGGGAGAAGCAAAGGAATGGGTACAGAATGGGATAAGGAGGTTGTAGGGAAAGTGGACCCCCAGAAAAGAGTTCTGTGCCTAGCACAAGTTTTCTTGAGATGTCGAACTGCCTTTGCTAATGGAGTTTAAGTTTCTTTACCTCTTAAGTGATCTCTTCTAGGTTGACCTAGAACAGAAATCTTTGGTTAGCTTTGGCTAAGTGGAGAAGTAGTGTTTCACGGTGACATATGTGATCCTTCCTGACTGTTTGCAGCCCTTTTGATATCGATGCCTTGCTTCTGCTGCTGCTGCCGCCGCCGCTGCTGCTAAGTCGTTTCAGTCGTGTCCGACTCTGTGCGACCCCATAGACGGCAGCCCACCAGGCCCCGCAGTCCCTGGGGTTCTCTAGGCAAGAACACTGGAGTGGGTTGCCATTTCCTCCTCCCATGCATGAAAGTGAAAAGTGAACGTGAAGTCGCTCAGTGGTGTCCGACTCTTAACCACCCCATGGACTGCAGCCTACCAGGCTCCTCCATCCATGGGATTTTCCACGCAAGAGTACTGGAGTGGGGTGCCATTGCCTTCTCCCATATCTATGCACAAGCCTGCCTAAATAATTGACTTCTAGCTAGCTTTGGGATGCCAATGACCATCCACCCTTACCAGGCAACAGAGAAGAGAAAAACACTTACCACAGGAGGTCCTGGTAAGGAACAAGGAACTAACAAGCTCCCGCCAACCAGGATTCTGCAGAGGTCAACAAGAGGTCAGTAAGAGATGGAAGACTGCAGTCCAGAGGTCCTAGCAACTTCCATCTTGCAGCAGAGACCCAGCATAGTCAAAACGAATTCAATGTTGCAAAAAATAAGTAAACAAATAAAGGACAGAAGTCCTTTGAACACATGACTGAGATTAGGGGTGAGGCAGTACATGTACGGTGCCCGGAAAATCTTAAAGTATGAGAAAGGAAAGAATTTAAAGACAACTATCAAGCTGTCCGAACTGATAAAAACGAAAGATTACACAGTTTTTTCTGTATATATTAGCAGATAATAATCTGAAAAGGAATTAAAAAAAATTCCCTTTCAATAATGTCAACATGAATACAACACTTTGCCATGGATGTAACGAGGATGACAAGACTGGCACACTGGAAATTATACACCCTGGCTGAAAACTATCCTGAATACATGGACAGATATTCCATAACAATGGAAAGACTTAAGATGGCAATACCATGGAATGCATCTTCAATCTGAAATGAAGATTTGATATGATTTGATCGCTCAGAGCTTTTGTGTCACCAATTGTTATTAAAGTATAAATGAGATAGAGAAAGCTGCTGACTTAGACTTGAGGCGGGGTGTACGCCCTGCTGGTCTCTAGCCAGATATTCTACAGGCACTAGCAGTCAGCTAAGGAAAGAAAGGCACTGTCTCAGGGAATGGCACCAGGCCCCTCCCCCACGACATGCCTTGAGGTCACATTGGCAGCAGGTGAGTCATCCTGGGCCAAAAACTGATTGACATGAATCTTGAAGAAAGGCAGTATTCCAGGCAAATATATCATTTCCTTAACATAGATTAGGAGAACAAGGTACGAGGAAAACATACTGTTTTGTTCAAGTCGCTTCTGAGCCTATTGGGGGAACCGACCTGAAGCCAGAGTCCAGCAGATATACATAGGATATTTACATCGCTTAAGACAAACATTTCCTCAGGAACAAATGCATTGCTTAGCTCAAGGTTTGTCTGCGAAATTCTTACACATCAGTAGATGGCTCCGAGCTGGGTTTCTACACACAAGAACATGAATGCAAAGGACAAGCCTGCACAGCCCATCTGACCCCTCCCCCACAGCTAGCAGCATTTCCAAGTGACCTCCTAAGGCCTTCCCCAAAATACAGGGGCACCTCTGGGTTTCCTGTTTCAAGCTCTTCGAACACTTTTCTTAAAAAAAAAAAATCCTGCACACTTCTTGATAGAATGCCACAGTGCAAGGAAAACAGGCCTTCAATACTTAAACCTCCCTGTGCCAAACACTTGGGGCTTGGTTTTGTTTTGTTTTGTTTTTTAATTACACCACCACATAATTTAAACTTTTTACAATTTCTAATTATTCAGTACCAAAACACCAAACTTTTATTGCACAAGGTCCCCATGAAAAGGCCCACGCATCAGGACAGCCACAGATTCTGCCATGAAAGGGCAGCAAGGTGCCCTCCCCACTTCTTTGCTGCCTGGGCGGCCACCAGGGTTTGAAATCCATGCACCCTACTAACTTTCTAGGGTGCAATTCGCGGACCCTTCCCTTTCTCATCCTAGCAGGTGCTCCAGGGCCCGCTGGCCTACAAAGTGCCAGAAGCAGGGCTGGGCCAGCCGGCCAGAGTTCAGGGTTCTGTCCCTTGGACTTCCAGGGGACACTAGGCTGCTTGGGAAAACCGTGCAGACTGAGATTTTTCAGCAAAGGGGTGGATCGGTAAAGGCCTTGACACCAAGGGCGAGGCCTTTCTGCAACCGCCAGGTTGGGGAGCTCCGAGAATGTGCCAACAGAGGGCGGAATACGTGGTTCCCTGCTCCAAGCAGTCCCAGTTCTCTGACCTGTGGCCCGCAGCCCTCCGCTGCACCCACTAGATGTGGATCCTTGGGGACACATTAGCATAGGAAATGGGCGTTCCTAGCCGCGGTGGCGACCCCGGAGAGCACAACTGGGACTGAACCCCCACCCACAGCCATCTAAATCTCGACCCGCGCAGCCCAGGTTTACCCCGCCCCTGCCGCACTCCCAGCGCGTTTCCAGCTGCAGTGGGGACCCCCGAGAGCACAACTGTTACCACCCCCCACCCCCTCCCGACCAGAACCCCGACCCGCGCCGCCTGGGATCGCCCTGCCCCTGGCGCGCTCCCGGCGCATTGCCCACTTCCACCAGGGGCTCCCGGTGAGCCCTGTCCCCACGCCCGGTTCCAGGAGAGGCTCTCGGACCTCGCTACTGCCGCCAGGTCAAATACGAGGACAATACATCCAACCCACAGAGACAATCCAAGCTGTCTATGATTTAGGGTTCAAACGAGGACTACAGAAAGGAAAGATGTCCTGACCTAGGAGGGCCATGAGAGTCTATAGATCCAAACAAAATTGGGTACCAAGGAAGCTTTTTTCCTTGGAACCCGGAAAGCTGGTTCTTTGCATATGCAATGACCAACAATTAGCTTGTTACCCAAGCCTGCCTCGCTGCCACCCCCACTCCCCCCCCCCCCCCACTTCCCAGGAAAACGGCTCAAAGAAATATTTTAAATCTCAGGCGGAAAACTGGAAGATGTCTTGTCTGTCTGTCTGGATTAAGGTATATGTCAGTGTGAGCCTTGTGTTTTTTGATAATATTGCTCAAGTTCTGAGTTCTGATTTCAATGGTCTCAAGACAAGGCAGCCCTTCCAAATCAAACTGCTGGAAATACAAGAAAACATTGACCTAAATGAATGTCAGAGTCCCGTGAACTGGGAACTAGTCAATATTAAGTATCTAGTATTTTTGGTTTTGCTCCTCCACTATAGACATGTCTAAGAGTCAACAACATTAAGCACAACATGTACATAGTGCCTAGGTTTCTTTTGAGGTAAAAATTGCTCTATTGTTATATGTGTCACAAGCTTGTCAGCAAGAAAGTACCTGGAAACAGCAACAACCAATGTAAAATATGTAAATGTGATATGAGCTTTTAGATAAACTCTTAACAATAATTATACTCTAAAATATCTGCCTCTCATAGTCTTGATTGAAGGCAGAGGAGAAGGGGATGACAGAGGATAAGATGGTTGGATGGCATCACTGACTCGATGGACATGAGTTTGAGCAAGCCCCTGGAGTTGGTGATGGACACGGAAGCCTGGCGTCCTGCAGGCCACGGGGTCACAAAGAGTCAGACTCGACTGAGCAACTGAACTGAACTGAACTTACAATCGTTCCTCCAGGTGTTTTGGTTACCTGAGTTTCTATCCTGGTGCTAAACTAAGTGACGACAGTGTATTGAATAGCTAGGTCACTTCCAAATAAATGAAACTTCTGAAACATTCACGACTTGAAAGGACCTCCCTTTTACACAGAAACAAAAGAGATTTTTGACTCTGCATGAATAGTGACTGGCACCATCCGAACATATTAAATGTAAGAAAGCAATTTTTTTGTTTTGTTTTGTTTTGTTCTGTTCTTGCAGGAAGCGGGGTGGGCGCTATTATCACTGATAGGTATGCTCACCAATCTATCAAATGCCAATATAAGAGTCAGTTCTTGGTTGCTGAAGGGAAATGTATGACTTGTTATTACAAGAATGTATGGAATGCAATCACACTTTAAGAAGGAAAACGAAGTAGTTCTGTCTTACAGGTGGCATTTTCAGGACGGGAGAAGCAAAGGAATGGGTACAGAATGGGATAAGGAGGTTGTAGGGAAAGTAGGCCCCCAGAAAAGAGTTTTGTGCCTAGCACAAGTTTTCTTGAGATGTTGAACTGCCTTTGCTAATGGAGTTTAAGTTTCTTTACCTCTTAAGTGATCTCTTCTAGGTTGACCTAGAACAGAAATCTTTCGTTAGCTTTGGCTAAGAGGAGAAGTATTGTTTCACGATGACATATGTGATCCTACCTGACTGTTCTCATCCCCTTTGATATCTATGCACTGCTGCTGCTGCTGCTGCAGCTGCTAAGTGGTTCAGTTGAGGCCGACCCTGTGCCACGCCATAGATGGCAGCCCACCAGGCCCCGCAGTCTCTGGGGTTCTCTAGGCAAGAACACTGGAGTGGGTTGCCATTTCCTCCTCCTATGCATGAAAGTGAAAAGTGAAAACGAAGTCACTCAGTGGTTTCCGACTCTTAGCCACCCCATGGACTGCAGCCTACCAGGCTCCTCCATCCTTGGGATTTTCCAGGAGTGGGGTGCCATTGCCTTCTCCCATATCTGTGCACAAGCCTGCCTAAATAATTGACTTCTAGCCAACTTTGGGATGCCCATGACCACCCACCCTTACCAGGCAACAGAGAAGAGAAAAACACTTACCACAGGAGGTTCTGATAAGGAACAAGGAACTAACAAGCTCCCACCTACCAGGATTCTGCAGAGGTCAACAAGAGGTCAGCAAGAGATGAGAGACTGCAGTCCAGAGGTCCTAGCTACTTCCATCTAGCAACAAACACCCAGCATAGTCAAAACGATTTCAATGTTAAAGAATAAATAAATAAATAAATAAATAAATAAATAAAAGGACAGAAGTTCTTTGAACACATGTCTGAATTTAGGGGTGAGGCATTACATATGTGTCCCAGGATAATCTTAAAGTGTCAGAAAGTAAAGAAATTAAAGACAACTATCAAGCTGTCCAAACTGATAAAAATGAATGATTACACAGTTTTATCTGTATACATTAGCAGATAATAATCTGAAAAGGAATTTTAAAAAATTCCCTTTCAATAATATCAACATGAATAAAACACTTTGCCATGGATGTAACGAGGATGACAAGACTGGCACACTGGAAATTATACACCCTGGCTGAAAACTATCCTGAATACATGGACAGATATTCCATAACGATGGAAAGACTTAAGATGGCAATACCATGGAATGCATCTTCAATCTGAAATGAAGATTTGATATGATTTGATCGCTCAGAGCTTTTGTGCCATCAACTGTTATTAAAGTATGAAAGAGATAGAGAAAGCTGCTGACTTAGACTCGAGGCGGGGTGGGGGGGTAGTAAGAGTACCCCCTGCTGGTCTTTAGCCAGATATTCTACAGGCACTAGCAGTCAGCTAAGGAAAGAAAGGAACTGTTTCAGGGAATGGCACCAGGCCCCTCCCCCACGACATGCATTGAGATAATATTGGCAGCAGGTGAGTCATCCCGGGCCAAAACTTGATTGACATGAATCTTGAAGAAAGGCAGTATTGCAGGCAAATATATCATTTCCTTAACATAGATAAGGAGAACAAGCTAGGAGGAAAACATGCTGTTTTGTTCAAATCGCTTCTGAGCCTTTTGGGGGAACCGACCTGAAGCCAGAGTCTAGCGGAAATACATAGGATATTTACATCGCTTAAGACAAACATTTTCTTAGGAAAAAATGCATTGCTTAGCTCAAGGTTTGTCTGCGAAATTCTTACACATCAGGAGATGGCTCCGAGCTGGGTTTCCACACACAAGAACATGAATGCAAAGGACAAGCCTGCACAGCCCATCTGCCCCCCTCCCGCACAGCCAGCAGCATTTCCAAGTGACCTCCTAAGGCCTTCCCCAAAATACAGGGGCACCTCTGGGTTTCCTGTTTCCCTCACTTCGAACACTTTTCTTAAAAAAAAAAAAAAATCCTGCACACTTCTTGATAGAATGCCACAGTGCAAGGAATACAGTCCTTCAATATTTAAACCTCCATTTGCAAAACACTTGGAGCTTGGTTTTGTTTTGTTTTGTTTTTTAATTACACCACCACATAATTTAAAGCTTTTACACGTTCTAATTATTCAGTTCCAAAACACCAAACTTTTATTGCACAGGGTCCTCATGAAAAGGCCCACGCAGCTGGACAACCACATATTCTGCCATGAAAGGGCAGCAAGGTGCCCTCCCCCCTTCTTTGCTGCCTGGGCGGCCACCAGGGTTTGAAATCCATGCACCCTACTAAGTTTCTAGGGTGCAATTCGTGGACCCTTCCCTTTCCCATCCCAGCAGGTGCTCAAGGGCCCGCTGGCTTACAAAGTGCCAGAAGCAGGGCTGGGCCAGTCGGCCAGAGTTCAGTGTTCTGTCCCTTGGACTTCCAGCGGACACTAGGCTGCTTGGAAGAACCGCGCAGACTCTGAGATTTTTCAGCAGAGGGGTGGAGCGGTAAAGGCCTTGACCCCAAAGGCAAGGCCTTTCTGCGACCGCCAGTTTGGGGAGCTCCGAGAATATGCCAACAGACGGCGGAATACTTGGTTCCCTGCTCCACGCAGTCCCAGTTCCCTTACCTGTGGTCCGCAGCCCTCCGCTGCACCCATGGGATGGCGATCCTTGGGGACCCAGGAGCGGACGAAATGGGAGTTCCCAGCCGCAGTTGCAACCCCCGAGAGCGCAACTGGGAACCCCTCCCCATCCCCCCCATGAGCCGACCCCCGCCCCGCGCCGCCAGGGTTAGCCCCGCCCCTGCCGCGCTCCCGGCGCGTTTTCAGCCTCAGTGTCCACCTCCGAGAGCACAACTGGGAAGCCCGCCCCCACCCCCGCCAGAAGCCGACCCCCGCCCCATGCCGCCCGCGTTTGCCCCGCCCCTGCACGGTCCAGGTACCTTCCCAGCTTCTAGCGTTCACGCCCGGGTAGGAGCAGGATGTAGGAGTATGGGAGATGTGTCTGGAGCCTGACAGCCTCAGCTCCGCTCTGGCCTGCCCTTTGGACCTAGGAGCCAGGCCAACTTGCAGAGGGCTTAGGGCCCCATTGTATGCAAACTACCAAGGCCTACCGCAAGGAGAGCTCTGTCCGAGGGAAGGGAAGCGCCCCAGGCTGCGTTCCCAAGCTGTTGCTTGGCAATGCAGACTCAGCGGTAAACGGAGGGAATCAGGGTCCTATTGCCCCTGTCTTGGGGAGGAAGCTCCACAGCCAGAGTGTTCCTCCCTTTGTGCCCAGAAAGCGCCTGCCAGACTGGGCTTCCCCGGAGCTCTGTTGCAGAGCAGAGACGTGTGGATGTGTTTTGGGGCCTTGACATGTGCGTTTGGGCTCCCTAGCACAGCCCCAGCGTAGGGGAACCAGCCCCTGAGCAAAGAGCTCCAGGCAGTGCTTTGTGCCAGGCCTGGATGCCCAGTCCCAGCACGCGGGAGAGATGAGTTAGGCTGCCGGCGGGTCCTTGCAAGCCTGTATTGGAAAGGACCGAGTGAGCTTCCACACCGTCGGAGCTGCAGACCTGCGCCCAGGCGCGATAGGACAGAGCCCCTGTCGAGAGGCTGCTCTGCGTGGGCGAGCCTCGCCAAGACCTTCCCAGCTTCTAGCGTTTGCGCCTGCAAAGGAGCAGGCTGCGGGAGTGTGGGCGACATGACTGGCTCCTGACTGGCCTCAGCTCCGCTCTTGCCTTCCCTTTGGACCTAGGAGCCAGGCCTCCTTGCAGACGGCTTAGGGCACGGGGGTGTGCAAACTGCGAAAGCCTCCCGCAAGGAGACCTCTGTCTGAGGGAAGGGAAATGCCCCAGGTTGCATTCCCAAGCTGTTGCTTGGTAGCCCAGACTCAGCGCTGAACGGAGGGAATCAGGGTCCCAGTGCCCCTGTCGTGGGGAGGGAGCTCCACAGCCAGAGTGTTCCTCCGTTTGTGTTCAGAAACCGCCTTACAGACTGGGCTTCCCCGGAGCTCAGCTCCAGAGCAGAGTCATGTGCATGTGGTTTGGGGCCTTCCCCTGTGCCTTTGGGCTCCCTAGCACAGTCCCAGTGCAGGGGAACCAGCCCCTGAGCAGAGAGCTCCAGGCAGTGCTCTGTGCTCTGGATTGGAAGCCCACTCCCAGCACGCGGGAGAATAGAGTCAGGCCACCGTCGGGTGCTTGCAAGCCTGTATTGGGAAGGACCGAATGATCTTCCACTCCGGCGGAGCTCCAGATCTGCACCCAGGCGCGATATCGCAGAGCCCCGGCCTAGAGGCTGCTCTGCCTGGGCGAGCCTCGCCAAGCCCTTCCCAGCTTCTAGCTTTCGCACAGGGGAAGGAACAGACTGCGGAAGTGGGGGAGACGTGACTGGCGGGCGCCTTACTGGCCTCAGCTCCGCTCTTCCTTTCCCTTTGCACCTATGATCCATGCCTCCTTGCAGAGGGCTTAGGGACCGAAGGAGAGCTCTGTCAGAGGGAAGGGAAGCGCCCCAGGCTGCATTCCCAAGCTGTTGTTTAGCCGCCCAGACTCAGCGCCGCACAGGGGTAATCAGGCTCTCTGTGGCCGCAGCTTCACACACAGGTGTGTCTCCGTAGGAATCAAGAAAGATCCTGACAGAGTGAGGTTCATTAGAGCTATACTTAAGAGCAAAGGCTTGTCCATGTGGTCTTGCCTTCCCCTGTGCCTTTGGGTCTCCAGGCTCGGCCCCAGCTCCGTGGAAACAACCCCTGAGAAAATATCTTCAAGATCCACTTTTCCCAGTGTCTGGGAACCGGGGTTCGTAGGAGGAGAGAAAAGCACGCCTCCATCGGGAACGAAAAGGCAGTCCACCTGCCTGTGTTTTGAAGCCTCTATTTGGAAGGAATGGGTTAGCTTCTCCTAAAGGAGACCTCCAGATCTGCTCAGAAGTCGGTAATTCCAGAGGCAGGGTACTGGTTCCTGACTGCCCTTTGCTAGCCTTGCAAAGATATTCCTAGATTCTAGAGTTATTTTCCATGAAGGAGCAGGCTTCGGGAATGTGTCAGACGGGACTGGCTCCTTATTGACCTCAGCTCAGCTATTGCCTTTCCATTCAAACTAGGGCAAGGCCCTACTTTATGAAGGGTAAGGGTCTTCTTCTTTGCAAACTGCCAAGGGCTACAGCAATGAGACCTCTGTCAAGGTGAGGGAAGCCTAAGAGGATGGATTCTCAAGCAGGTGCTTTGCCACAAAGCATCAGCACGCCACGAAGAGAATCAAGCTCCCTGTGCACCAATGTTGGGAGTGTAGCTTCACACACAGAGTTGTCTCTATAGGAGCCAAGAATGTTCCTGAGAGATTAGGTTCACTAAACCTCTCCTACAGAGCATAGACCTGTCAATGTGGTTTTGCCTTCCCCTGTGAGTTGGGTCCTCGAGGTCCGCCACACCTCCGGGGAAACTGTCCCTGAGAAAAGATCTCCAGGAACCGCTTCGCCGAGGCTGGGAAATGCTGTTCACAGGAAGTAAGGCAAGCGAATCTCCTGCAGAGTAAAAGAGGCCTTACAGTCCCTGGAGGAGCAGGCTGCCAGAGTGTGTGAAACCTGACTGTTGCCTTACTGGCCTCAGCTCCGCCATTGCCTGTTCATCCGAGCTAGCACCCAGGCCTACTTGGAGAAGCGTTTGGGTGCAGATTTCTACAAAGTGCCAAGGGCTACAGCAGTGAGAATTCTCTCGGTGGTAAGGGAGAGCATTTTATGGATTCTCAAGCTGTTTTCTGAACGACAGCGTCAAAATGAACAGAGAGAATCAGGCTCTCTGTGCCCCTATGTTAGGTACGCAGCTTCACACACAGAGGTGTCTCTATAGGAGCCAAGAATGCTCCTGAGAGATGAGGTTCACTAGAGGTCTGCTACAGAGCATAGACCTGTCCATGTGGTCTTGCCTTCCCCTGTGCCTTTGGGCCCCGGGCTCGGCCCCAGCTCCGTGGAAAGAACCCCTGAGAAAATATCTTCAAGACCCGCTTTTCCCAGAGGCTGGGAACTGGGGTTCATAGGAGGAGAGAAAAGCAAGCCTCCTTCGGGCACGAAAGGCTGCCAACCTGCCTGTGTTTTGAAGCCTCTATTTGGAAGGAATGGGTTAGCTTCTCCTAAAGGAGACCTCCAGATCTGCTCAGAAGTCGGTAATTCCAGAGGCAGGGTGCTGGTTCCTGACTGCCCTTTGCCAGCCTTGCAAAGACATTCCAAGATTCTAGAGTTATATTCCATGAAGGAGCAGGGTTCGGGAATGTGCCAGAGGGGACTGGCTCCTTATTGGCCTCAGCTCAGCTATTGCCTTTCCATTCAAACTAGGACAAGGGCCTACTTTATGAAGTGTAAGGGTCTTCTTCTTTGAAACTGCCAAGGGCTACAGCAATGAGACCTCTGTCAAGGTGAGGGAAGCCTAAGAGGACGGATTCTCAAGCAGGTGCTTTGCTACAAAGCATCAGCACCCCACGGAGAGAACCAAGAGCCCTGTTCCCCAATGTTGGGAGTGTAGCTTCACACACAGAGTTGTCTCTATAGGAGCCAAGAATGTTCCTGAGAGATTAGGTTCACTAAACCTCTCCTACAGAGTATAGACCTGTCCATGTGGTTTTTCCTTCCCCTGTGAGTTGGGTCCCCGAGGTCCACCACACCTCCGGGGAAACTGTCCCTGAGAAAAGATCTCCAGGAACCGCTTCGCTGAGGCTGGGAAACGCTGTTCACAGGAAGTAAGGCAAGCGAATCTCCTGCAGAGAAAAAGAGGCCTTACTGTCCCTGGAGGAGCAGGCTGCCAGAGTGTGTGAAACCTGACTGTTGCCTTACTGGCCTCAGTTCCACCATTGCCTGTTCCTCCGAACTAGGACCCAGGCCTATTTGGAGAAGCGTTTGGCTGCGGATTTCTACAAAGTGCCAAGGGCTACAGCAGCGAGAATTCTCTCAGCGGTAATGGAGAGCATTTTATGGATTCTCAAGCTGTTTTCTGAACGACTGCGTCAAAATGAACTGAGAGAATCAGGCTCTCTGTGCCCCTATGTTAGGTACGCAGCTTCACACACAGAAGTGTCTCTATAGGAGCCAAGAATGTTCCTGAGAGATGAGGTTCACTAGAGGTCTGCTACAGAGCATAGACCTGTCCATATGGTTTTGCCTTGCCCTGTGAGTTGGGTCCCCGAGGTCCGCCCCAGCTCAGGGGAAGGAGCCCCTGAGAAAAGATCTCCAGGGACCACTATTCCCCCAGGCTGGCAAACGCAGTTCACAGGAGGTAACGCAAGCGAGCCTCCTGCAAGGCACAACAGGCCTTAGTCTCCCTGGACGATCAGGCTGCCAGAGTGTGTGAGACCTGACTGGTGCCTTACTGGCCTCAGCTCCGCCATTGCATGTTCCTCCGATCTAGGACCCAGGCCTACTAGGAGAAGGGTTTGGGTATGGATTTCTAAATACTGCCAAGGGGTATAGCAATGAGAACTGTGTCACGGGTAAGGAAGAGCATTGTATGGATTTTCAAGCTGTTGTTTGAACGACAGCTTCAAAGCTGCACAGAGAGAATCAGACTCTGTGTCTCCATGTTCGGTACACAGCTTCACAGACAGGGGTGTCTCCATAGGAAACAAGAATGTTCCTGACAGAGTGAGGTTCACTAGAGCTCTCCTAGAGAGCAAAGACTTGTCCATGTGGTTTTTCTTCCCCTGTGCGTTTGGGGCTCCAGGCTCGGCCCCAGCTCCGTGGAAACAACCCCTGAGAAAAGATCTTCAAGATCCGCTTTTCCCAGAGGCTGGGATGTGGGGTTCATAGGAGGCGGGAAAAGCAGGCCTCCTTCAGAGAGCAAGAGGCCGCCAAGCGGCCTGCGTTTTGAAGCCTCTACTTGGAAGAATGGGTTAGCTTCCCCTAAGGGAGACCTCCAGATCTGTTCAGAAGTCGGTAATTCCAGAGGCAGTGTGCAGGGTCCTGACTGCCCTTTGCCAACCTTGCAAAGACATTCCTAGATTCTACAGTTATCTTCCTGAAGAAGCAGGCTTTGGGAATATGTCGGACTTGACTGGCGCCTTATTGGCCTCAGCTCAGCTATTGCCTTTCCATTCAAAGTAGGACAAAGGCCTACTTTATGAAGGGTAAGGGTCTTCTTCTTTCCAAACTGCCGAGGGCTACAGCAATGAGACCTCCGTAAATGCGAGGGAAGCATAAGCGGATGGATTATCAGGAAGGTTCTTTGCCACCAAGCATCAGCACCCCACGGAGAGAATCAGGCTCCCTTTGCCCCTATGTGGGGTGTGTAGATTCACACACAGTGGTGTCTCTACAGGAGCCAAGAATGTTCCTGAGAGATGAGGCTCACAAGAGCTATCCTACAGAGTGCTCACCTGTACATGTGGTTTCACCTTCCCCTGTGAGTTGGGTCCCCGAGGTCCACCCCAGCTCCGAGAAAACAGCCTCTGAGAAAAGATCTCCAGGAACCGCTTTTCGCCCAGGCTGGGAAAAGCTGTTCACAGGAAGTAAGGCAAGTGAGCCTCCTGCAGAGAAAAAGAAGCCTTACTGTCCCTGGAGGAGCAGGCTGCCAGAGTGTGTGAAAACTGACTGGTGCCATAATGGTCTTAGCTCCGCCATTGCTTGTTCCTCCGAACTGGGACTCAGGCCTACTTGGAGAAGGGTTTAGGTGCAGATTTCTACAAACTGCCAAGGGCTACTGCAATGAGAACTCTCTCAGAGGTAAGGGCGAGAATTGTATGGATTCTCAAGCTGTTTTCTGAACGACAGCATTAAACCTGCACAGAGAGAATCAGGCTCTCTGCCGCCATGTTGGGTACGCAGTTTCACACACAGAGGTGTCCGCATAGGAGCCAAGAACGTTCGTCAAAGACTGAGGTTCACTAGAGCTCTCTTAGAGAGCAAAGACTTGTTCATGTGGTTTTGCCTTCCCCTGTATGTGTGGGTCTCTGGGCATAACCCCAGCTCCGTGGAAACAACCCCTGAGCAAAGATCTCCAAGATCTGCTTTTCCCCCATGCTGGAAACCAGGGATCATAGGAGGCAGGAAAAGCAAGCCTCCTTCAGGCAAGAAGAGGCAGCCAACCGGCCTGTGTTTGGAAGCCTCTATTTGCAAGGAATGGGTTAGCTTCTCCAGAAGGAGACCTCCAGATCTGCTCAGAAGATAGATATTCCAGAGGCAGGGTCGAGGTTCCTGACTGCCCTTTGCCAGCCTTGCAAAGACATTCCTAGATTCTAGCAATATTTTCCATGAAGGAGCAGGCATCGGGAATATGTCACAGTTGACGGGTGCCTCACTGGCCTCAGCTCAGCTATTGCCTTTCCTTTCAAACTAGGATCAGGGCCTACTTGGTGAAGGGTAAGGGTCTGCTTCTTTCCAAACTGCCAAGAGACACAGCAATGAGACCTCTGTCAAGGCGAGGGAAGCGTAAGCGGATGGATTCTCAAACAGGTGCTTTGCCACAAAGCATCAGCACCCCATGGAGAGAATCAGGCTCCCTGTGCCCCTATGTTCGGTGTGTAGCTTTACACACAGAGGTGTCTCTGTACGAGCCAAGAATGTTCCTAAGAGATGAGACACACTAACGTCTCCTACAGAGCATAGACCTGTCCATGTGGTTTTTCCTTCCCCTGTGAGATGGGTCCCCGAGGTCCACCCCAGCTCTGGGGATAGAGCCCCTGAGAAAAGATCTCCAGGAACCGCTGTTTGCCCAGGCTGGGAAACGCAGTTCACAGGAGGCCAGGCAAGCGAGCCTCCCACAGGGAAAAATAGGCCTTACTGTCCCTGGAGGAGCACGCTGCCAGAGTGTGTGACACCTGACTGGTGCCTTACTGACCTCAGCTCCGCCACTGCATGGCCATCCAAACCAGGACCCAGGCCTACTTGGAGAAGGGTTTGGGTGCGGATTTGTAAAAACTGCCAAGGGTTACAGCAATGAGAAGTCTCTCAGAGGTAAGGGAGAGCATTGTATGGATTCTTAAGCTGTTGTTTGAATGACAGCTTCAAAGCTGCAAAGAGAGAATCAGGCCCTGTGTGCCCCCTTGTTGGGTACGCAGCTCCACACACAGAGGTATCCCCGTGGAATCCAAGACTTTCCTCACATACTGAGGTTAACTAGAGTTCTCCTACAGAGCAAAGACTTGTCCATGTGGTTTTGCCTTCCTCTGTGCGTGTGGGTCTCCGGGCTCGGCTCCAACTCCGTTGAAATAGCCCCTGAAAAAAGATCTCCAAGAACCACTTTTCCCCCAGGCGGGAAGCGGAGTTCACAGGAAGCGGAACAAGCAAGCCTCCTTCGGGCAAGTAGATGCAGCCAACTAGCCTGTGTTTGGAAGCCTCTATTTGGAAGGAATGGTTAGCTTCTCCAAAAGAAGACCTCCAGATCTGCTCAGAAGATGGAAATTCCAGAGGCAGGGTCGAGGTTCCTGACTGTCCTTTACCAGCCTTGCAAAGACATTTCTAGATTCTAGCGTTATTTTCCATGAAGGAGCAGGCTTCAGGAATATGTCAGACTTGACTGGCGCCTTACTGGCCTCAGCTCAGCTATCGCCTTTCCGTTCAAACTAGGACAAGGGCCTACTTGGTGAAGGGTAAGGGTCTGCTTCTTTCCAAACTGCCAAAGGCTACAGCAAAGAGACCTCTGTCAAAGAGAGGGAAGTGGAAGCGGATGGATTCTCAAACAGGTGCTTTGCCACAAAGCATCTGTACCCCACGGAGAGAATCAGGCTGCATTTGCCCCTATGTTGGGTGTGTAGCTTCAAACACAGAGGTGTTTCTATAGGAGCCCAGAATGTTCCTGGGAGATGAGGTTCACTAGAGCTCTGCTACAGAGCATAGACCTGTCCATATGGTTTTGCCTTCCCCTGTGAGTTGGGTTCCCGATGTTCGCCCCAGCTCCGAGGAAGAAACCCCTGAGAAAACACCTCCAGGAACTGCTTTTCGTCCAGACTGGGAAACGCAGTTCACAGAAGGCAAGGCAAGCGAGCCTCCTGCAGAGAAAAAGAGGCCTTACTGCCCCTGGAGGAGCAGGCTGCAAGAGTGTGTGAGACCTGACTGGTGCCTTACTGGCCTCAGCTCCGCCATTGCATGTTCCTCTGAACTAGGACCCAGGCCTACTAGGAGAAGGGTTTGGGTGCGGATTTCTAAAAAACTGCCAAGGGCTACAGCAATGAGAACTCTCTCAGAGATAAGGGAGAGAATTGTATGGATTCTCAAGCTGTTTTCTGAACGACAGCGTTAAACCTTCACAGAGGGAATCAGGCTCTCTGACCCCATAAGTTGTCCCTGTAGGAACCAAGAACGTTCGTCAAAGACTGAGGTTCACTAGAGCTCTCTTAGAGAGCAAAGACTTGTTCATGTAGTTTTGCTTTCCTCTGTATGTGTGGGTCTCCGGGCATAACCTCAGCTCCGTGGAAACAACCCCTGAGCAAAGATCTCCAAGATCTGCTTTTCCCCCATGCTGGGAACCAGGGATCATAGGAGGCAGGAAAAGCAAGCCTCCTTCGGGCAAGAAGAGGCAGCCAACTAGCCTGTGTTTGGAAGCCTCTATTTGCAAGGAATGGGTTAGCTTCTCCAGAAGGAGACCTCCAGATCTGCTCAGAAGATAGATATTCCAGAGGCAGGGTCGAGGTTCCTGACTGCCCTTTGCCAGCCTTGCAAAGACATTCCTAGATTCTAGCGCTATTTTCCATGAAGGAGCAGGCATCGGGAATATGTCAGAGTTGACGGGTGCCTTACTGGCCTCAGCTCAGCTATTGCCTTTCCTTTGAAACTAGGATCAGGGCCTACTTGGTAAAGGGTAAGGGTCTGCTTCTTTCCAAACTGCCAAGGGACACAGCAATGAGACCTCTGTCAAGGCGAGGGAAGCGTAAGCGGATGGATTCTCAAACAGGTGCTTTGCCACAAAGCATCAGCACCCCACGGAGAGAATCAGGCTCCCTGTGCCCCTATGTTCGGTGTGTAGCTTTACACACAGAGGTGTCTCTGTACGAGCCAAGAATGTTCCTAAGACTTGAGATTCACTAAGGTCTCCTACAGAGCATAGACTTGTCCGTGTAGTTTTGCCTTCCCCTGTGAGTTTGGTCCCCGAGGTCCACCCCAGCTCCGGGGAAACAACTCCTTAGAAAAGATCTCCAGGAACCGCTTTTCGCCCAGGCTGGGAAACGCAGTTCACAGGAGGCAAGGCAAGCGAGACTCCTGCAGGGAAAAAGAGGCCTTACTGTCCCTGGAGGAGCAGGCTACCAGAATGTGTGACACCTGACTGGTGCCTTACTGACCTCAGCTCCGCCATTGCATGGCCATCCAAACCAGGACCCAGGCCTACTTGGAGAAGGGTTTGGGTGCGGATTTCTAAAAACTGCCAAGGGCTACAGCAATGAGAACTCTCTCAGAGGTAAGGGAGAGCATTGTATGGATTCTCAAGCTGTTGTTTGAATGACAGCTTCAAAGCTGCAAAGAGAGAATCAGTCTCTCTGTGCCCCCTTGTTGGGTACGCAGCTTCACACACAGGGGTGTCTCCATGGGAGTCAAGAACGTTCCTGACAGAGTAAGTTTCACTTAGAGGTCTCCTGGAGAACAAAGACTTGTCCATGTGGTTTTCCTTCCCCTGTGCAATTGGGTCTCTGGTCTCGGCCCCAGCTCCATGGAAAAAACCCCTGAGAAAAGATCTTCAATATCCGCTTTTCCCAGAGCCTGGGAAGCTGGGTTCATAGGAGGCAGGAAAAGCAAGCCTCCTTCGGGCACGAAGAGGCAGCCGACCGGCCTGTTTTTGGAAGTCTCAATATGGAAGGAATGAGTTAGATTCTCCTAAAGGAGACCTCCAGATCTGCTTAGAAATCGGTAATTCCAGAGGCAGGGTGCAGGCTCCTGACTGCCGTTTGCCAGCCTTGCAGAGACATTCCTAGATTCCAGCGTTATTTTCCATGAAGGAGCAGGCTTCGGGAATATGTCAGACTTGACTGGCGCCTTATTGGCCTCAGCTCAGCTCTTGCCTTTCCTTTCAAACTAGGACAAGGGCCCACTTTATGAAAGGTAAGGGTCCTCTTCTTTCCAAACTGCCAAGGGCTACAGCAATGAGACCTCTGTCAAGGCGAGGGAAGCGTAAGCTGATGGATTCTCAAGCAGGTGCTTTGCCACAAAGCATCAGCACCCCATGGAAAGAATCTGGCTCCCTTTGCCCCTACGTTGCGTGTGTAGCTACACACACAGAGGTGTCTCGATAGGAGCCAAAAATGTTCCTGAGAGAGGAGGTTCACTGTTGGGGGCCAGAGTGAGGCACTCCGCCCATGGCAAAGGTCATGAGGAAGGAGGCTCGACATACGCAAAGGCGGGATCGAGCCTCAGGAGTCCCCCTGGAAATCCTCGAGCATCTACCCCCATAACCAGAGCCTGCCTACCTTACTACTTTGTGCTCTCACCTACACCTCTGACTTTACGGGGGGCTGTCCCCCACCACCTCTTTCGGAGAAGGAGTTAACCTAGAGCTCCAGTTGATAAAAACCCCTGGGTGTGACAAGAGTGTTTTAACCTACAAACTCCTCTGAAGGTTCTCTAGCCTGCCTGACAGGCTTGTCCGGCCACATGTGATTGCTCACAGCCTCCCAACCATGAGAGGCACGAGATGCTTTAAACATTCTAAAAACAGGTTCCTTAGAAAAGTTAGAAAATTATTAGTATAAGTATAATGGGCTGATTAGAAATCATATTGGTGAAGGGTTTTTCATTTGTTGAGCTGATGTTTACTGCTAAGTCTCCACATCCCCTGCCCTTATACACATTAATGAATATATAGAAGAAATAAGTATTAACCTTTGATATAAATCACGTTAGACCTTAGGCTAAGTAAATTCTTTCCTTAACTAAAACCCACTACACCCTCACCCTATAGGAATGTAACTTTATTTGGGTGGCGTCTGTTTTAAGAATAATCACCCCTGGAGAAATAAGTGTCCTGGTTGACTGACCGCTGTCACAAGGAGAGGGTCGTAAATTGTCAGCAGGCCCCCCGGCCAGAAGATGATGTAACACCCCTAAGACCTCTGTATACTTTTGTATGAAGCACCTGACTTTGATAAAAGTCAGGACTGCTGACCCCACGTGACTTTTGCATAACATCTCAGTGTATAAAAGTAGACCATGGAAAATAAAGAATTGGGATCAGTTTCTCGAAATACTGGTCTCCCCATGTCTCTCTCTCTCTCTCTCACTCTGGTTGAGTCTCCATCTGGAGCGCGGAACCCACCAAGCTTACTAATTTTGCCTGGGCTTCTAAGATCCGACCGGGGAGGCCTCAGTGTCTCCTCTCCTTCGGGAGAACGGAAGGACGCCTGCGGCCTACGTAAGTGGTGCAAGCTTCTTGTCTTGAAGTTTTATTGGTCCCCCGCGTAAACCAAGCTACTCAGCCTCTTTTCTCCACTGAATTTTCCTACTGAGCTATCCTCATTTTATTACTCTTTATATCCTTAATTAACGTTTAATTAAGCAGTTGTTCCCTGACCCTCGCCTACGCCGTCTCTGCTTCGAATACCCTGGATCAGCTGGGGCTGGACCCCGGCAGTTCACTAGAGATCTCCTACAGAGCATAGACCTGTCCATTTGGTTTTGCCTTCCCCTGTGAGTTGGGTCCCCGAGGTCCGCCCCAACTCCGGGGAAACAGCCCCTGAGAAAAGATCTCCAGGAACTGCTTTCCGCCCAGGCTGGGAAACGCTGTTCACAGGAAGTAAGGCAAGCGAGCCTCCTGAAGGGAAATAGAGGCCTTACTGTCCCTGGAGGAGCAGGCTGCCAGAGTGTGTGACACCTGACTGGTGCCTTACTGGCCTCAGCTCCGCTATTGCATGTTCATCTGAACTTGAACCCAGGCCTACTTGGAGAAGTGTTTGTGTGCCGATTTCCAGAAACTGCGAAGGGCTACAGCAATGATAACTCTCTCAGTGGTAAGGGAGAGCATTGTGTGACTTCTCAATTTGTTGTTTGAACGACAGCGTCAAAGCTGCACAGAGAGAATCAGGTCTCTGTGTCTCTATGTTGGCTATGCAGCTTCCCACACAGAGATGTCCCCGTTGGAGCCAAGAACATTCCCCATAGAGTGAGGTTCACTAGAGCACTCCTAGAGAGCAAAGACTTATCCATGCGGTTTTCCCTTCCCCTGCGCGTGTGGGTCTCCGGGATCGGCCCCTGCTCCGTGGAAACAGCCTCTGAGAAAAGATCTCCAAGAACCTCTTATCCCCCAGACTGGGAAGCGGAGTTCGCAGGAGGTGGGATAAGCAAGCTTCCTTCGGCAAGAAGAGACAGCCAACCGGCCTGTGTTTGGAAGCCTATATTTGCAAGGAATGGGTTAGTTTCTCCTGACCGAGACCGCCAGATGTGCTGAGAAGATAGAAATTCCAGAGGCAGGGTCGAGGTTCCTGACTGCCCTTTGCCAGCCTTGCAAAGACATTCCCAGATTCTAACGTTATTTTCCATGAAGGAGCAGGCATCGGGAATATGTCAGACTTGACTGGCGCCTTACTGGCCTCAGCTCAGCTACTGCCTTTCCATTCAAACAAGGACAAGGGCCTACTTGGTGAAGGGTAAGGGTCAGCTTCTTTCCAAACTGCCAAGGACTACAGCAATGAGACCTCTGTCAAGGTGAGGGAAGCCTATGCGGATGGATTCTTAGCAGGTGCTTTGCCACAAAGCATCAGCACCCACGGAGAGAATCAGACTCCCTTTGCCACTATGTTGGGTGTGTAGCTTCATGCACAGAGGTGTCTCTGTAGAAGCCAAGAATGTTCCTGAGAGATGAGGTTCACTAGAGCTCTCCTACAGAGCATAGACCTGTCCATGTGGTTTTGTCTTCCCCTGTGAGTTGGGCCCCCGAGGTCCGACCCAGCTCCAGGGAAACAGCCCCTGAGAAAAAATCTCCAGGAACAGCTTTGCGCCCAGGCTGGGAAATGCAGTTCACAGGAGGCAAGGCAAGCGAGCCTCCTGCAGGGAAAAAGAGGCCTTACTGCTCCTGGACGATCAGGCTGCAAGAGTGTGTGAGACCTCACTTGTGCCTTACTGGCCTCAGCTCCGCCGTTGCCTGTTGTTCCGAGCTAGGACCCAGGCCTACTTGGAGAAGGGTTAGGGTGCGGATTTCTACAAACTGTCAAGGACGACAGCAATGAGAATTCTCTTAGCAGTAAGGGAGAACATTGTATGGATTCTCAAGCTGTTGTTTGAATGACAGCTTCAAAGCTACACAGAGAGAATCAGGGTCTCTGTTCCCCTATTTTGGCTGTGCAGCTTCACACACAGAATTTGACTCTGTTGGAGCCAGAAATATTCCTGAAAGACTTAGGCTCACCAAAGCTGTCCTCCAGAGCAAAGACATTGGATGTGGTTTTGCCTTCCCTTGCCAGTATGGGTCCCCTAGCTTGGCCCCAGCTCCGGGGATACAGCCTCTGAAAAAAATCTTGCAAGAAGCGATTTTTCCTCCAGGCTGTTAAGCGGAATTCACAGTTTGCAAGTTAAGGAAGCCTGCTTCGTGGAAGAGCAAGCAGCCAACTGGCCCTGTGTTAGGAAGCCTGTATTTGAAAGGAATAGGTTAGCTTCTACAGCGGGAGAACCTCAGATCTGCTCAGGGGGCTGAAATACTAGAGTCAGGGTCGAGGTTCTCCCTTGTCCTTTGCGCACCTTGCAAAGACATTCCTAGCTTCTAGCGTTAGTGTCCCTGTAGTAGCAGGCTGCAGGAGCGTGTGATAAATGACTGCCGCGTTCCTGTCCTCAGCTCCGCTATTGACTTTCTATTCGAACTAGAACCCAGGCCTACTTTGAGAGGGGTTAGGGTCCAGTGTTTCCAAACTGCCAAGGGCTACGGCAATGCGAGCTCTGTCAGAGGTAAGAAAAGAGCAATTGGTTGGATTCTTCAGCTGCTGCGTGGCTGCACAGCTTCCGTGCTGCATGGAGAGCATGAGGCTCCTTGTGGCCCTATTTTGGGTACGCAGCAACATGCACACAGAATGTCTGTGTTCACTTATGTACAGGCTTATGTACACTAGAGCTCTCCTACAGAGCAAAGACCACTCAGTGGGCTCCAAGAGATACCTGTCGCGGCTCGAGAAGAGAGTGGAGTCCTTTGCTTCCCCTCGAGATGAGGCCTGACTCCCCGGGTGAGTATGGAATGCAACCCCAAATCCCTGTCGCCTATGGAGAGGAACATTAAGTCCTGGATACAAGCCTAGATGAGGTCTAGTTTGCCCTTCAGTGAATGGAGCCCAATCCACAGCTCTCCCTGGCAACTCGAATGGAAGATTAGACTTCCTGGGCCAACACAAGAGGAAGCCTGAATTCCCCGTCGTAACTCGAGAATCCCACCGAAACTCGAGAAAATCCACGTGCTTCCCTCGTCATCGCAAGATGAGGCCCTTTGTCCACTACAGCATCTCAAGAGAAGTCCCACGTTCCATCCTGAAGTGTGAAACGGTACTTGGCACCCTTGATGCGACCCCAAAAGTTCCGCGACATACCAGACTCACTCAAGGGGAACACCGAGGTTCCCGGCACCACTTCATCTGACCCCTTCTCCTCTCCTGATTGTGACAGGAGGGTCGACTCCCCTTCTCTGTCTGCAAGGGGTTCCCGACCTTCCGGGCGCACCTCAGGATGAGGCCGGTCTCATGAGGAAGTTCGAGACGTAGCCTCGTGGGTAGTGCCACATGCCGAAAGACCCCAATTTCACGGTCCACTCTTGAAAAGAACCCGATGCCAGCACACCTCTTTGAAGGAAAACCTGTGCATGAAGGCACAACACGAAGGGGCACTGACACCCGCGTGCATCGTCCAGAAAAACCCGCAGGTCCCACAGACATTTCGACAAGTGGCCTGTCACCCTGTAAACAACTCGAAAGGCAAACGAAGGTCCATTCCTCAACAGAAGACTAGGTGTGACTCTCTTGTCCCTACTCTGCAGGGACCATGGGATCCGAGTCAGAAACGGAGAGGAAGCCTGAGGTTCCTGCGTCCACTCGAGATGAGGCCCTCTTCCATTGCACCACACCCAGTGGAGTCCCGAGAGGCCCCTACCAACTCCACAGTATCCCTGAGTTCTCAGAGGCACAATGAGAAGCTCCCTGAGGTCACAGGCACAAGTCGAGGGAACCCTGGGTTTTCTGCCATGACTCGAGAAAGACCTCGAGAGTGCTTCAAAATGTGTTGAGTCGCGATTCCCCTACCATGACTCGAGAGCCATGACACGCGCCCCCTCTTCACGCGCATGGAGACCTGACTAACCTGGCACTGCACGAGAGGCTCCCTGAGATCCTCATCGTACCTCGTGAGGAAACCCACACTGCCGCGGCAGCTCGAGGAAACACATGAGACACCCCGGTCATCGCGAGAAGAGGGCCTTATATTCCTGCATGGCCTGGAGACCAATCACGAGTCCTCTCTCCAAACTGAAGAGCAGGCTGGACTCCGTTGAGGCCGCTCAGGGGGCTCCAACAGGTCCTTGTCGCGACTCAAGAGGAGAGCGCAGTCCTTGGCTTCCCCTCGAGATGAGGTCTGACTCCCCGGGAGAGCCTGGAATGCAACCCCGAGATGCCTGCTTTCCCTGGAGAGGAATAGTAGGTCCTGGACACACGCCTAGGTGAGGTCTCTTCGGCCCTGCAGTGACTCGAGCGCAACCCCCAGTTTTCCCTTGCAACTCGAGGGGAAGATTGGGCTTCCCAGGGCCAACCCAAGAGGAAGGCTGAGATCCCCATTGTAACTCGAGAATCCCGCCGCAACTCGAGAAAAACCACGTGGTTCCCAACTCTTGGCAAGATGAGACCCTTGCCCGCGACGGCGTCTCAAGGGAAGTCCCCTCTTCCGCCCTGAAGGGCGGAAAGGATCCTGTCCGCCTTCATGCGACCCCCAAAAGTTCCCCGACACGCCGGGTTCCCTCGAGGGGAACACCGAGGGTCCCGGCACCGCTTCCTCTGAGCCCCTTCTGCCCTCCTGATCGCGACAGGAGAGTCGATTCCCCTGCGCGGTCTCGAAGGGGTTCCCGGCCTTCCCGGCGCACCTAAGGATGAGGCCGGCCTCACGAGGAAATTCGAGACGAGCCACGTGGGTGGTGCCACATGCCCAACGCCCCCGATTCCCCGGTCCGCTCTTGAGAAGGACCCGAGGCCCGGACCCCTCTTCGAAGGCAACCCTGTGGGTGAAGGCACAACACGAAGGGGTACTGCCAACCCCGTGCACCGTCCGCAAAGACTCGCAGGTTCCACACACAGCTCGACGAGGGGCCTGAGACCCCCTGAGCAACTCGAGAGGCAAGCGGGGTTCCCTTCTTCAGACAAGACGAGGCCTGACTCTCCTGTCCCAACTCTGCAGGGACCCTGCGGTCGGAGTCCAAAACGGAGAGGAAGCCTGAGGTTCCTGCCTCCCCTCGAGCTGAGGCCCTCTTCCGTTGCGCCAGACCCAGCGGAGTCCCGAGGGTCACCGCCAACTCCACAGGATCCCTCGACTCTCAGAGGCACCCTGGGAAGTTCCCTAAGGTTCCCGGCAGAAGGCGAGGGAAACGAGGGTTTCCCGCCGCCCTCCGACAAAGACTTCGAGAGTCCTTCTTCAACGCGTCTCGAGGCCCTAGTCCCCTCCCGCGACTGGAGAGCCATGACGCGCTCCCCCTCGCCACGCGCATGGAGACCTGACTTCCCTGGCGCCGCACGAGAGGCTCCCTGAGATTCTCATCGTGCCTCGGGAGTAAACCCCCAGGGGCGCCGCAGCTCGAGGAAACCCCTGAGACGGCCCCGTACTCGCGAGCTGAGGGCCTTCTTTTCCTGCATGGCCTGGAGAGCAATCCCGGGTCCTCTCTCCAAACTGAAGAGGAGTCTGGTCAATTGAGGCCGCTCAGGGGGCTCCAAGAGACCCGCGTCGCGACTCGAGAGGAGAGCGGAATTCTTGGCTTTCCCTCGAGACGAGGCCTGACTCCCCGGGGGAGCCTGGAATGCAACCCCGAGATCCCTGCCTTCCCTGGAGAGGAATATTAGGTCCCGGACACACGCCTAGGTGAGGTTTCTTGGGCCCTGCAGTGACTCGAGCGCAACCCCCAGCTTTCCCTCGCAATTCGAGGCGAAGATTGGCCTTCCCAGGGCCAACCCAAGAGGAAGCCTGAGATCCCCGTCGTAACTCGAGATTCCCGCCGCAACTCGAGAAAAACCACGGGGTTCCCACCTCTTGGCAAGATGAGGCCCTTGCCCGCCACGGCGTCTCAAGGGAAGTCCCCTCTTCCGCCCTGAAGGGCGGAACGGTTGCTGACAGCCTTCCTGCGACCCCCAAGTTCACCGACACGCCGGGTTCCCTCGAGGGGAACACCGAGGGTCCCGGCACCCCTTCATCTGAGCCCCTTCTCCCCTCCTGATCGCGACAGGAGAGTTGATTCCCCTGCGTGGTCCTGAAGGGGTTCCCAGCCTTCCCGGCGCACCTCAGGATGAGGCCGGTCTCACGAGGAAATTCGAGACGAGCCACGTGGGTGGTGCCACATGCCGAACGCCCCCGATTCCCCGGTCCGCTCTTAATAAGAACACGATGCCCGGGCACCTCTTCGAAAGCAAACCTGTGGATGAATGCACAACACGAAGGAGTACTGACATCCCCATGCATAGTACGGAAAAACACGCAGATTCCAAACACAGATCGACAAGTGTCTTGTCTTCCCTTGAAGAACTAGAGCGGCATGCGGAGTTCCGTTCCTCCAAACAAGAGAAGGCCTGACTCTCCTTTCCCAACTCTGCAGGGACCGTGCGATCGGAGTCAGAAATGTAGATGAAACCTGACTTTCCTGCATCAACTCGAAATGAGGCATTCTTCCATTGCGCCATACCCAGTGGAGTCCCGAGAGGCCCCTCCCAACTCCACAGTATCCCTGACTTCTCAGAGGCACCCTCAGAAGCTCTCTGCGGTCACTGGCACAAGTCGAGTGAACCCAGGGTTTCCTGCTGCATTCTGAGCAAGACCTCGAGAGACCTTCTTTACCGCATCTTGAGGCCCGATACCCTACCATGACTGGAGAGCAATGACGCATTTCCCTCGCCACGCCCATTGAAACCTAACTTCCCTGGCGCCACACGAGATGCTCCCTGCGCTCCCCGTCCTACCTCATGAAAACCCCACACTGGCACCTCCGCTCGAGAAAACACATGAGACGCCCCCGTCATCGTAAGATGAGGGCCTTCTTTTCCTACATGACCTAGAGAGCAATCCCGAGTCCACTCTCCAAACTCCACTGGAGGCCTGTCTCCCTTTAGGCCACTCAGTAGCCTCCAAGAGATACACGTCGCTACTCTAGAGGAGAGCGGAGTCCGTTGCTTCCCCTCGAGCTGAGGCCTGACTACTTGGATGAGTCTGGAATGGGATCCCGAGATCCGTGTCGCCCCTGTAGAGGAAAACTCGGTCCTGGACACAAGCCTAAATGAGGTCTTTTTTGTCCTGCATTGACTCAAGTGCAATCCCCAGCTCTCCCTCGCAACTCGAATGGAAGATTGGACTTCCCTGGGCCAACACAAGAGGAAACCTGTATTCCCCGTTGTAACTCAAGAATCCTGCCGCAACTCGAGAAAAAACACGTGGGTCCCCCGTCAGCGCTAGATGAGGCCCTTGCCCACTACAGCATCTCAAGAGAAGACCCAGGTTCCGTCTTGAAGTGTGAAACGGTACTTGGCACCCTTGATGCAACCCGAAAAGTTACCCGACTTACCAGTTTCACTCAAGGGGAGCACCGAGGTTCCCGGCACTACTTCATCTGAGCCCTTTCTCTCCTCCTGATCCCGAAAGGAGGGTCGATTCCCCTGCTTTGTCTGGAAAGGGTTCCCGGACTTTCCTGCGCGCCTCAGGATGAGGCCGATCTCACGAGGAAATTCGAGATGTAGCCTCGTGGGTGGTGCAACATGCTGAAAGACCCCGATTTCCCGGTCCGCACTTGAGGAGAACCCGATGCCCGGACACCTCTTCGAAGGCAACCCTGTGGATGAAGGCACAACAGGAAGGAGCACTGACACCCCCGTGCATCTCCGAAAAACCCGCAGGTTCCACACACATCACGAAAAGTGGTGTCATCATTGAACAACTTGAGATGAAAGCGGAGTTCCATTCCTCTGCAGAACACGAGACCTGACACTCCTGAGCAAACTCAGCAGGGACCCTGCAATCTGAGTCAGATCCGGCTCCAGGAAGTCAGGAGCAGAACCCTGAGGTTCCTGCCTCAACTCGAGATGAGGCTCTCTTCCATTGCACCAAACCCAGAGGAGTCCCGAGAGGCCTCTCCCAAATCCATAGTATCCCTGATTTCTCAGAGGCACCCTGAGAAGCTCCCTGAGGTCACCGGCACAAGTCAAGGGAACCCAGGGTTTCCTGCCGCAACCCTAGAAAGACATCGAGAGTCCTTTTTCAACCCGTCATGAGGCCCGATTCCCCTACCCTGACTGGAGAGCAATGACGCGCTCCCCCTTGCCCCGCCCATGGAGACCTGACTTCCCTGTTGCCACACAAGAGGCTACCTGAACTCCCCGTCGTACCTCGTGAGAAACCCCACACTGGCGCCGCAGCTCGAGAAAACCCACGAGACGCCCCCGTCATCTCAAGATGTGGGCCTTCTTTTCCTGCATGGCCTGGAGAGCAATCCCGAGTCCTCTCTCCAAACTGAAGAGGAGGGTTGACTCCCTTTAGACCACTCAGTGGGCTCCAAGATATATGCGTCGCAACTCGAGAGGAGAGCCGAGTCCTTTGCTTCCCCTCGAGACGAGGCCTAACTCCCCGGGTGAGTCTGTAATGCAAACCCGAGATCCCTGTCGCCCTTGGAGAGGATCATTGGGTCCTGAACACAAGGCTAGCTGCGGTCGCTTTTGCCCTGCAGTAACTCGAGAGCACTCCCCAGCTTTCCCTCGCAACCCGAATGGAAGATGGACCTCCCTGGGCCAACACAAGAGGAAGCCTGAATTCCCAGTAGTAATTCGAGAATTCCGCCTCAACTCGAGAAAAACCACGTGATTCCCCCGTCATTGCAAGATGAGGCCCTTGCCTGCTCCAGCGTCTCAAGAGTAGTCCCACGTTCTGTCTTGAAGTGCGAAATGATATTTGGCACCCTTAATGCTACCCCAAAAGTTCCCCGACATATGGGTCGCACTCGAGGGGAACACCGAGGTTCCTGGCACCACTTCATCTGAGCCCCTTCTCCCCTCCTGATCGCGAAAGGAGGGTCGATTCCCCTGCTTTGTCTGCAAGGGGTTCCCGACCTTCTCCGCGCACCTCAGATGAGGCTGTCTCATGAGGAAATTCGAGATGTAGCCTCGATGGTGGTGCCACATGCCGAAAGACCGCGATTTCCCGATCCGCTCTTGATAAGAACGTGATGCCCAGAGACCTATAAGAAGATAGTGTGGATGAAGGCACAACACGAAGGGGCACTGACAACCCCGTGCATCATCCAGAAAAGACCGCAGGTTACTCTTACAGCTCAACAAGTGCCTGTCACCCAGTGAACAACTCGAGAGGCAAGCGGAGGTCCATTCCTGCACACAAGACGAGGCCTGACTCACCTCTCCCAACTCTGAAGTGACCCTGCGATCGGAGTCCGAAATGGAGAGGAACCCTGAGGTTCCTGACTCCACTCGAGATGAGGCCCTCTTCCATTACACCAAAAATAGTGGAGGCCCGAGAGGCCCCTCCCAAATCCACAGTATCCCGACTTCTCAGAGGCACCCTTAGAAGCTCCCTGAGGTCACCGGCACAAGTCGAGGGAACACAGGGTTTCCTGACGCAACCCGAGAAAGACCTCGAAAATCCTCCTTCAACGCGTCATGAATCCCGATTCCCCTACCATGACTCAAGAGCAATGACGCGTTCCCCCTCGCCACTCGAATGGAGACTTGACTTCCCTGGTGCCACACGAGAGGCTCCCTGAGCTCCCTGTCATACCTCGTGAGAAATCCCACACTGGCTCCCCAGCTCGAGAAAACCCACGAGACGCCTCCGTCATCGCGAGATGAAGGCCTTCTTTTCCTGCATGGCCTGGAGAGCATCTCGAGGCCTCTCTTCAAACTCCACAGGAGGCCTGACTCCCTTTAGGCCACTCTGTGGGCTCAAGAGATACCCGTTGGGACTCAAGAGGAGAGCGGAATTCTTTGCTTCCCCTATATACCAGGCCTAACTCCTCAGGTGAGTCTGGAATGCAACCCCGAGATCCCTGTCGCCCCTGGAGAGGAACATTAGGTCCTAGACACAAGCATAGATGAGGTCTCATTTGCCCTGAAGTGACTCGAGAGCAATCCCCTGCTCTCCCTCGCACCTCGAATGGAAGAATGGACTTCCCTGGGACAACACAAGAGGAAGCCTGAATTCCCCGTCGTAATTCGAAAATCCCGCCGCAACTCGAGGAAAACCACGTGGTTCCCCCGTCATCGCAAGATGAGGCCCTTGCCAGCTACAGCGTCTCAGGAGAAGCCCCACGTTCCATCTTGAAGTTTAAAACGATAATTGGCAACCTTGATGTTACCACAAAAGTTCCCCGACACCCTGGTCTCACTCGAGGGGAACACCAAGGTTCGGTGCACCGCTTGTTTTGAGCCCCTTATCCCCTCCTGATCACGACGGGAGGGTTGATTACCCTGCTTTGTCTGGAAGGGGTTCCGGACCTTCCCGGCGCACCTCAGGATGAGGCCGGTCTCACGAGGAAATTCAAGACGTAGCCTTGTGGTTGGTGCCACACGCCGAAAGACCCCGATTTCCGTGTCTGCTCTTGATAAGAACCCAATGCTAGGACACCTCTTCGAAGGCAATCCTGTGGACGAAGGCACAAAGCGAAGGGGTCTGACACCCTCCTGCATCGTTGGAAAAGCCCGCAAGTTCCACATACAGATCGACAAGTGGCCTGTCACCCCGTGAACAACTCGAGAGGCAAGAGGAGTTCAATTCCTCCACACAAGACGAGGCCTGACTCTCCTGTCCCAACTCTGCATGGACACTGAGATCCGATTCAGAAATGGAGAGGAACACTGAGGTTCCTGCCTCAACTCGAGATAAGGCCCTCTTCTACTGCACCAAACCCAGTGGAGTTCGGAGCGGCCCCTCCCAACTGCACAGTATCCCTGACTTCTCAGAGGCACCCTGAGAAGCTCCCTGAGGTCACGGGCATAAGTCGAGGGAACCCAGGGTTTCCTGCCATAACCTGAGAAAAACCTCGAGAGTCCTTCTTCACGCGTCTTGATGCCCGATTCCCCTACCATGACTGGAGAAAAATGACGCGCTCCCCCTCGCCACGCGCATGAAGATCTGACTTCCCCGGCACCACATGAGAGGCTCCCTGAGCTCCCCATCGTACCTCGTGAGAAACCCCACACTGGCGCCGCAGCTCGAGAAAACCCACGAGACGCCCCTGTCATGGTGAAATGAGGGCCTTCTTTCCTGCATGACCTGAAGAGCAATCCCGAATCCTCTCTCCAAACTCCAAAGGAGGCTTGACTCCCTTTAGGTCACTCAGTGGGCTCCAAGAGATACTCATCGATACTCAGGAGGAGAGCGGTGTCCTTTGATTCCCCTCGAGATGAGGCCTGACTACGAGGGTGAGTCTGGAATGCAACCCTGGATCCCTGTCGCCCCTGGAGAGGAACCTTAGGTCCTGGATAAAAGCCTAGAGGAGGTCTCTTTGGCCTTGCAGTGACTCAAGCGCAACCCCTAGCTTTCCCTTGCAACTCGAACAGAAGATTGGCCTTTCTGGGCCAACACAAGAGGAAGCCTGAATTTCCAGTCGTAATGCGAGAAACCCGCCGCAAATCGAGAAAAATCATGTGGTTCCCCGTATTGCAAGATGAGGCCCTTGCCCCCTACAGCATCTCAAGAGAAGTCTCACATTCCGTCTTGAAGTGCAAAACAGTACTTGGCACCCTTGATGCGACCCCAAAAGTTCCCCTATATACCGATCTCACTAGAGGGGACACTGAAGTTCCCGGCACCACTTCATCTGAGGCCTTTCTCCTCTCCTGATCGCGACAGGAGGGTCGATTCCCATGCTTTGTCTGCAAGGGGTTCCCGACGTTCCCCGTGAACCTCCGGATGAGGCCGGTCTCATGAGGAAATTCGAAAAGTAGCCTCATGGTTGGTGCCATATGCTGAAAGATCCCGAATTCCCGGTCCACTCTAGATAAGAACCTGACGCCCGGACATCTCTTCGAAGGCAACCCTGTGGATGAAGGCACAACACGAAGGGACACTGACATCCCCATGCATCGTCTGGAAAAACCCGCAGATTCCACTCACAGCTCCAAATGTGGACTGTCACCCCGTGAACAACTCGAGAGGCAAGTGAAGTTGCATTCCTTCACACAAGACGAGGCCTTACTCTCCTGGCCCAACTCTTCAGGGACCCTGCGATCGGAGTCAGAAATGGAGAGGAACCCTGAGGTTCCTGCCTCAACTAGAGAAGAGGCCCTCTTCCATTGAACCAAACTCAGTGGTGTCCCGAGAGGCCCCTCCCAACACCACAGTATCCCTGAATTCTCAGAGGCTCCCTGAGAAGCTACCTGAGGTCACTGGCACAAGTCGAGGGAACCCAGAGTTTCCTGAAGTAACCCGAGAAAGACTTGGAGAGTCCTTTTTCAACGTCTCTTGATGCCCGATTCCCCTACCATGTCTCCAGAGCAAGGACGCGCTCCCCTCGCCACAAGCACGAAAATTGACTTCCCTAGTACCACACAAGAGGCTCCCTGAGTACCCCATCGTACCTCGTGAGAAAACCCACAGTGGCGCCGCAGTTCGAGAAAAACCACAAGATGCCCCCGTCAAGGAGAGATGCGGGCCTTCTTTTCCTGCCTGACCTGGAGAGCAATCCCTGGTCCTCTCTCCAAACTTCACAGGAGGATTGACTCCCTTTAGGCCATTCAGTTGGGTCCAAGAAATACCCGGTGCGACTCGAGAGGAGAGTGGAGTCCTTTGCTTCCCTGGAGACGAGGCCTGACTCCCCGGGTGAGTTTGGAATGCAACCCCGAGATCCCTGTCGCCCCTGGAGTGGAACATTATGTCCTAGACACAAGCCTAGATGAGGTCTATTTTGCCCTACAGTGACTCGAGAGCAACCTCCATCTCTCCCTCACAATTTGAATGGAAGATTGGTCTTCCCAAGGTCAACACAAGAGGAAGTCTGAATTTCCCATCGTAATTCGAGAATTCAGCCTCAAGTCTTAAAAACCATGTGGTTCCCCCTTCATCGCAATATGAGGCCCTTGCCAGCTAGAGTCTCAAGAGAAGTCCCACGTTCCATCTTAAAGTTCGAAATGCTACTTGGCACCCTTGATGCGACCCAAAAGTTCCCCAACATACCGGTCTCACTCCAGGGGAACACGGAAGTTCCCGGAGTCTCCAGGGAAGTCCCATGTTCCGTCCTTAAGTGCGAAACGGTAATTGACACCCTTGATGCGACCGCAAAAGTTCGCCGGACGCTGGGTTCCCTCGAGGGGAACACCGAGGGTCCCGGCACCACTTCATCTGAGCCCCTTCTCCCCTCCTGATCGCGACAGGAGAGGCGATTCCCCTGCTTTCTCTGGAAGGGGTTCCCGGCCTTCCTGGTGCACCTCAGGATGAGGCCGGTCTCAGGAGGAAATTCGAGACTAGCCATGTGTGAGGTGCCACGTGCCGAACAACCCCGATTTTCCGGTCCGCTCTTGATAAGAACCCGATGCCCGGACACCTCTTCGAAGGAAACCCTGTGAGTGAAGGCACAACACGAAGGGGCACTGACACCCCCGTGCATCATCCGGAAAAACCCGCAGGGTCTACTCACAGCTCGACAAGGGGCCTGAGACTCCCGGAACAACTCGAGAGGCAACCAGAATTCCATTCCTCAGACAAGACGAGGCATGACTCTCCTGTCCCAACACTGCAGGGACCGTGCAGTCGGAGTCAGAATCGGAGAGGAAGCCTGAGGTTCCTGCCTCCCCTCGAGATGAGGCCCTCTTCCATTGCGACGAACCCAGCAGAGTCCTGAGAGACCCCGCCAACTCCACAGCATCCCTCACCTCTCAGAGGCACCCTGGGAAGTTCCCTATAGTCCCCTGCAGAAGTCGAGGGAAACGAGGGATTCCCGCCGCCACCCGAGAAAGACCTCGAGAGTCCTTCTTCAACGCGTCTTGAGGCCCTAGTCACTTCCCATGACTCGAGAGTGATGACCAGCTCCCCCTCGCCATGCGCATGGAGACATGAGTTCCCTGGCGCCGCACGAGAGGCTCCCTGAGGTCCTCGTCATGCCTCGTGAGAAAACCCCCACGGGCGCTGCAGCCTGAGGAAACCCATGAGACGCCCCCGTCCTCACGAGCTGAGGGCCTTCTTTTCCTGCCTGGCCTGGAGAGCAATCCCGAGTCCTCTCTCCAAACTGAAGAGGAGGCTCGACACCTTTGAGTCCACTCATTGGGCTCCAAGAGATCCGTGTCGCGACTTGAGAGGAAAGCGGAGTCCTCTGCTTCCCCTCGAGGCGAGGCCTGACTCCCCGGGGGAGTCTGGAATGCAAACCCGAGATCCCTGTCTTCCCTTGAGAGGAATATTAGGTCCTGGACACACGCCTCGATGAGGTCTCTTTGGCCCTGTAGTGACTCGAGCAGAACCCCCAGCTTTCCCTCGCAACTCCAGGGGAAGATTGGGCTTCCCAGGGCCAACCCAAGAGGAAGCCTGAAATCCCCGTCGTTTTCGAGAATCCAGACGCAACTCGAGAAAAACGACGTGGTTCCAACGTCTTCACAGGATGAGGCCCTTGCCCGCTACAGCATCTCCAGGGAAGTCCCATGTTCCGTCCTGAAGTGGGAAACGGTACTTGGCTCCCTTGATGCGACCCCTAAAGTTCCCTGAAACGCCGGGTTCCCTCGAGTGGAACACCTAGAGTCCCGGCCCCACTTCATCTGAGCCCCATCTCCCCTCCTGATCGCGACAGGAGAGTCGATTCCCCTTCTTTGTGTGGAAGGGGTTCCCGGCCTTCCCGGCGCACCTCAGGATGATGCTGGTCTCACGAGGAAATTCGAGATGAGCCACGTGTGTGGTGCCACATGCCGAACGACCCCGATTTCCCGGTCCGCTCTTGAAATGAACCCGATACCCGGACACCTCTTTGAAGGCAACCCTGTGGGGGAAGACACAAAATGAAGGGGCAATGACACCCCCGTGCATCTTCTGGAAACACCCGCAGGTTCCACACACAGCTCGACAAGGGGCCTGAGACCCACTGAACGACTCGAGAGGCAAGCAGAGTTCCGTTACTCAGACAAGACGAGGCCTGACTCTCCTGTCCCAACCCTGCAGGGACCCTGCGGTCGGAGTCAGAAATGGAGAGGAAGCTGAGGTTCCTGCCTCCAATCGAGATGAGGCCCTCTTTCATTTCGTCAAACCTAGTGGAGTCCCGAGAGGCCCCTCTAACTCCTCAGTATCCCTCACCTCTCAGAGGCACCTGGGAAGTTCACTAAGGTCCCCGGTAGAGGTCGAGGGAAACGAGTGTTTCCCACCCCAACCCAAGAAAGACCTCGAGAGTCCTTCTTAAATGCGTCTTGAGGCCCTAGTCCCTAACATGACTCCAGAGCAATGACGCGATCTGCCTGGCCACACGCATGGAGGCCTGACTTCTCTGGCGCTGCACGAGAGGCTCCCTGATCTCCCCATCATATCTCGTGAGAAACCCCACACTGGCGCCACAGCTCGAGAAAACCCATGAGACACTCCCGTCATCACGAGAGGAGGGCCATCTTTAACTGCATGGTATGCAGATCAAGCGTGAACCTTCTGTCCAAGCTACACAGGACGCTTGACTCCCTTTAGGCCACTCATTGGGCTCCAAGAGTTACATGTCGCGACTCGAGAGGATAGTGGAGTCCTTTGCTTCCACTCGAGACGAGGCGTGACCCACCGGGTGAGACTGGAATGCGACCCCGATATCCCTGTTGCCCCTGGAGAGCAATACTACGTCCTGGACCCAAGCCTAGATGAGGACTCTTTGCCCTGAAGTGACTCGAGAGCAACCCACAGCTCTCTCTGACAAGTTGAATGGAAGATTGGACTTGCTGGGCCAACACAAGAGGAAGCCTGAATTCCCCGTCGTAACTCGAGAATCCCGCCACATCTCGAGAAAAACCACGTGTTTCGCTCGTCATCGCAATATGAGGCCCTTGCCTGCTAGAGCATCTCCAGAGAATTCCCACGTTCCGTCTTGAAGTGCGAAACTGTACTTGGCACCCTTGATGCGACCTCAAAAGTGCCATGACATACCGGTCTCACTCGAGGGGACCACCGAGGTTCCCGGCACCACTTCATCTGAGCCCCTTCTCCCCTTCTGATCGCGACCGGTAGGTCTATTCCCGTGCTTTGTCTGCAAGGGTTTCCCGACCTTCCCGGCGAACCTCAGGATGAGGCCGGTCTCCTGAGGAAATTCGAGATGTAGCCTCGTGGGTGGTACCACATGCTGAAAGACCCCAATTTTCTGGTACGCTCTTGAAAAGAACCCGATGCCCGGACACCTCTTTGAAGGCAACCCTGTGGATGAAGGCACAACACGAAGGGGCACTGACACCCCTCTGCATCATCCGGAAAAACCCACAGGTTCCACACACAGCTCAACAAGAGGCCTGTCACTCCATGAACAACTCGCAAGGAAAGCGGAGATCCATTCCTCCACAGAAGACGAGGCGTGACTCTCTTGTCCATACTCTGCAGGTACTCTGCGACCCGAGTCAGAAATGGAGAGGACCCCTGAGGTTCCTGCCTGCATACGAGATGAGGCCCTCTTCAATTGCACCAAACCCAGTTGAGTAACGAAAGGCCCCTCCCAAATCCACAGTGTCCCTGACTTCTCAGAGGCACCCTGAGAAGTTGCCTGAGGTCACCGACACAAGTCGAGGGAACCCAGGGTTCCCTGCCGCAACCCGAGAAAGACCTCGAGAGTCCTTCTTCAATGCGTCTTGAGGCCCGATTCGCCTACTATGACTCGAGAGCAATCACGCACTCCCCTTCACCACACGCACGGAGACCTGACGTCCCTAGCACCACACGAGAGGCTCTCTGAGCTCCCCGTTGTACCTCGTGAGAAATCTGATACTGGCGCCACAGCTGGAGAAAACCCACGAGACGCCCCCGTCATCGCAAGATGAGGGCCTTTTTTCCTGCATGGCCAGGAAAACAATCCCGAGTCATCTCTCCAAACTCCATAGGAGGCTTCACTCCCTTTACGCCACGCAGTGGGCTCCAAGAGATACCCGTCGCAACTTGACAGGAGAGCGGAGTCCTTTTTTTCCCCTCAAGACGAGGCCTGACTCTCCGGGTGAGTCGAGAATGCAACCCTGAGGTCCCTGTCGGCCCAGTAGTGGAACAATAAGTCCTGGACACAAGCGTAGATGATGTCTATTTTGCCCTGCAGTGACTGGAGAGCAATCCCCAGTTCTAACTCGCAACTCGAATGGAATACTGGATTTTCCTGGCGCCACACAAGAGGCTCCCTAAGATCCCCGTGGTACTTCATGAGACACCCCACACTGGCGCCGCAGCTCGAGAAAACCCACGAGATGCCACCGTCATCTCGAGATGAGGGCCTTCTTTTCCTGCATGGCCTGGAGTCCAATTCCGAGTCCTCTCTCCAAACTCCACAGGAGGCTTGACTCCCTTTAGTACACACAGTGGGCTCCAAGAGATACCCATCGCGACTCGAGACGAGAGCGGAATTCTTTGCTTACCCTCGAGGTGAGAACTGACTCCCCGGATGAGTCTGGAATGCAAACCCGAGATCCCTGTCGCCCCTGGAGAGCAACATTAGATCCTGGACACAAGCCTAGATTAGGTCTCTTTTGCCCTGCAGTGACTCTAGCGCAATCCCCAGCTCCCCCTCGCAACCCGAATGGAAGATTGGATTTCAAGGCCAACAAGAGGAAGCCTAAATTCCCGGTCATAACTCGAGAATCCCGCCGCATCTTGAGCAAAACCACGTGGTTCTCCCGTCATCGTAAGATGAGGCCCTTGCCCGCTACAGCGTTTCAAAAGATGTCCCAGGTTCCGTCTTGAAATGCGAAACGGTACTTGGCACCCTTGATGCGACCCCAAAAGTCCCCCAACACGCCGGTCTCACTCAAGGGGAACACCGAGGTTCCCGGCACCACTTCATTTAAGCCCCTTCTCCCCTCCTGATCGTGACCGGTGGGTCGATTCCCCTTCTTTGTCTGCAAGGGGGCCCGACCTTCCCTGCACAACTCAGGATGAGGCCGGTCTCATGGGGAAATTCGATACGTAGCTTTGTGGGTGGTGCCGCTTGCTGAAAGACTCCAATTTCCCGGTCCGCTCTTGATAAGAATCCGATGCTCGGACACCTCTTGGAAGGCAGCCTTGAGTATGAAGGTACAACACGAAGGGGCACTAACACACCTGTGCATCATCCGGAAAAACATGCAGGTTACACACACAGCTCGACAAGTGGCCTGTCACCTCGAGAAAAACTCGAGAGGCAAGAGGAGTCCCATCCTCCAGAAAAGACGAGGCCTGACTCTCCTGTACCAACATGCAGGGACCTTGCGATCTGAGTCAGAAATGGAGAGGAACACTGAGGTTCCTGCTTCAACTCGAGATGAGTCCCTCTTACATTCCACCAAATGCAGAGGAGTCTCGAGAGGCCCCTCCAAAGTGCACAGTATCCCTGACTTCTCAGAGGCACTCTGAGAAGCTCCCTGAGGTCGCAGGCACAAGTCAAGGGAACCCTGGGTTTTATGCAGTGACCCGAGAAAGACCTCGAGAGTCCTTCTTCAACCCGTCTTGAGGCCCGATTACCCTACCATGACTCGAGAGCAATGACGATCTCCCCCTAGCCATCTCATGGGGACCTGACTTCCCTGGCGCCACACGAGAGGCTCCCTGAGCTCCCTCTCGTACCTCGTCAGAAACCCGGCACTAGCGCGGCAGTCTAGAAAACCCACGAGACGCCGCCGTCATCGCGAGATGAGGGCCTTCTTTTCCTGCATGGCCTGGAGAGGAATCCCGAGTCCTCTATCCAAACACCACAGGAGGCTTGACTCCCTTTATGGCACACAGTGGGCTCCAAGAGATACCCATCGCGACCCAAAAGGACAGCGGAGTTCTTTGCTTCCCCTTGAGATGAGGCCTGATTCCCCGGGTGAGTCTGGTATGCAAGCCCGAGATCCCTGTCGCCCCTAGGGACGTACATTAAGTCCTGGACACAAGCCTAGATGAGGTCTATTTTGCCCTGCAGTGACTCGAGGGCAATCCCCAGCTCTCCCTTGAAACTCGAATGGAAGATAGGACTTCCCTGGGCCAACACATGAGGAAGACTGTATTCCCTGTCAAAACTCGAGAATCCCGCCACAACTCGAGAAACGCCACGTGGTTCCCCCGTCATCGCAAGATGAGCCCCTTGCCCCCTACAGCGTCTCAAGAGAAGTCCCACGTTCCGTCTTGAAGTGCGAAACGGTATTGGCACCCTTGATGCGACCTCAAAAGTTCCTCGCCACACCAGTCTGACTCAAGGTGAACACCGAGGTTCCCAGCACCACTACATCTGGGCCCCTTCTCCCCTCCTGATCGCGACAGGAGGGTTGATTCCCCTGTTTTGTCTTGAAGGGGTTCCCGCCTTTCCCGGTGCATCTCAGGATGAGGCCGGTCTCACGAGGATATTCGAGACATAGCCTCGTGGATGGTGACACATGCCGAAAGACCCCGATTTCCCGGTCCACTCTTGATAAGATCCCAATGCCCGGACACCTCTTTGAAGATAACCCTTTTGATGAAGGCACAACACTTAGGGGCACTGACACCCCCGGGTATCGTCTGCAGAAACCCGCAGGTACCACACACAGCTCGAGAAGTGACCTGTCAACCCGTGAACAACTGGAGAGGCAAGCGGAGTTCCATTCCTCCACACAAGACGAGGCCTGACTCTCCTGTTCGAACTCTGCAGCGAAACTGCGATCCGAGTCAGATCTGGCCCAGGAGAAGTCAGGAGAGGAAACATGAGTTTCCTGCCTCCACTCGAGATGAGGCCCTCTTCCATTGCACCAAACCCAGTGGAGTCCCGAGAGGCCCCTCCCAACTGCATAGTATCCCTGACTTCTCAGAGGCACCCTTAGACCTTCCTGAGATCACCGGCACAAGTAGAGGGAACCAAGGGTTTCCTGCCCCAACCCGTAAAAGACCTCGAGAGTCTTTCTTCAACGCGTCTTGAGGCGCGATTCCCCTACCATGACTCGAGAGCAATGACACGCTCCCCCTAGCCACGCGCATAGAAACCTGATTTCCCTGGCGCCACAGGAGAGGCTCCCTGAGCTCCCCATTATACCTCGTGAGCAACACCACACTGGAGCCGCAGCTCGAGAATACCCACGAGACACCCCAGTCCTCACGAGATGAGGGCCTTCTTTTGCTGTATGGCCTGGAGAGCAATCCTGAGTCCTCTCTCCAAACTCCACAGGAGGCTTGACTCATTTTAGGCCACACAGTGAGCTCCAAGATATACCCGTCGCAACTTCACAGGAGAGCAGTGTCCTTGGCTTCCCCTCGAGACGAGACCTGATTCCCCGGGTGAGTCGAGAATGCAATGCCGAGATAGCTGTCGCCCCAGCAGAGGAACATTAGGTCCTGGACACAAGCCTAGATGAGCTCTATTTGGCCCTGCAGTGTCTCGAGAGCAATCCCCAGTTCTAACTCGCAATTCGAATGAAAACTGGACTTCCCTGGGCCAGTTGAAGAGGAAGCCTGAATTCCCCGTCGTCACTCGACAATCCCGCCGCAACTCGAGAAAAAACACGTGGTTCCAACGTCTTCGCAAGATGAGGCCCTTGCCCACTACGGCGTCTCAAGGGAAGTCCATTGTTCCGCCCTGAAGTGCGAAACGGTACCTGACACCCTTCGTGAGAACCCAAAAGTTCCCCGACACCCCGGGTTCCCTCGAAGGGAACACCGAGAGTCCCGGCACCGCTTCATCTGAGCCCCTTCTCCCCTCCTGATCACGACAGGAGAGTCGATTCCCCTGCGTGGTCCGGAAGGGGTTCCCGGCCTTCCCGGCGCACCTCAGGATGAGGCCGGTCTCACGAGGAAATTCGAGACGAGCCACGTGGGTGGTGCCACATGCCGAACGCCCCGATTCCCCGGTCCGCTCTTGAGAAGGACCCGAGGCCCGGACCCCTCTTCGAAGGCAACCCTGTGGGTGAAGGCACAACACGAAGGGGCACTGACACCGCTGTGCATCGTCCGCAAAGACCCGCGGGTTCCACACACAGCTCAACGAGGGGCCTGAGTCCCCCTGAACAACTCGAGAGGCAAGCGGGTTTTCCTTCCTCAGACAAGACGAGGCCTGACTCTCCTGTCCCAACTCTGCAGGGACCCTGCGGTCGGAGTCCGAAACGGAGAGGAAGCCTGAGGTTCCTGCCTCCCCTCGAGGTGAGGCCCTCTTCCGTTGCGCCAGACCCAGCGGAGTCCCGAGAGGCCCCGACAACTCCACAGGATCCCTCACCTCTCAGAGGCACCCTGGGAAGTTCCCTAAGGTCCCCGGCAGAAGGCGAGCGAAACGAGGGTTTCCTGCCGCCACCCGAGAAAGACCTCGAGAGTCCTTCTTCAACGCGTCTCGAGGCCCTAGTCCCCTCCCGTGACTCGAGAGCCATGACGTGCTCCCCCTCGCCACGCGCATGGAGACCTGACTTCCCTGGCGCCGCACGAGAGGCTCCCTGAGATCCTCGTCGTGCCTCGGGAGAAAACCCCCACGGGTGCCGCAGCTCGAGGAAACCCCTGAGACGCCCCCGTCCTCGCGAGCTGAGGGCCTTCTTTTCCTGCATGGCCTGGAGAGCAATCCCGGGTCCTCTCTCCAAACGGAAGAGGAGGCTTGACTCCCTTGAGTCCGCTCAGGGGGCTCCAAGAGATCCGGGTCGCGATTCAAGGGGAGATCGGAGTCCTTGGCTTCCCCTCGAGACGAGCCCTGACTCCCCGGGGTAACGTGGAATGCAACCCCGAGATCCCTGCCTTCCCTGGAGAGGAATATTAGGTCCCGGACACACGCCTAGGTGCGGTCTCTTCGGCCCTGCAGTGACTCGAGCGCAACCCCCAGTTTTCCCTCGCAACTCGAGGGGAAGATTGGGCTTCGCAGGGCCAACCCAAGAGGAAGCCTGAGATCCCCGTCGTAACTCAAGAATCCGCCGCAACTCGAGAAAAACCACGTGGTTCCCACGTCTTCGCAAGATGACGCCCTTGCCCGCGACGGCGTATGAAGGGAAGTCCCCTGTTCCGCCCTGAAGGGCGAAACGGTCCCTGACAGCCTTCATGCGACCCCCAAAAGTTCCTCGACACGCCGGGTTCCCTCGAGGGTAACACCGAGGGTTCTGGCCCCACTTCATCTGAGCCCCTTCTCCCCTCCTGATGGCGACAGGAGAGTCGATCCCCCTGCGTTGTCTGGAAGGCTCCCCGGCCTTCCCGGCATACCTCAGGATGTAGCCGGCCTCACTAGGAAATTTGAGACTAGCCCCGTGGGTGGTCCCACATGCCGAAAGACCCCGATTTCCCTGTCCGCTCTTGAAAAGAACCCGAGGCCCGGACACCTCTTCGAAGGCAACCCAGTGGGTGAAGGAACAACACGAAGGGGCACTGTCACCGTCGTGCATCGTCCGGAAACACCCACAGGTTCCACACACAGCTGAACAAGGGGCCTGAGACCCCCTGAACACCTCGACAGGCAAGCGGAGTTCCCTTCCTCAGACAAGACGATTCCTGACTCTCCTGTCCCAACTCTGCAGGTACCCTGCGGTCGGAGTCCGAAACGGAGAGGAAGCCTGAGGTTCCTGCCTTCCCTGGAGATGAGGCCCTCTTCCATTGCGCCAAACCCAGCGGAGTCCTGAGAGGCCCCTCCAACTCCACAGCATCCCTCATCTGTCAGAAGCACACTGGGAAGTTCCCTAAGGTCACCGGTAAACTTTTATTGCACAAGGTCCACATGAAAAGGCCCACGCAGCAGGACAGCCACAGATTCTGTCTGCCATTAAAGGGCAGTAAGGTGCCCTCCCCCCTTCTTTGCTGCCTCGGTGGCCACCAGGGTGCAATTCGCATACCCTTCCCTTTCCCATCCTAGCAGGTGCTCCAGGGCCCGCTGGCCTACAAAGTGCCAGAAGCAGGGCTGGGCCAGGCGGCCAGAATTCAGGGTTCTGTCCCTTGGACTTCCAGCGGACACTAGGCTGCTTGGGAAAACCGCGCAGACTATGAGGATTTTCAGCAGAGGGGTGGAGTGGTAAAGGCCTTGACCCCAAAGACGAGGCCTTCCTGCGACCGCCAGGTTGGGGAGCTCTGAGACTGTGCCAACACAGGGCGGAATACATGGTTCCCTGCTCCACGCAGTCCCCGTTCCCTTACCTGTGTTCCGCACCCCTCCGCTGTGGCCGATGGATGCCGATCCTTGGGGATCCAGGAGTTCACGAAATGGGAATTCCCAGCCGCAATGGCGACCCCCAACAGCACATCTGGAAAGCCCTCCCCCACCCCCGCCAGGAGCCGACCCCCTCTGCGAACGGACCCCCACCCCGCCCCGCGCCGCCAGGTTTTGCCCCGGCCCTGCTGGGCTCCCGGCGGGTTCCCAGCCACATTGGCGACCCCCGGGAGCACAACAGGGACCGACCCCCCACCCACAGCGAGCGGAATCTCGACCTGTGCAGCCCAGGTTTACCCCACCCTGGCTGCGCTCCCTGCGTGTTTCCAGCCGCAGTGGCCATCTCCGAGAGCACAACTGGGAAGCCCTCCCCTACCCCCGCCAGGAGCCGACACCCGCCCTGTGCCGCCCGGGTTCGCCCCGCCCCTGCCGCGCTCCAGGGGCGCTGCCCACCTTCACCAGCGGCTCTCGGTGAGCCCCGTCCCCACGCCCGGTTCCAGGAGAGGCTCTCGGACCTCGCTGCTGCTGCCAGGTCAAACATGAGGACAATACATACACCCCACAGAGACAATCCAAGCTGTCTATGATTTAGGGATAAAACGAGGACTACAGAAAGGCAAGATGACCTGACCTAGGAGGGCCATGATATTCTATAGAACCAGACAAAGTTGGTTACCAAGGAAACTTTTTTCCTTGGAACCCGGAAAGCTGGTTCTTTGCATATGCAATGACCAACAATTAGCTTGTTACCCAAGCCTGCCTTACTGCCACCCCCATCCCCCCACTCCCCAGAAGACTGGCTCAAAGAAATATTTTAAATCTCAGGCGGAAACCTGGAAGATGTCTTGTCTGTCTGTTTGGATTAAGGTATGTGTCAGTGTGAGCCTTGTGTTTTTTGATAATATTGCTCAAGTTCTGAGTTCTGATTTCAATGGTCTCAAGACAAGGCAGCCCTTCCAAATCAAACTGCTGGAAATACAAGAAAACATTGACCTAAATGAATGTCAGAGTCCCGTGAACTGGGAACTAGTCAATATTAAATATCTAGTATTTTTGGTTTTGCTCCTCCATTATAGACATGTCTAAGAGTCAACAACATTAAGCACAACATGTTCATAGTGCCTAGGTTTCTTTTGAGGTAAAAATTGCTCTATTGTTATATCTGTCACAAGCTTGTCAGCAAGAAACTACCTGGAAACGACAACAACAAAAGTAAAAAATGTAAATGTGATATGAGCTTTTAGATAAACTCTTTACAATAATTATACTCTAAAATATCTGCCTCTCATAGTCTTGATTGAAGGCAGAGGAGAAGGGGATGACAGAGGATACGATGGTTGTATGGCATCACTGACTCGATGGACATGAGTTTGAGCAAGCCCCTGGAGTTGGTGACGGACACGGAAGCCTAGCGTCCTTCAGGCCACGGGGTCCCAAAGAGTCAGACACGACTGAGTAACTGAACTGAACTGAACTAACAAACGTTTCTCCAGGTGTTTTGGTTACCCGAGTTTCTATCCTTGTGACGACAGTGTATTGAATAGCTAGGTCATTTCCAAATAAATGAAAGTTCTGAAACATTCACGACTTGAAAGGACCTCCCTTTTACACAGAAACAAAAGAGATTTTTGACTCTCCATGAATAGTGTCTGGCACCATCCTGACATGTTAAATGTAAGAAAGCAATTGTTTTGTTTTGTTTTGTTCTGTTCTTGGGGGTGTGGGGAGGGGGGCGGGCTATAGCCAATGCCAATATAAAAGTCAGTTCTTGGTTGCTGAAGGGAAATGTATGACTTGTTATATCAAGAAAGTATGTGGAATGCAATGGCACTTGAGGAAGGAAAACGAAGTAGTTCTGTCTTACAGGTGGCAGTTTCAGGATGGGAGAAGCAAAGGAATGGGTACAGAATGGGATAAGGAGGTTGTAGGGAAAGTGGACCCCCAGAAAAGAGTTCTGTGCCTAGCACAAGTTTTCTTGAGATGTCGAACTGCCTTTGCTAATGGAGTTTAAGTTTCTTTACCTCTTAAGTGATCTCTTCTAGGTTGACCTAGAACAGAAATCTTTGGTTAGCTTTGGCTAAGTGGAGAAGTAGTTTTTCACGGTGACATATGTGATCCTTCCTGACTGTTTGCAGCGCTTTTGATATCGATGCCTTGCTTCTGCTGCTGCTGCCGCCGCCGCTGCTGCTAAGTCGTTTCAGTCGTGTCCGACTCTGTGCGACCCCATAGACGGCAGCCCACCAGGCCCCGCAGTCCCTGGGGTTCTCTAGGCAAGAACACTGGAGTGGGTTGCCATTTCCTCCTCCCATGCATGAAAGTGAAAAGTGAACGTGAAGTCGCTCAGTGGTGTCCGACTCTTAACCACCCCATGGACTGCAGCCTACCAGGCTCCTCCATCCATGGGATTTTCCACGCAAGAGTACTGGAGTGGGGTGCCATTGCCTTCTCCCATATCTATGCACAAGCCTGCCTAAATAATTGACTTCTAGCTAGCTTTGGGATGCCAATGACCATCCACCCTTACCAGGCAACAGAGAAGAGAAAAACACTTACCACAGGAGGTCCTGGTAAGGAACAAGGAACTAACAAGCTCCCGCCAACCAGGATTCTGCAGAGGTCAACAAGAGGTCAGTAAGAGATGGAAGACTGCAGTCCAGAGGTCCTAGCAACTTCCATCTTGCAGCAGAGACCCAGCATAGTCAAAACGAATTCAATGTTGCAAAAAATAAGTAAACAAATAAAGGACAGAAGTCCTTTGAACACATGACTGAGATTAGGGGTGAGGCAGTACATGTACGGTGCCCGGAAAATCTTAAAGTATGAGAAAGGAAAGAATTTAAAGACAACTATCAAGCTGTCCGAACTGATAAAAACGAAAGATTACACAGTTTTTTCTGTATATATTAGCAGATAATAATCTGAAAAGGAATTTAAAAAAATTCCCTTTCAATAATGTCAACATGAACACAACACTTTGCCATGGATGTAACGAGGATGACAAGACTGGCACACTGGAAATTATACACCCTGGCTGAAAACTATCCTGAATACATGGACAGATATTCCATAACAATGGAAAGACTTAAGATGGCAATACCATGGAATGCATCTTCAATCTGAAATGAAGATTTGATATGATTTGATCGCTCAGAGCTTTTGTGTCACCAATTGTTATTAAAGTATAAATGAGATAGAGAAAGCTGCTGACTTAGACTTGAGGCGGGGTGTACGCCCTGCTGGTCTCTAGCCAGATATTCTACAGGCACTAGCAGTCAGCTAAGGAAAGAAAGGCACTGTCTCAGGGAATGGCACCAGGCCCCTCCCCCACGACATGCCTTGAGGTCACATTGGCAGCAGGTGAGTCATCCTGGGCCAAAAACTGATTGACATGAATCTTGAAGAAAGGCAGTATTCCAGGCAAATATATCATTTCCTTAACATAGATTAGGAGAACAAGGTACGAGGAAAACATACTGTTTTGTTCAAGTCGCTTCTGAGCCTATTGGGGGAACCGACCTGAAGCCAGAGTCCAGCAGATATACATAGGATATTTACATCGCTTAAGACAAACATTTCCTCAGGAACAAATGCATTGCTTAGCTCAAGGTTTGTCTGCGAAATTCTTACACATCAGTAGATGGCTCCGAGCTGGGTTTCTACACACAAGAACATGAATGCAAAGGACAAGCCTGCACAGCCCATCTGACCCCTCCCCCACAGCTAGCAGCATTTCCAAGTGACCTCCTAAGGCCTTCCCCAAAATACAGGGGCACCTCTGGGTTTCCTGTTTCAAGCTCTTCGAACACTTTTCTTAAAAAAAAAAAAAATCCTGCACACTTCTTGATAGAATGCCACAGTGCAAGGAAAACAGGCCTTCAATACTTAAACCTCCCTGTGCCAAACACTTGGGGCTTGGTTTTGTTTTGTTTTGTTTTTTAATTACACCACCACATAATTTAAACTTTTTACAATTTCTAATTATTCAGTACCAAAACACCAAACTTTTATTGCACAAGGTCCCCATGAAAAGGCCCACGCATCAGGACAGCCACAGATTCTGCCATGAAAGGGCAGCAAGGTGCCCTCCCCACTTCTTTGCTGCCTGGGCGGCCACCAGGGTTTGAAATCCATGCACCCTACTAACTTTCTAGGGTGCAATTCGCGGACCCTTCCCTTTCTCATCCTAGCAGGTGCTCCAGGGCCCGCTGGCCTACAAAGTGCCAGAAGCAGGGCTGGGCCAGCCGGCCAGAGTTCAGGGTTCTGTCCCTTGGACTTCCAGGGGACACTAGGCTGCTTGGGAAAACCGTGCAGACTGAGATTTTTCAGCAAAGGGGTGGATCGGTAAAGGCCTTGACACCAAGGGCGAGGCCTTTCTGCAACCGCCAGGTTGGGGAGCTCCGAGAATGTGCCAACAGAGGGCGGAATACGTGGTTCCCTGCTCCAAGCAGTCCCAGTTCTCTGACCTGTGGCCCGCAGCCCTCCGCTGCACCCACTAGATGTGGATCCTTGGGGACACATTAGCATAGGAAATGGGCGTTCCTAGCCGCGGTGGCGACCCCGGAGAGCACAACTGGGACTGAACCCCCACCCACAGCCATCTAAATCTCGACCCGCGCAGCCCAGGTTTACCCCGCCCCTGCCGCACTCCCAGCGCGTTTCCAGCTGCAGTGGGGACCCCCGAGAGCACAACTGTTACCACCCCCCACCCCCTCCCGACCAGAACCCCGACCCGCGCCGCCTGGGATCGCCCTGCCCCTGGCGCGCTCCCGGCGCATTGCCCACTTCCACCAGGGGCTCCCGGTGAGCCCTGTCCCCACGCCCGGTTCCAGGAGAGGCTCTCGGACCTCGCTACTGCCGCCAGGTCAAATACGAGGACAATACATCCAACCCACAGAGACAATCCAAGCTGTCTATGATTTAGGGTTCAAACGAGGACTACAGAAAGGAAAGATGTCCTGACCTAGGAGGGCCATGAGAGTCTATAGATCCAAACAAAATTGGGTACCAAGGAAGCTTTTTTCCTTGGAACCCGGAAAGCTGGTTCTTTGCATATGCAATGACCAACAATTAGCTTGTTACCCAAGCCTGCCTCGCTGCCACCCCCACTCCCCCCCCCCCACTTCCCAGGAAAACGGCTCAAAGAAATATTTTAAATCTCAGGCGGAAAACTGGAAGATGTCTTGTCTGTCTGTCTGGATTAAGGTATATGTCAGTGTGAGCCTTGTGTTTTTTGATAATATTGCTCAAGTTCTGAGTTCTGATTTCAATGGTCTCAAGACAAGGCAGCCCTTCCAAATCAAACTGCTGGAAATACAAGAAAACATTGACCTAAATGAATGTCAGAGTCCCGTGAACTGGGAACTAGTCAATATTAAGTATCTAGTATTTTTGGTTTTGCTCCTCCACTATAGACATGTCTAAGAGTCAACAACATTAAGCACAACATGTACATAGTGCCTAGGTTTCTTTTGAGGTAAAAATTGCTCTATTGTTATATGTGTCACAAGCTTGTCAGCAAGAAAGTACCTGGAAACAGCAACAACCAATGTAAAATATGTAAATGTGATATGAGCTTTTAGATAAACTCTTAACAATAATTATACTCTAAAATATCTGCCTCTCATAGTCTTGATTGAAGGCAGAGGAGAAGGGGATGACAGAGGATAAGATGGTTGGATGGCATCACTGACTCGATGGACATGAGTTTGAGCAAGCCCCTGGAGTTGGTGATGGACACGGAAGCCTGGCGTCCTGCAGGCCACGGGGTCACAAAGAGTCAGACTCGACTGAGCAACTGAACTGAACTGAACTTACAATCGTTCCTCCAGGTGTTTTGGTTACCTGAGTTTCTATCCTGGTGCTAAACTAAGTGACGACAGTGTATTGAATAGCTAGGTCACTTCCAAATAAATGAAACTTCTGAAACATTCACGACTTGAAAGGACCTCCCTTTTACACAGAAACAAAAGAGATTTTTGACTCTGCATGAATAGTGACTGGCACCATCCGAACATATTAAATGTAAGAAAGCAATTTTTTTGTTTTGTTTTGTTTTGTTCTGTTCTTGCAGGAAGCGGGGTGGGCGCTATTATCACTGATAGGTATGCTCACCAATCTATCAAATGCCAATATAAGAGTCAGTTCTTGGTTGCTGAAGGGAAATGTATGACTTGTTATTACAAGAATGTATGGAATGCAATCACACTTTAAGAAGGAAAACGAAGTAGTTCTGTCTTACAGGTGGCATTTTCAGGACGGGAGAAGCAAAGGAATGGGTACAGAATGGGATAAGGAGGTTGTAGGGAAAGTAGGCCCCCAGAAAAGAGTTTTGTGCCTAGCACAAGTTTTCTTGAGATGTTGAACTGCCTTTGCTAATGGAGTTTAAGTTTCTTTACCTCTTAAGTGATCTCTTCTAGGTTGACCTAGAACAGAAATCTTTCGTTAGCTTTGGCTAAGAGGAGAAGTATTGTTTCACGATGACATATGTGATCCTACCTGACTGTTCTCATCCCCTTTGATATCTATGCACTGCTGCTGCTGCTGCTGCAGCTGCTAAGTGGTTCAGTTGAGGCCGACCCTGTGCCACGCCATAGATGGCAGCCCACCAGGCCCCGCAGTCTCTGGGGTTCTCTAGGCAAGAACACTGGAGTGGGTTGCCATTTCCTCCTCCTATGCATGAAAGTGAAAAGTGAAAACGAAGTCACTCAGTGGTTTCCGACTCTTAGCCACCCCATGGACTGCAGCCTACCAGGCTCCTCCATCCTTGGGATTTTCCAGGAGTGGGGTGCCATTGCCTTCTCCCATATCTGTGCACAAGCCTGCCTAAATAATTGACTTCTAGCCAACTTTGGGATGCCCATGACCACCCACCCTTACCAGGCAACAGAGAAGAGAAAAACACTTACCACAGGAGGTTCTGATAAGGAACAAGGAACTAACAAGCTCCCACCTACCAGGATTCTGCAGAGGTCAACAAGAGGTCAGCAAGAGATGAGAGACTGCAGTCCAGAGGTCCTAGCTACTTCCATCTAGCAACAAACACCCAGCATAGTCAAAACGATTTCAATGTTAAAGAATAAATAAATAAATAAATAAATAAATAAATAAATAAATAAAAGGACAGAAGTTCTTTGAACACATGTCTGAATTTAGGGGTGAGGCATTACATATGTGTCCCAGGATAATCTTAAAGTGTCAGAAAGTAAAGAAATTAAAGACAACTATCAAGCTGTCCAAACTGATAAAAATGAATGATTACACAGTTTTATCTGTATACATTAGCAGATAATAATCTGAAAAGGAATTTTAAAAAATTCCCTTTCAATAATATCAACATGAATAAAACACTTTGCCATGGATGTAACGAGGATGACAAGACTGGCACACTGGAAATTATACACCCTGGCTGAAAACTATCCTGAATACATGGACAGATATTCCATAACGATGGAAAGACTTAAGATGGCAATACCATGGAATGCATCTTCAATCTGAAATGAAGATTTGATATGATTTGATCGCTCAGAGCTTTTGTGCCATCAACTGTTATTAAAGTATGAAAGAGATAGAGAAAGCTGCTGACTTAGACTCGAGGCGGGGTGGGGGGGTAGTAAGAGTACCCCCTGCTGGTCTTTAGCCAGATATTCTACAGGCACTAGCAGTCAGCTAAGGAAAGAAAGGAACTGTTTCAGGGAATGGCACCAGGCCCCTCCCCCACGACATGCATTGAGATAATATTGGCAGCAGGTGAGTCATCCCGGGCCAAAACTTGATTGACATGAATCTTGAAGAAAGGCAGTATTGCAGGCAAATATATCATTTCCTTAACATAGATAAGGAGAACAAGCTAGGAGGAAAACATGCTGTTTTGTTCAAATCGCTTCTGAGCCTTTTGGGGGAACCGACCTGAAGCCAGAGTCTAGCGGAAATACATAGGATATTTACATCGCTTAAGACAAACATTTTCTTAGGAAAAAATGCATTGCTTAGCTCAAGGTTTGTCTGCGAAATTCTTACACATCAGGAGATGGCTCCGAGCTGGGTTTCCACACACAAGAACATGAATGCAAAGGACAAGCCTGCACAGCCCATCTGCCCCCCTCCCGCACAGCCAGCAGCATTTCCAAGTGACCTCCTAAGGCCTTCCCCAAAATACAGGGGCACCTCTGGGTTTCCTGTTTCCCTCACTTCGAACACTTTTCTTAAAAAAAAAAAAAATCCTGCACACTTCTTGATAGAATGCCACAGTGCAAGGAATACAGTCCTTCAATATTTAAACCTCCATTTGCAAAACACTTGGAGCTTGGTTTTGTTTTGTTTTGTTTTTTAATTACACCACCACATAATTTAAAGCTTTTACACGTTCTAATTATTCAGTTCCAAAACACCAAACTTTTATTGCACAGGGTCCTCATGAAAAGGCCCACGCAGCTGGACAACCACATATTCTGCCATGAAAGGGCAGCAAGGTGCCCTCCCCCCTTCTTTGCTGCCTGGGCGGCCACCAGGGTTTGAAATCCATGCACCCTACTAAGTTTCTAGGGTGCAATTCGTGGACCCTTCCCTTTCCCATCCCAGCAGGTGCTCAAGGGCCCGCTGGCTTACAAAGTGCCAGAAGCAGGGCTGGGCCAGTCGGCCAGAGTTCAGTGTTCTGTCCCTTGGACTTCCAGCGGACACTAGGCTGCTTGGAAGAACCGCGCAGACTCTGAGATTTTTCAGCAGAGGGGTGGAGCGGTAAAGGCCTTGACCCCAAAGGCAAGGCCTTTCTGCGACCGCCAGTTTGGGGAGCTCCGAGAATATGCCAACAGACGGCGGAATACTTGGTTCCCTGCTCCACGCAGTCCCAGTTCCCTTACCTGTGGTCCGCAGCCCTCCGCTGCACCCATGGGATGGCGATCCTTGGGGACCCAGGAGCGGACGAAATGGGAGTTCCCAGCCGCAGTTGCAACCCCCGAGAGCGCAACTGGGAACCCCTCCCCATCCCCCCCATGAGCCGACCCCCGCCCCGCGCCGCCAGGGTTAGCCCCGCCCCTGCCGCGCTCCCGGCGCGTTTTCAGCCTCAGTGTCCACCTCCGAGAGCACAACTGGGAAGCCCGCCCCCACCCCCGCCAGAAGCCGACCCCCGCCCCACGCCGCCCGCGTTTGCCCCGCCCCTGCACGGTCCAGGTACCTTCCCAGCTTCTAGCGTTCACGCCCGGGTAGGAGCAGGATGTAGGAGTATGGGAGATGTGTCTGGAGCCTGACAGCCTCAGCTCCGCTCTGGCCTGCCCTTTGGACCTAGGAGCCAGGCCAACTTGCAGAGGGCTTAGGGCCCCATTGTATGCAAACTACCAAGGCCTACCGCAAGGAGAGCTCTGTCCGAGGGAAGGGAAGCGCCCCAGGCTGCGTTCCCAAGCTGTTGCTTGGCAATGCAGACTCAGCGGTAAACGGAGGGAATCAGGGTCCTATTGCCCCTGTCTTGGGGAGGAAGCTCCACAGCCAGAGTGTTCCTCCCTTTGTGCCCAGAAAGCGCCTGCCAGACTGGGCTTCCCCGGAGCTCTGTTGCAGAGCAGAGACGTGTGGATGTGTTTTGGGGCCTTGACATGTGCGTTTGGGCTCCCTAGCACAGCCCCAGCGTAGGGGAACCAGCCCCTGAGCAAAGAGCTCCAGGCAGTGCTTTGTGCCAGGCCTGGATGCCCAGTCCCAGCACGCGGGAGAGATGAGTTAGGCTGCCGGCGGGTCCTTGCAAGCCTGTATTGGAAAGGACCGAGTGAGCTTCCACACCGTCGGAGCTGCAGACCTGCGCCCAGGCGCGATAGGACAGAGCCCCTGTCGAGAGGCTGCTCTGCGTGGGCGAGCCTCGCCAAGACCTTCCCAGCTTCTAGCGTTTGCGCCTGCAAAGGAGCAGGCTGCGGGAGTGTGGGCGACATGACTGGCTCCTGACTGGCCTCAGCTCCGCTCTTGCCTTCCCTTTGGACCTAGGAGCCAGGCCTCCTTGCAGACGGCTTAGGGCACGGGGGTGTGCAAACTGCGAAAGCCTCCCGCAAGGAGACCTCTGTCTGAGGGAAGGGAAATGCCCCAGGTTGCATTCCCAAGCTGTTGCTTGGTAGCCCAGACTCAGCGCTGAACGGAGGGAATCAGGGTCCCAGTGCCCCTGTCGTGGGGAGGGAGCTCCACAGCCAGAGTGTTCCTCCGTTTGTGTTCAGAAACCGCCTTACAGACTGGGCTTCCCCGGAGCTCAGCTCCAGAGCAGAGTCATGTGCATGTGGTTTGGGGCCTTCCCCTGTGCCTTTGGGCTCCCTAGCACAGTCCCAGTGCAGGGGAACCAGCCCCTGAGCAGAGAGCTCCAGGCAGTGCTCTGTGCTCTGGATTGGAAGCCCACTCCCAGCACGCGGGAGAATAGAGTCAGGCCACCGTCGGGTGCTTGCAAGCCTGTATTGGGAAGGACCGAATGATCTTCCACTCCGGCGGAGCTCCAGATCTGCACCCAGGCGCGATATCGCAGAGCCCCGGCCTAGAGGCTGCTCTGCCTGGGCGAGCCTCGCCAAGCCCTTCCCAGCTTCTAGCTTTCGCACAGGGGAAGGAACAGACTGCGGAAGTGGGGGAGACGTGACTGGCGGGCGCCTTACTGGCCTCAGCTCCGCTCTTCCTTTCCCTTTGCACCTATGATCCATGCCTCCTTGCAGAGGGCTTAGGGACCGAAGGAGAGCTCTGTCAGAGGGAAGGGAAGCGCCCCAGGCTGCATTCCCAAGCTGTTGTTTAGCCGCCCAGACTCAGCGCCGCACAGGGGTAATCAGGCTCTCTGTGGCCGCAGCTTCACACACAGGTGTGTCTCCGTAGGAATCAAGAAAGATCCTGACAGAGTGAGGTTCATTAGAGCTATACTAAAGAGCAAAGGCTTGTCCATGTGGTCTTGCCTTCCCCTGTGCCTTTGGGTCTCCAGGCTCGGCCCCAGCTCCGTGGAAACAACCCCTGAGAAAATATCTTCAAGATCCACTTTTCCCAGTGTCTGGGAACCGGGGTTCGTAGGAGGAGAGAAAAGCACGCCTCCATCGGGAACGAAAAGGCAGTCCACCTGCCTGTGTTTTGAAGCCTCTATTTGGAAGGAATGGGTTAGCTTCTCCTAAAGGAGACCTCCAGATCTGCTCAGAAGTCGGTAATTCCAGAGGCAGGGTACTGGTTCCTGACTGCCCTTTGCTAGCCTTGCAAAGATATTCCTAGATTCTAGAGTTATTTTCCATGAAGGAGCAGGCTTCGGGAATGTGTCAGACGGGACTGGCTCCTTATTGACCTCAGCTCAGCTATTGCCTTTCCATTCAAACTAGGGCAAGGCCCTACTTTATGAAGGGTAAGGGTCTTCTTCTTTGCAAACTGCCAAGGGCTACAGCAATGAGACCTCTGTCAAGGTGAGGGAAGCCTAAGAGGATGGATTCTCAAGCAGGTGCTTTGCCACAAAGCATCAGCACGCCACGAAGAGAATCAAGCTCCCTGTGCACCAATGTTGGGAGTGTAGCTTCACACACAGAGTTGTCTCTATAGGAGCCAAGAATGTTCCTGAGAGATTAGGTTCACTAAACCTCTCCTACAGAGCATAGACCTGTCAATGTGGTTTTGCCTTCCCCTGTGAGTTGGGTCCTCGAGGTCCGCCACACCTCCGGCGAAACTGTCCCTGAGAAAAGATCTCCAGGAACCGCTTCGCCGAGGCTGGGAAATGCTGTTCACAGGAAGTAAGGCAAGCGAATCTCCTGCAGAGTAAAAGAGGCCTTACAGTCCCTGGAGGAGCAGGCTGCCAGAGTGTGTGAAACCTGACTGTTGCCTTACTGGCCTCAGCTCCGCCATTGCCTGTTCATCCGAGCTAGCACCCAGGCCTACTTGGAGAAGCGTTTGGGTGCAGATTTCTACAAAGTGCCAAGGGCTACAGCAGTGAGAATTCTCTCGGTGGTAAGGGAGAGCATTTTATGGATTCTCAAGCTGTTTTCTGAACGACAGCGTCAAAATGAACAGAGAGAATCAGGCTCTCTGTGCCCCTATGTTAGGTACGCAGCTTCACACACAGAGGTGTCTCTATAGGAGCCAAGAATGCTCCTGAGAGATGAGGTTCACTAGAGGTCTGCTACAGAGCATAGACCTGTCCATGTGGTCTTGCCTTCCCCTGTGCCTTTGGGCCCCGGGCTCGGCCCCAGCTCCGTGGAAAGAACCCCTGAGAAAATATCTTCAAGACCCGCTTTTCCCAGAGGCTGGGAACTGGGGTTCATAGGAGGAGAGAAAAGCAAGCCTCCTTCGGGCACGAAAGGCTGCCAACCTGCCTGTGTTTTGAAGCCTCTATTTGGAAGGAATGGGTTAGCTTCTCCTAAAGGAGACCTCCAGATCTGCTCAGAAGTCGGTAATTCCAGAGGCAGGGTGCTGGTTCCTGACTGCCCTTTGCCAGCCTTGCAAAGACATTCCAAGATTCTAGAGTTATATTCCATGAAGGAGCAGGGTTCGGGAATGTGCCAGAGGGGACTGGCTCCTTATTGGCCTCAGCTCAGCTATTGCCTTTCCATTCAAACTAGGACAAGGGCCTACTTTATGAAGTGTAAGGGTCTTCTTCTTTGAAACTGCCAAGGGCTACAGCAATGAGACCTCTGTCAAGGTGAGGGAAGCCTAAGAGGACGGATTCTCAAGCAGGTGCTTTGCTACAAAGCATCAGCACCCCACGGAGAGAACCAAGAGCCCTGTTCCCCAATGTTGGGAGTGTAGCTTCACACACAGAGTTGTCTCTATAGGAGCCAAGAATGTTCCTGAGAGATTAGGTTCACTAAACCTCTCCTACAGAGTATAGACCTGTCCATGTGGTTTTTCCTTCCCCTGTGAGTTGGGTCCCCGAGGTCCACCACACCTCCGGGGAAACTGTCCCTGAGAAAAGATCTCCAGGAACCGCTTCGCTGAGGCTGGGAAACGCTGTTCACAGGAAGTAAGGCAAGCGAATCTCCTGCAGAGAAAAAGAGGCCTTACTGTCCCTGGAGGAGCAGGCTGCCAGAGTGTGTGAAACCTGACTGTTGCCTTACTGGCCTCAGTTCCACCATTGCCTGTTCCTCCGAACTAGGACCCAGGCCTATTTGGAGAAGCGTTTGGCTGCGGATTTCTACAAAGTGCCAAGGGCTACAGCAGCGAGAATTCTCTCAGCGGTAATGGAGAGCATTTTATGGATTCTCAAGCTGTTTTCTGAACGACTGCGTCAAAATGAACTGAGAGAATCAGGCTCTCTGTGCCCCTATGTTAGGTACGCAGCTTCACACACAGAAGTGTCTCTATAGGAGCCAAGAATGTTCCTGAGAGATGAGGTTCACTAGAGGTCTGCTACAGAGCATAGACCTGTCCATATGGTTTTGCCTTGCCCTGTGAGTTGGGTCCCCGAGGTCCGCCCCAGCTCAGGGGAAGGAGCCCCTGAGAAAAGATCTCCAGGGACCACTATTCCCCCAGGCTGGCAAACGCAGTTCACAGGAGGTAACGCAAGCGAGCCTCCTGCAAGGCACAACAGGTCTTAGTGTCCCTGGACGATCAGGCTGCCAGAGTGTGTGAGACCTGACTGGTGCCTTACTGGCCTCAGCTCCGCCATTGCATGTTCCTCCGATCTAGGACCCAGGCCTACTAGGAGAAGGGTTTGGGTATGGATTTCTAAATACTGCCAAGGGGTATAGCAATGACAACTGTGTCACGGGTAAGGAAGAGCATTGTATGGATTTTCAAGCTGTTGTTTGAACGAAAGCTTCAAAGCTGCACAGAGAGAATCAGACTCTGTGTCTCCATGTTCGGTACACAGCTTCACAGACAGGGGTGTCTCCATAGGAAACAAGAATGTTCCTGACAGAGTGAGGTTCACTAGAGCTCTCCTAGAGAGCAAAGACTTGTCCATGTGGTTTTTCTTCCCCTGTGCGTTTGGGGCTCCAGGCTCGGCCCCAGCTCCGTGGAAACAACCCCTGAGAAAAGATCTTCAAGATCCGCTTTTCCCAGAGGCTGGGATGTGGGGTTCATAGGAGGCGGGAAAAGCAGGCCTCCTTCAGAGAGCAAGAGGCCGCCAAGCGGCCTGCGTTTTGAAGCCTCTACTTGGAAGAATGGGTTAGCTTCCCCTAAGGGAGACCTCCAGATCTGTTCAGAAGTCGGTAATTCCAGAGGCAGTGTGCAGGGTCCTGACTGCCCTTTGCCAACCTTGCAAAGACATTCCTAGATTCTACAGTTATCTTCCTGAAGAAGCAGGCTTTGGGAATATGTCGGACTTGACTGGCGCCTTATTGGCCTCAGCTCAGCTATTGCCTTTCCATTCAAAGTAGGACAAAGGCCTACTTTATGAAGGGTAAGGGTCTTCTTCTTTCCAAACTGCCGAGGGCTACAGCAATGAGACCTCCGTAAATGCGAGGGAAGCATAAGCGGATGGATTATCAGGAAGGTTCTTTGCCACCAAGCATCAGCACCCCACGGAGAGAATCAGGCTCCCTTTGCCCCTATGTGGGGTGTGTAGATTCACACACAGTGGTGTCTCTACAGGAGCCAAGAATGTTCCTGAGAGATGAGGCTCACAAGAGCTATCCTACAGAGTGCTCACCTGTACATGTGGTTTCACCTTCCCCTGTGAGTTGGGTCCCCGAGGTCCACCCCAGCTCCGAGAAAACAGCCTCTGAGAAAAGATCTCCAGGAACCGCTTTTCGCCCAGGCTGGGAAAAGCTGTTCACAGGAAGTAAGGCAAGTGAGCCTCCTGCAGAGAAAAAGAAGCCTTACTGTCCCTGGAGGAGCAGGCTGCCAGAGTGTGTGAAAACTGACTGGTGCCATAATGGTCTTAGCTCCGCCATTGCTTGTTCCTCCGAACTGGGACTCAGGCCTACTTGGAGAAGGGTTTAGGTGCAGATTTCTACAAACTGCCAAGGGCTACTGCAATGAGAACTCTCTCAGAGGTAAGGGCGAGAATTGTATGGATTCTCAAGCTGTTTTCTGAACGACAGCATTAAACCTGCACAGAGAGAATCAGGCTCTCTGCCGCCATGTTGGGTACGCAGTTTCACACACAGAGGTGTCCGCATAGGAGCCAAGAACGTTCGTCAAAGACTGAGGTTCACTAGAGCTCTCTTAGAGAGCAAAGACTTGTTCATGTGGTTTTGCCTTCCCCTGTATGTGTGGGTCTCTGGGCATAACCCCAGCTCCGTGGAAACAACCCCTGAGCAAAGATCTCCAAGATCTGCTTTTCCCCCATGCTGGAAACCAGGGATCATAGGAGGCAGGAAAAGCAAGCCTCCTTCAGGCAAGAAGAGGCAGCCAACCGGCCTGTGTTTGGAAGCCTCTATTTGCAAGGAATGGGTTAGCTTCTCCAGAAGGAGACCTCCAGATCTGCTCAGAAGATAGATATTCCAGAGGCAGGGTCGAGGTTCCTGACTGCCCTTTGCCAGCCTTGCAAAGACATTCCTAGATTCTAGCAATATTTTCCATGAAGGAGCAGGCATCGGGAATATGTCACAGTTGACGGGTGCCTCACTGGCCTCAGCTCAGCTATTGCCTTTCCTTTCAAACTAGGATCAGGGCCTACTTGGTGAAGGGTAAGGGTCTGCTTCTTTCCAAACTGCCAAGAGACACAGCAATGAGACCTCTGTCAAGGCGAGGGAAGCGTAAGCGGATGGATTCTCAAACAGGTGCTTTGCCACAAAGCATCAGCACCCCATGGAGAGAATCAGGCTCCCTGTGCCCCTATGTTCGGTGTGTAGCTTTACACACAGAGGTGTCTCTGTACGAGCCAAGAATGTTCCTAAGAGATGAGACACACTAACGTCTCCTACAGAGCATAGACCTGTCCATGTGGTTTTTCCTTCCCCTGTGAGATGGGTCCCCGAGGTCCACCCCAGCTCTGGGGATAGAGCCCCTGAGAAAAGATCTCCAGGAACCGCTGTTTGCCCAGGCTGGGAAACGCAGTTCACAGGAGGCCAGGCAAGCGAGCCTCCCACAGGGAAAAATAGGCCTTACTGTCCCTGGAGGAGCACGCTGCCAGAGTGTGTGACACCTGACTGGTGCCTTACTGACCTCAGCTCCGCCACTGCATGGCCATCCAAACCAGGACCCAGGCCTACTTGGAGAAGGGTTTGGGTGCGGATTTGTAAAAACTGCCAAGGGTTACAGCAATGAGAAGTCTCTCAGAGGTAAGGGAGAGCATTGTATGGATTCTTAAGCTGTTGTTTGAATGACAGCTTCAAAGCTGCAAAGAGAGAATCAGGCCCTGTGTGCCCCCTTGTTGGGTACGCAGCTCCACACACAGAGGTATCCCCGTGGAATCCAAGACTTTCCTCACATACTGAGGTTAACTAGAGTTCTCCTACAGAGCAAAGACTTGTCCATGTGGTTTTGCCTTCCTCTGTGCGTGTGGGTCTCCGGGCTCGGCTCCAACTCCGTTGAAATAGCCCCTGAAAAAAGATCTCCAAGAACCACTTTTCCCCCAGGCGGGAAGCGGAGTTCACAGGAAGCGGAACAAGCAAGCCTCCTTCGGGCAAGTAGATGCAGCCAACTAGCCTGTGTTTGGAAGCCTCTATTTGGAAGGAATGGTTAGCTTCTCCAAAAGAAGACCTCCAGATCTGCTCAGAAGATGGAAATTCCAGAGGCAGGGTCGAGGTTCCTGACTGTCCTTTACCAGCCTTGCAAAGACATTTCTAGATTCTAGCGTTATTTTCCATGAAGGAGCAGGCTTCAGGAATATGTCAGACTTGACTGGCGCCTTACTGGCCTCAGCTCAGCTATCGCCTTTCCGTTCAAACTAGGACAAGGGCCTACTTGGTGAAGGGTAAGGGTCTGCTTCTTTCCAAACTGCCAAAGGCTACAGCAAAGAGACCTCTGTCAAAGAGAGGGAAGTGGAAGCGGATGGATTCTCAAACAGGTGCTTTGCCACAAAGCATCTGTACCCCACGGAGAGAATCAGGCTGCATTTGCCCCTATGTTGGGTGTGTAGCTTCAAACACAGAGGTGTTTCTATAGGAGCCCAGAATGTTCCTGGGAGATGAGGTTCACTAGAGCTCTGCTACAGAGCATAGACCTGTCCATATGGTTTTGCCTTCCCCTGTGAGTTGGGTTCCCGATGTTCGCCCCAGCTCCGAGGAAGAAACCCCTGAGAAAACACCTCCAGGAACTGCTTTTCGTCCAGACTGGGAAACGCAGTTCACAGAAGGCAAGGCAAGCGAGCCTCCTGCAGAGAAAAAGAGGCCTTACTGCCCCTGGAGGAGCAGGCTGCAAGAGTGTGTGAGACCTGACTGGTGCCTTACTGGCCTCAGCTCCGCCATTGCATGTTCCTCTGAACTAGGACCCAGGCCTACTAGGAGAAGGGTTTGGGTGCGGATTTCTAAAAAACTGCCAAGGGCTACAGCAATGAGAACTCTCTCAGAGATAAGGGAGAGAATTGTATGGATTCTCAAGCTGTTTTCTGAACGACAGCGTTAAACCTTCACAGAGGGAATCAGGCTCTCTGACCCCATAAGTTGTCCCTGTAGGAACCAAGAACGTTCGTCAAAGACTGAGGTTCACTAGAGCTCTCTTAGAGAGCAAAGACTTGTTCATGTAGTTTTGCTTTCCTCTGTATGTGTGGGTCTCCGGGCATAACCTCAGCTCCGTGGAAACAACCCCTGAGCAAAGATCTCCAAGATCTGCTTTTCCCCCATGCTGGGAACCAGGGATCATAGGAGGCAGGAAAAGCAAGCCTCCTTCGGGCAAGAAGAGGCAGCCAACTAGCCTGTGTTTGGAAGCCTCTATTTGCAAGGAATGGGTTAGCTTCTCCAGAAGGAGACCTCCAGATCTGCTCAGAAGATAGATATTCCAGAGGCAGGGTCGAGGTTCCTGACTGCCCTTTGCCAGCCTTGCAAAGACATTCCTAGATTCTAGCGCTATTTTCCATGAAGGAGCAGGCATCGGGAATATGTCAGAGTTGACGGGTGCCTTACTGGCCTCAGCTCAGCTATTGCCTTTCCTTTGAAACTAGGATCAGGGCCTACTTGGTAAAGGGTAAGGGTCTGCTTCTTTCCAAACTGCCAAGGGACACAGCAATGAGACCTCTGTCAAGGCGAGGGAAGCGTAAGCGGATGGATTCTCAAACAGGTGCTTTGCCACAAAGCATCAGCACCCCACGGAGAGAATCAGGCTCCCTGTGCCCCTATGTTCGGTGTGTAGCTTTACACACAGAGGTGTCTCTGTACGAGCCAAGAATGTTCCTAAGACTTGAGATTCACTAAGGTCTCCTACAGAGCATAGACTTGTCCGTGTAGTTTTGCCTTCCCCTGTGAGTTTGGTCCCCGAGGTCCACCCCAGCTCCGGGGAAACAACTCCTTAGAAAAGATCTCCAGGAACCGCTTTTCGCCCAGGCTGGGAAACGCAGTTCACAGGAGGCAAGGCAAGCGAGACTCCTGCAGGGAAAAAGAGGCCTTACTGTCCCTGGAGGAGCAGGCTACCAGAATGTGTGACACCTGACTGGTGCCTTACTGACCTCAGCTCCGCCATTGCATGGCCATCCAAACCAGGACCCAGGCCTACTTGGAGAAGGGTTTGGGTGCGGATTTCTAAAAACTGCCAAGGGCTACAGCAATGAGAACTCTCTCAGAGGTAAGGGAGAGCATTGTATGGATTCTCAAGCTGTTGTTTGAATGACAGCTTCAAAGCTGCAAAGAGAGAATCAGTCTCTCTGTGCCCCCTTGTTGGGTACGCAGCTTCACACACAGGGGTGTCTCCATGGGAGTCAAGAACGTTCCTGACAGAGTAAGTTTCACTTAGAGGTCTCCTGGAGAACAAAGACTTGTCCATGTGGTTTTCCTTCCCCTGTGCAATTGGGTCTCTGGTCTCGGCCCCAGCTCCATGGAAAAAACCCCTGAGAAAAGATCTTCAATATCCGCTTTTCCCAGAGCCTGGGAAGCTGGGTTCATAGGAGGCAGGAAAAGCAAGCCTCCTTCGGGCACGAAGAGGCAGCCGACCGGCCTGTTTTTGGAAGTCTCAATATGGAAGGAATGAGTTAGATTCTCCTAAAGGAGACCTCCAGATCTGCTTAGAAATCGGTAATTCCAGAGGCAGGGTGCAGGCTCCTGACTGCCCTTTGCCAGCCTTGCAGAGACATTCCTAGATTCCAGCGTTATTTTCCATGAAGGAGCAGGCTTCGGGAATATGTCAGACTTGACTGGCGCCTTATTGGCCTCAGCTCAGCTCTTGCCTTTCCTTTCAAACTAGGACAAGGGCCCACTTTATGAAAGGTAAGGGTCCTCTTCTTTCCAAACTGCCAAGGGCTACAGCAATGAGACCTCTGTCAAGGCGAGGGAAGCGTAAGCTGATAGATTCTCAAGCAGGTGCTTTGCCACAAAGCATCAGCACCCCATGGAAAGAATCTGGCTCCCTTTGCCCCTACGTTGCGTGTGTAGCTACACACACAGAGGTGTCTCGATAGGAGCCAAAAATGTTCCTGAGAGAGGAGGTTCACTGTTGGGGGCCAGAGTGAGGCACTCCGCCCATGGCAAAGGTCATGAGGAAGGAGGCTCGACATACGCAAAGGCGGGATCGAGCCTCAGGAGTCCCCCTGGAAATCCTCGAGCATCTACCCCCATAACCAGAGCCTGCCTACCTTACTACTTTGTGCTCTCACCTACACCTCTGACTTTACGGGGGGCTGTCCCCCACCACCTCTTTCGGAGAAGGAGTTAACCTAGAGCTCCAGTTGATAAAAACCCCTGGGTGTGACAAGAGTGTTTTAACCTACAAACTCCTCTGAAGGTTCTCTAGCCTGCCTGACAGGCTTGTCCGGCCACATGTGATTGCTCACAGCCTCCCAACCATGAGAGGCACGAGATGCTTTAAACCTTCTAAAAACAGGTTCCTTAGAAAAGTTAGAAAATTATTAGTATAAGTATAATGGGTTGATTAGAAATCATATTGGTGAAGGGTTTTTCATTTGTTGAGCTGATGTTTACTGCTAAGTCTCCACATCCCCTGCCCTTATACACATTAATGAATATATAGAAGAAATAAGTATTAACCTTTGATATAAATCACGTTAGACCTTAGGCTAAGTAAATTCTTTCCTTAACTAAAACCCACTACACCCTCACCCTATAGGAATGTAACTTTATTTGGGTGGCGTCTGTTTTAAGAATAATCACCCCTGGAGAAATAAGTGTCCTGGTTGACTGACCGCTGTCACAAGGAGAGGGTCGTAAATTGTCAGCAGGCCCCCCGGCCAGAAGATGATGTAACACCCCTAAGACCTCTGTATACTTTTGTATGAAGCACCTGACTTTGATAAAAGTCAGGACTGCTGACCCCACGTGACTTTTGCATAACATCTCAGTGTATAAAAGTAGACCATGGAAAATAAAGAATTGGGATCAGTTTCTCGAAATACTGGTCTCCCCATGTCTCTCTCTCTCTCTCTCACTCTGGTTGAGTCTCCATCTGGAGCGCGGAACCCACCAAGCTTACTAATTTTGCCTGGGCTTCTAAGATCCGACCGGGGAGGCCTCAGTGTCTCCTCTCCTTCGGGAGAACGGAAGGACGCCTGCGGCCTACGTAAGTGGTGCAAGCTTCTTGTCTTGAAGTTTTATTGGTCCCCCGCGTAAACCAAGCTACTCAGCCTCTTTTCTCCACTGAATTTTCCTACTGAGCTATCCTCATTTTGTTACTCTTTATATCCTTAATTAACGTTTAATTAAGCAGTTGTTCCCTGACCCTCGCCTACGCCGTCTCTGCTTCGAATACCCTGGATCAGCTGGGGCTGGACCCCGGCAGTTCACTAGAGATCTCCTACAGAGCATAGACCTGTCCATTTGGTTTTGCCTTCCCCTGTGAGTTGGGTCCCCGAGGTCCGCCCCAACTCCGGGGAAACAGCCCCTGAGAAAAGATCTCCAGGAACTGCTTTCCGCCCAGGCTGGGAAACGCTGTTCACAGGAAGTAAGGCAAGCGAGCCTCCTGAAGGGAAATAGAGGCCTTACTGTCCCTGGAGGAGCAGGCTGCCAGAGTGTGTGACACCTGACTGGTGCCTTACTGGCCTCAGCTCCGCTATTGCATGTTCATCTGAACTTCAACCCAGGCCTACTTGGAGAAGTGTTTGTGTGCCGATTTCCAGAAACTGCGAAGGGCTACAGCAATGATAACTCTCTCAGTGGTAAGGGAGAGCATTGTGTGACTTCTCAATTTGTTGTTTGAACGACAGCGTCAAAGCTGCACAGAGAGAATCAGGTCTCTGTGTCTCTATGTTGGCTATGCAGCTTCCCACACAGAGATGTCCCCGTTGGAGCCAAGAACATTCCCCATAGAGTGAGGTTCACTAGAGCACTCCTAGAGAGCAAAGACTTATCCATGCGGTTTTCCCTTCCCCTGCACGTGTGGGTCTCCGGGATCGGCCCCTGCTCCGTGGAAACAGCCTCTGAGAAAAGATCTCCAAGAACCTCTTATCCCCCAGGCTGGGAAGCAGAGTTCGCAGGAGGTGGGATAAGCAAGCTTCCTTCGGCAAGAAGAGACAGCCAACCGGCCTGTGTTTGGAAGCCTATATTTGCAAGGAATGGGTTAGTTTCTCCTGACCGAGACCGCCAGATGTGCTGAGAAGATAGAAATTCCAGAGGCAGGGTCGAGGTTCCTGACTGCCCTTTGCCAGCCTTGCAAAGACATTCCCAGATTCTAACGTTATTTTCCATGAAGGAGCAGGCATCGGGAATATGTCAGACTTCACTGGCGCCTTACTGGCCTCAGCTCAGCTACTGCCTTTCCATTCAAACAAGGACAAGGGCCTACTTGGTGAAGGGTAAGGGTCAGCTTCTTTCCAAACTGCCAAGGACTACAGCAATGAGACCTCTGTCAAGGTGAGGGAAGCCTATGCGGATGGATTCTTAGCAGGTGCTTTGCCACAAAGCATCAGCACCCACGGAGAGAATCAGACTCCCTTTGCCACTATGTTGGGTGTGTAGCTTCATGCACAGAGGTGTCTCTGTAGAAGCCAAGAATGTTCCTGAGAGATGAGGTTCACTAGAGCTCTCCTACCGAGCATAGACCTGTCCATGTGGTTTTGTCTTCCCCTGTGAGTTGGGCCCCCGAGGTCCGACCCAGCTCCAGGGAAACAGCCCCTGAGAAAAAATCTCCAGGAACAGCTTTGCGCCCAGGCTGGGAAATGCAGTTCACAGGAGGCAAGGCAAGCGAGCCTCCTGCAGGGAAAAAGAGGCCTTACTGCTCCTGGACGATCAGGCTGCAAGAGTGTGTGAGACCTCACTTGTGCCTTACTGGCCTCAGCTCCGCCGTTGCCTGTTGTTCCGAGCTAGGACCCAGGCCTACTTGGAGAAGGGTTAGGGTGCGGATTTCTACAAACTGTCAAGGACGACAGCAATGAGAATTCTCTTAGCAGTAAGGGAGAGCATTGTATGGATTCTCAAGCTGTTGTTTGAATGACAGCTTCAAAGCTACACAGAGAGAATCAGGGTCTCTGTTCCCCTATTTTGGCTGTGCAGCTTCACACACAGAATTTGACTCTGTTGGAGCCAGAAATATTCCTGAAAGACTTAGGCTCACCAAAGCTGTCCTCCAGAGCAAAGACATTGGATGTGGTTTTGCCTTCCCTTGCCAGTATGGGTCCCCTAGCTTGGCCCCAGCTCCGGGGATACAGCCTCTGAAAAAAATCTTGCAAGAAGCGATTTTTCCTCCAGGCTGTTAAGCGGAATTCGCAGTTTGCAAGTTAAGGAAGCCTGCTTCGTGGAAGAGCAAGCAGCCAACTGGCCCTGTGTTAGGAAGCCTGTATTTGAAAGGAATGGGTTAGCTTCTACAGCGGGAGAACCTCAGATCTGCTCAGGGGGCTGAAATACTAGAGTCAGGGTCGAGGTTCTCCCTTGTCCTTTGCGCACCTTGCAAAGACATTCCTAGCCTCTAGCGTTAGTGTCCCTGTAGTAGCAGGCTGCAGGAGCGTGTGATAAATGACTGCCGCGTTCCTGTCCTCAGCTCCGCTATTGACTTTCTATTCGAACTAGAACCCAGGCCTACTTTGAGAGGGGTTAGGGTCCAGTGTTTCCAAACTGCCAAGGGCTACAGCAATGCGAGCTCTGTCAGAGGTAAGAAAAGAGCAATTGGTTGGATTCTTCAGCTGCTGCGTGGCTGCACAGCTTCCGCGCTGCATGGAGAGCATGAGGCTCCTTGTGGCCCTATTTTGGGTACGCAGCAACATGCACACAGAATGTCTGTGTTCACTTATGTACAGGCTTATGTACACTAGAGCTCTCCTACAGAGCAAAGACCACTCAGTGGGCTCCAAGAGATACCTGTGGCGGCTCGAGAAGAGAGTGGAGTCCTTTGCTTCCCCTCGAGATGAGGCCTGACTCCCCGGGTGAGTATGGAATGCAACCCCAAATCCCTGTCGCCTATGGAGAGGAACATTAAGTCCTAGATACAAGCCTAGATGAAGTCTAGTTTGCCCTTCAGTGAATGGAGCCCAATCCACAGCTCTCCCTGGCAACTCGAATGGAAGATTAGACTTCCTGGGCCAACACAAGAGGAAGCCTGAATTCCCCGTCGTAACTCGAGAATCCCACCGAAACTCGAGAAAATCCATGTGCTTCCCTCGTCATCGCAAGATGAGGCCCTTTGTCCGCTACAGCATCTCAGGAGAAGTCCCACGTTCCATCCTGAAGTGCGAAACGGTACTTGGCACCATTGATGCGACCCCAAAAGTTCCGCGACATACCAGACTCACTCAAGGGGAACACCGAGGTTCCCGGCACCACTTCATCTGACCCCTTCTCCTCTCCTGATTGCGACAGGAGGGTCGACTCCCCTTCTCTGTCTGCAAGGGGTTCCCGACCTTCCGGGCGCACCTCAGGATGAGGCCGGTCTCATGAGGAAGTTCGAGACGTAGCCTCGTGGGTGGTGCCACATGCCGAAAGACCCCAATTTCACGGTCCACTCTTGAAAAGAACCCGATGCCAGCACACCTCTTTGAAGGAAAACCTGTGGATGAAGGCACAACACGAAGGGGCACTGACACCCGCGTGCATCGTCCAGAAAAACCCGCAAGTCCCACAGACATTTCGACAAGTGGCCTGTCACCCTGTAAACAACTCGAAAGGCAAACGAAGGTCCATTCCTCAACAGAAGACTAGGTGTGACTCTCTTGTCCCTACTCTGCAGGGACCATGGGATCCGAGTCAGAAACGGAGAGGAAGCCTGAGGTTCCTGCGTCCACTCGAGATGAGGCCCTCTTCCATTGCACCACACCCAGTGGAGTCCTGAGAGGCCCCTACCAACGCCACAGTATCTCTGAGTTCTCAGAGGCACAATGAGAAGCTCCCTGAGGTCACAGGCACAAGTCGAGGGAACCCTGGGTTTTCTGCCATGACTCGAGAAAGACCTCGAGAGTGCTTCAAAATGTGTTGAGTCGCGATTCCCCTACCATGACTCGAGAGCCATGACACGCGCCCCCTCTTCACGCGCATGGACCCTGACTAACCTGGCACTGCACGAGAGGCTCCCGGAGATCCTCATCGTACCTCGTGAGGAAACCCACACTGCCGTGGCAGCTCGAGGAAACACATGAGACACCCCGGTCATCGCGAGATGAGGGCCTTATATTCCTGCATGGCCTGGAGACCAATCACGAGTCCTCTCTCCAAACTGAAGAGCAGGCTGGACTCCGTTGAGGCCGCTCAGGGGGCTCCAACAGATCCTTGTCGCGACTCAAGAGGAGAGTGGAGTCCTTGGCTTCCCCTCGAGATGAGGTCTGACTCCCCGGGGGAGCCTGGAATGCAACCCCGAGATGCCTGCTTTCCCTGGAGAGGAATAGTAGGTCCTGGACACACGCCTAGGTGAGGTCTCTTCGGCCCTGCAGTGACTCGAGCGCAACCCCCAGATTTCCCTTGCAACTCGAGGGGAAGATTGGGCTTCCCAGGGCCAACCCAAGAGGAAGGCTGAGATCCCCATTGTAACTCGAGAATCCCGCCGCAACTCGAGAAAAACCACGTGGTTCCCACCTCTTGGCAAGATGAGACCCTTGCCCGCGACGGCGTCTCAAGGGAAGTCCCCTCTTCCGCCCTGAAGGGCGGAAAGGATCCTGCCAGCATCCTGCGACCCCCAAAAGTTCCCCGACACGCCGGGTTCCCTCGAGGGGAACACCGAGGGTCCCGGAACCGCTTCCTCTGAGCCCCTTCTCCCCTCCTGATCGCGACAGGAGAGTCGATTCCCCTGCGTGGTCTGGAAGGGGTTCCCGGCCTTCCCGGCGCATCTAAGGATGAGGCCGGCCTCACGAGGAAATTGGAGACGAGCCACGTGGGGGGTGCCACATGCCCAACGCCCCCGATTCCCCGGTCCGCTCTTGAGAAGGACCCGAGGCCCGGACCCCTCTTCGAAGGCAACCCTGTGGGTGAAGGCACAACATGAAGGGGTACTGCCAACCCCGTGCACCGTCCGCAAAGACCCGCGGGTTCCACACTCAGCTCGACGAGGGGCCTGAGACCCCCTGAGCAACTCGAGAGGCCAGCGGGGTTCCCTTCCTCAGACAAGACGAGGCCTGACTCTCCTGTCCCAACTCTGCAGGGACCCTGCGGTCGGAGTCCGAAACGGAGAGGAAGCCTGAGGTTCCTGCCTCCCCTCGAGCTGAGGCCCTCTTCCATTGCGCCAGACCCAGCGGAGTCCCGAGGGTCACCGCCAACTCCACAGGATCCCTCGCCTCTCAGAGGTACCCTGGGAAGTTCCCTAAGGTTCCCGGCAGAAGGCGAGGGAAACGAGGGTTTCCCGCCGCCCTCCAACAAAGACTTCGAGAGTCCTTCTTCAACGCGTCTCGAGGCCCTAGTCCCCTCCCGCGACTCGAGAGCCATGACGCGCTCGCCCTCGCCACGCGCATGGAGACCTGACTTCCCTGGCGCCGCACGAGAGGCTCCCTGAGATTCTCATCGTGCCTCGGGAGTAAACCCCCAGGGGCGCCGCAGCTCGAGGAAACCCCTGAGACGGCCCCGTACTCGCGAGCTGAGGGCCTTCTTTTCCTGCATGGCCTGGAGAGCAATCCCGGGTCCTCTCTCCAAACGGAAGAGGAGTCTGGTCAATTGAGGCTGCTCAGGGGGCTCCAAGAGACCCGCGTCGCGACTCGAGAGGAGAGCGGAATTCTTGGCTTTCCCTCGAGACCAGGCCTGACTCCCCGGGGGAGCCTGGAATGCAACCCCGAGATCCCTGCCTTCCCTGGAGAGGAATATTAGGTCCCGGACACACGCCTAGGTGAGGTTTCTTGGGCCCTGCAGTGACTCGAGCGCAACCCCAGCTTTCCCTCGCAACTCGAGGCGAAGATTGGCCTTCCCAGGGCCAACCCAAGAGGAAGCCTGAGATCCCCGTCGTAACTCGAGATTCCCGCCGCAACTCGAGAAAAACCACGGGGTTCCCACCTCTTGGCAAGATGAGGCCCTTGCCCACGACGGCGTCTCAAGGGAAGTCCCCTCTTCCGCCCTGAAGGGCGAAACGGTCGCTGACAGCCTTCCTGCGACCCCCAAGTTCACCGACACGCCGGATTCCCTCGAGGGGAACACCGAGGGTCCCGGCACCGCTTCCTCTGAGCCCCTTCTCCCCTCCGGATTGCGACAGGAGAGGCGATTCCCCTGCGTGGTCTGGAAGGGGTTCCCGGCCTTCCAGGCGCACCTCAGGATGAGGCCGGTCTCACGAGGAAATTCGAGACGAGCCACGTGGGTGGGGCCACATGCAGAATGCCCCCGATTCCCGGGTCCGCTCTTGAGAAGGACCCGAGGCCCGGACCCCTCTTCAAAGGCAACCCTGTGGGTGAAGGCACAACACGAAGGGGCACTGCCACCCCCGTGCATCGTCCGCAGAGGCCCGCGGGTTCCACACACAGCTCGACGATGGACCTGAGACCCCCTGAGCAACTCGAGAGGCCAGCGGGATTCCCTTCCTCAGACAAGACGAGGCCTGACTGTCCTGTGCCAACTCTGCAGGGACCCTGCGGTCGGAGTCCGAAACGGAGAGGAAGCCTGAGGTTCCTGCCTCCCCTCGAGGTGAGGCCCTCTTCCGTTGCGCCAGACCCAGTTCAGTCCCGAGAGGCCCCGCCAATTCCTCAGGATCCCTCGCCTCTCAGAGGCACCCTGGGAAGTTCCCTAAGGTCCCCGGCAGAAGGCGAGGGACACGAGGCTTTCCCGCCGCCCCCCGAGAAAGACCTCGAGAGTCCTTCTTCAACGCATCTCGAGGCCCTAGTCCCCTCCTGTGACTCGAGAGCCATGACGCGCTCCCCCTCGCCACGCGCATGGAGTCCTGACTTCCCTGGCGCCGCACGAGAGGCTCCCTGAGATCCCCGTCGTGCCTCGGGAGAAACCCCACACTGGCGCCGCAGCTCGAGAAAACCCACGAGACGCCCCCGTTATCGTGAGATGAGGGCCATCATTAACTGCATGGCCTGGAAGGCAATCCCATGTCGTCTCTCCAAACTCCACGGGAGGCTTGACTCACTAAGGCTACCCAGTGCCCTCAATAGGTACCCGTCGCGACTCGAGAGGAAAGCGGAATACTTTGCTTCCCCTAGAAACAAGGCCGGACTTCCTGGGTGAGTCTGGAATGCCACCCCGAGATCCCTGTCACCCCTGGAGAGGAATATTCGGTCCTGGACACAAGCCTAGATATGGTCTATTTTGCCCCGCAGTGACTTGAGTGGGATCCCAGCTCACCCTCGCAACTCGAATGGAAGATTGGACTTCCATGGGCCAACACAGGAGGAAATCTGAATTCCCCGTCGAAACTCGAGACTCCCGCCGCAATGCGAGCAAAAGCACGTGATTCACTCGTCATCCCAAGATGAGGCCCTGGCCCGCTACAGCGTCTCAAGTGAAGTCCCACGTTCCGTCTTGAAGTGCGAAATGCTACTTTTCACCCTTGATGTAACCCCAAAAGTTCCCCAACACACCGTTCTCACCGAGGGGAACACCGAAGTTCCCGGCACCACTTCATCTGATCACTTTCTCCCCTCCTGATCACGACAGGAGGGTATATTCCCCTGCTTTGTCTGGAAGGAGTTCCCGCCCATCCCGGCGCACCTAAGGATGAGGCCTTTCTCAGGAGGAAATTCGAGACGTAGCCTCGTGGGTGGTGCCACATGCCGAAAGACCCCGATGGTGCGGTCCAGTCTCGATAAGAACCCGATGCCCGGACACCACTTCGAAGGCAACCCTGTGGATGAAGGCACCACAGAAGGGTTACTAAAACTCCCGTGCATCGTCCAGAAAAACCCACAGGTTCTACACACAGCTCGACAAGTGGAATGTCACCCCGTGAACAATTCTATAGGCAAGCAGAGTTCGATTCCTCCACACAAGATGAGGCCTGACTCTCCTGTCCCAACTCTTCAGGGACCCTGCCATCCGAGTTAGAAATGGAGAGGAAACCTGAGGTTCCTGTCTCAACTCGAGGTGAGGCCCTCTTCCATTGCACCAAACCCAGATGAGTAGCGAGAGGCCCCTCCCAACTCCACAGTATCCCTGAATTCTCAGAGGCACATTGAGAATCTACCTGAGGTCACCGGCACAAGTCAAGGGAACCCAGGGTTTCCTGCTGCGACCCGAGAAAGACCTTGAGAGTCCTTCAGCGCGTCTTGAGGCCCGATTCCCCTACCATGACTCGAGAGCAAAGACCCGCTCCCCATCGCCATGCGCATGGAGACCTGACTTCCCTGACGCCTGAAGAGAGTCTCCCTGAGCTCCCAATCGTACCTCTTCGGAAACCCCATTCAGGCACCGCAGCTCGAGAAAACCCACGATACGCCCCCGTCATCACGAGATGAGGGACTTCTTTCCTGCCTGGCATGGAGAGCAAAACCGAGTCCTCTCTCCAGACTCCACAGGAGGCTTGACTCTCTTTAGGCCTCTCAGTTGGCTCCAAGAGATACCTGTCAGGACTTGAAGGGAGAGAGGAGTCCTTTGCTTCCCCTCGAGATGAGGCCTGACTCCCCGTGTGAGTCTGGAATGCAACCCCGAGTTCCTGTCGCACCTGGAGAGGAAAACTCGGTCCTGGACACAAGCCTAGATGAGGTCTATTTTGCACTGCAGTTACTAGAGAGCAATCGCCAGCTCTCCCTCGCAAATCGAATTGAAGATTGGACTTCCCTGGGCCAATAAAATTGGAAGCCTGAAATCGACATCGTAACTCGAGAATCCCGCCGAAACTCGAGAAAATCCACGTGGTTCCCCCATCAGCGCTAGATGAGGCCCTTGCCCGCTACAGCGACTCAAGAGAAGTCCCACGTTCTGTCTTGAAGTGCGAAACGGTACTTGGCACCCTTGATGCAATCTCAAAATTCCCCGACATACCGGTCTCACTCGAAAGGAACACCGAGGTTCCCGGAACCACTTCATTTGAGCTCCTTCTGCCCTCGTGATCGCGACAGGAGTGTTGATTCCCCTGCTATGTCTGGAAGGCGTTCCCGACCTTTCCAGCGCGCCTAAGGATGAGGCAGGTCTCAGGAAGAAATTCGAGACATAGCCTCGTGGGTGGTGCCACAAGCCGAAAGACCCCGATTTCCCGGTCTACTCTTGATAAGAACGCGATGCCCTGACACCTTTACGAAGGAAAACCTGTGGATGAAAGCACAACACGAAGGGGCACTGACACCCCCGTTTATCATCCAGAAAAACCCGCAGGTTACAAACACAGTTCAACAAGTGGTCTGTCACCCCATGAACAACTCGAGAGGCAAGTGGAGTTCCATTCCTCCACACAAGGCGAGACCTGATTTTCTGTACCAACTCTGCAGGGAAACTGCGATCCGAGTCAGTACCGGTGCAAGGAAACCCAGGAGAGGAAACATGAGGTTCCTGCCTCCACTCGAGATGAGGCTCTCATCCATTGCACCAAACCCAGTGGAGTCCAGAGAGGCTCCTCCCAACTCCACAGTACCCCTGACTTCTCAGAGGCACCCGGAGAAGCTCCATGAGGTCACCGGCACATGTCGAGGGAACCCAGGGTTTCCTGCCACAATGCGAAAAAGACCTCGAGAGTCCTACTTCAACGTGTCTTGAAGCCCGAATCTGCTTCCATGGCTCTATAGAAATGACACGCACCCCCTCGCCATGCACATGGAGACCTGACTTCCCTGGCGCCATAAGAGAGGCTCCCTGAGCTCCCTGTTGTACCTGGTGAGAAACCCCACACTGACGCCGCAGCTTGAGAAAACCCACCATACGCCCCTGTCATCGCGAGATGAGGGCCTTCTTTTCCTGCATGGCCTGGAGAGGAATACCGAATCCTCTTTTCAAACTCCACAGGAGGCTTGACTCCCTTTAGGCCACTTAGTGGGCTCCAAGAGATACCCATCGCGACTCGAGAGGAGAATGGAGTCCTTTGCTTCCCCTCGAGACAAGGCCTGACTCACCAGGTGGGTCTGGAATGCAACCCCGAGATCCCTGTCTCCCCTGGAGAGGAACATTAGGTCCTGGAAACAAGCCTAGATGAGGTCTCTTTAGCCCTTCTGTAACTCGAGAGCAATCCCCCGCTCTCCCTGACAACTCGAATGGAAGATTGGACTTCCCTGGGCCAACACAAGAGGAAGCCTGAATTCCCCTTCGTAACTCGAGAATCCCACCGCAACTCGAGAAAAAGCACTTGGTTCCCTCGTCATCGCAAGATGAGGCCCTTGCCCGCTACAGCTTCTCAAGAAAAGTCCCACGTTCCGTCTTGAAGTGCGAAACGATACTTGACACCCTTGATGTGACCCCAAAAGTTCCCCGAAATATCGGTCTCACTCGAGGTGAACACCGAGGTTCCCGGCACCAGTTTATCTGAGCCCCTTCTCCCCTCCTGTTCGTGATAGGAGGGTCACTTCCCCTGCTTTGTTTGTAAGGGGTTCCCGACCTTCACGGGGCACTTCAGGATGAGGCCGGTCTCACGAGGAAATTCGAGACGTAGCTCGCGGGTGGTGCCACATGCCAAAAGACTATGATTTCCCTGTACACTCTTCATAAGAACCCGATGCCTGGACACCTCTTCGAAGGCAACCCTGTGGATGAAGGCACAACACAAAGGGGCACTGACACCCTCGTGCATCGTCCGGAAAAACCCGCAGGTTCCACATACAGCTCAACAAGTGGCTTGTCACCCCTGAAGAACTCGAGAGGCAAGTGGGGTTTCATTCCTCTACACAAGACGAGGCCTGACTCTCCTGTCCCAACTCTGCAGGGACTTTGCGAGGCGAATCAGACCAGCGCCAGTGAAGTCACGAGAAGAACGCTGAGGTTCCTGCCTCCACTCGAGATTAGGACCTCTTCCATTGCACGAAAACCAGTGGAGTCCCGAGAGACGCGTCCCAGCTCCACAGTATCCCTGACTTCTCAGAGGCACCCTGAGAAGCCCCCTGAGGTCACCAGCACAATTCGTGTGAACCCAGGGTTTACTGCCGCCACCATAGAAAGAACTCAAGAGTCCTTCTTCAACGCATTTTGAGGCCTGATTCCCCTACCATGACTCGAGGGCAATGACGCGCTCCCTCTGCTACACTCATGAAGCCCTGACTTCCCTGGCGCCACACGAGAGGCTCCCTGAGCTCCCCGTCATACCTCGTGAGAAACCCCACACTGGCGCCGCAGATAGAGAAAACCCACGAGACGCCCCCGTTTTCGCGACATGACGGCCTTCTTTTCTAGCATGGCCTGGAGATCAATCCCGAGTCCTCTCTCCAAACTCCACAGTAGGCTTGACTCCCTTTTGGTCACTCAGTGGACTCCAAGACATACCCGTCGCGAGTCGAGAGGAGAGTGGAGTCTTTTCCTTCCCCACAAGGCGAGGCCTGACTCCTCGGGTGAGTCTGATATGCGAACCGGAGATCCCTGTCGCCCCTGGAGAGAAACATTAGGTCCTGGACACAAGCCTAGATGAGGTCTCTTTTTTCCTGCAGTGACTCGAGAGCAATCCCCAACTCTCCCTCGCAACTCAAATGGAAGACTGGACTTCCCTGGGCCAACAGAAGAGGAAGCCTGAATTTCCCGTTGTAACTCAAGAATCCCGCCACAACTCGAGAAAAACCACATCGTTCCCTATTCATCGCAAGATGCGGCCATTGCCGCTACAGCGTCTCAAAAGAAGTCTTACGTTCCATCTTGAAGTGCGATACGGTACTTGGCACCTTTGATGCGACACCAAAAGTTCCCCAACACACTGGTCTCACTGGAGGGGAACACCGAGGTTCCCGGCATCACCTCATCTGTGCCCCTTCTCCCCTCCTGATCGAGACAGGAGGGTCGATTCCCCTGCTTTGTCTGCAAGGGGTTCCGACCTTCGCAGCGCACCTCAGGATGAGGCCGGTCTCACGAGGAAATTCGAGACGAACCACGTGGGTGGTGCCACATGCCGAACGCCCCCGATGCCCCGGTCCGCTCTTGAGAAGGCCCTGAGGCCCGGACCCCTCTTCGAAGGCAACCCTGTGGGTGAAGGCACAACACGAAGGGGTACTGACATCCCCATGCATAGTATGGAAAAACACGCAGATTCCAAACACAGATTGACAAGTGTCCTGTCATCCCTTGAAGAACTAGAGAGGCATGCGGAGTTCCTTTCCTCCACACAAGAGAAGGCCTGACTCTCCTTTCCCAACTCTGCAGGGACCGTGCGATCGGAGTCAGAAATGTAGATGAAACCTGACGTTCCTGCATCAACTCGAAATGAGGCCCTCTTCCATTGCGCCATACCCAGTGGAGTTCCGAGAGGCCCCTCCCAAATCCACAGTATCCCTGATTCTCAGAGGCACCCTCAGAAGTTCTCTGCGGTCACTGGCACAAGTCGAGTGAACCCAGGGTTTCCTGCTGCATTCTGAGCAAGACCTCGAGAGACCTTCTTTACCGCATCTTGAGGCCCGATACCCTACCATGACTGGAGAGCAATGACGCATTCCCCTCGCCACGCCCATTGAAACCTAACTTCCCTGGCGCCACACGAGAGGCTCCCTGCGCTCCCCGTCCTACCTCATGAAAACCCCACACTGGCACCGCCGCTCGAGAAAACTCACGAGACGCCCCCATCATCGTAAGATGAGGGCCTTCTTTTCCTACATGACCTAGAGAGCAATCCCGAGTCCACTCTCCAAACTCCACTGGAGGCCTGACTCCCTTTAGGCCACTCAGTAGCCTCCAAGAGATACACGTCGCTACTCTAGAGGAGAGCGGAGTCCGTTGCTTCCCCTCGAGCAGAGGCCTGACTACTTGGGTGAGTCTGGAATGGGATCCCGAGATCCGTGTCGCCCCTGTAGAGGAAAACTCGGTCCTGGACACAAGCCTAAATGAGGTCTTTTTTGTCCTGCATTGACTCAAGTGCAATCCCCAGCTCTCCCTCCCAACTCGAATGGATGATTGGACTTCCCTGGGCCAACACAAGAGGAAGCCTGTATTCCCCGTTGTAATTCGAGAATCCCGCGGCAACTGGAGAAAAACAACGTGGCTTCTCCGTCATCGAAATATGAGGCCCCTGTCAGCTATAGCGTCTCCAGGGAAGTCCCATGTTCCGTCTTGAAGTTTGAAACGGTAGTTGGCACCCTTGATGCGACCCCCAAATTTCCCTGACACCCCGGTCTCACTCGAGGAGAACATGGAGGTTCCCAGCACCGCTTCAGCTGAGCCTCTTCTCCCCTCCTGATGGCGACAGGAGGGTCGATTCCCCTGCTTTGTCTGGAAGGGGTTCCCAGACTTCCCGGCGAACCTCAGGATGAGGCCAGTCTCACGAGGGAAGTCGAGACGTAGCCTCGTGGGTTGTGCCACATGCCGAAAGACCCCGATTTCCTGGTCCGCTATTGATAAGATCCCGATGCCTGGTCACCTCTTCGAAGGTTACCCTGTGGATGAAGGCACAACACGAAGGGGCACTGACACCCCTGTGCATCGTCCCCCAAAACCGCAGGTTCCACATACAACTCGACAGGTGGCCTGTCATCCCATGAACAACTCGAGAGGCAAGCGGAGTTCCATTACTCCACACAAGACGAGGTCTGACTCTCCTGTCCCAACTCTGCAGGGACCCTGCTATCCGAGTCAGAAATGGAGAGGAACCCTGACGTTACTGCCTCAATCCGAGATTAGGTCCTCTTCAATTGCACCAGTCCCTGTGATGTCCCGAGAAGCCCCTCTCAACTCCACAGTATCCCTGACTTCTCAGAGGAACCCCGCTAAGCTCCCTGAGGTCATGGGCACAAGTCGAGGGAACCCAGGGTTTCCTGCCACACCCCGAGAAAGACCTCGAGAGTTCTTCTTCGAAGCGTCTTGAGGCTTGATTCCCCTACCATGACTCGAGAGCAATGAGGCGCTCCCCCACGCCACGTCCATGGAGACCTGACTTCCGTGGCACCACAGGAGTCTCCCTGAGCTCCCCGTCCTATCTCGTGAGAAACCCCAACCAGGCACTGCACCTTGAGAAAACCCACGAGACGCCCCCGTCATCGCGAGATGAGGGCCTTCTTTTCCTGCATGGCCTAGAGAGCAATCCCGAGTCCTCTGTCCAAACTCCACAGGAGGATTAACTCCATTTAGGCCACTCTTGGGCTCCAAGGGATACCCGTCGCGACTCGAGAGGAGAGCGGAGTCCATTCATTCCCTTCGAGACGAGGCCTGACTCCCCGGGTGAGTCTGGAATGCAACCCCGAGATCCCTGTCGCCCCTGGAGAGAAAAACTCGGTCCTGGACACAAACCTAGATGAGCTCTATTTTGCCCTGCAGTGACTCGAGAGCAATCTCCAGCTCTCACTTGCAACTCGAATGGAAGATTGGACTTCCATGGGCCAACACAAGAAGAAACCTGTATTCCCCATCGTAACTCAAGAATCCTGCCGCAACTCGAGAAAAAACACGTGGGTCCCCCGTCAGCGCTAGATGAGGCCCTTGCCCACTACAGCGTCTAAAGAGAAGTCCCAGGTTCCGTCTTGAAGTGCGAAACGGTACTTGGCACCCTTGATGCAACGCGAAAAGTTACCCGACTTTCACTCAAGGAGAGCACCGAGGTTCCCGGCACTACTTCATCTGAGCCCTTTCTCTCCTCCTGATCCCGAAAGGAGGGTCGATTCCCCTGCTTTGTTTGGAAAGGGTTCCCGGACTTTCCTGCGCGCCTCAGGATGAGGCCGGTCTCACGAGGAAATTCGAGACGTAGCCTCGTGGGTGGTGCAACATGCTGAAAGAACCCAATTTCCCGGTCCGCACTTGAGGAGAACCCGATGCCCGGACACCTCTTCGAAGGCAACCCTGTGGATGAAGGCACAACAGGAAGGAGCACTGACGCCCCCGTGCATCTCCGAAAAACCCGCAGGTTCCACACACATCACGAAAAGTGGTGTCATCCTTGAACAACTTGAGATGTAAGCGGAGTTCCATTCCTCCGCAGAACACGAGACCTGACACTCCTGAGCAAACTCAACAGGGACCCTGCGATCTGAGTCAGATCCGGCCTCCAGGAAGTCAGGAGCAGAACCCTGAGGTTCCTGCCTCAACTCGAGATGAGGCCCACTTCCATTGCACCAAACCCAGAGGAGTCCCGAGAGGCCTCTCCCAAATCCACAGTATCCCTGACTTCTCAGAGGCACCCTGAGACGCTCCCTGAGGTCACCGGCACAAGTCAAGGGAACCCAGGGTTTCCTGCCGCAACCCTAGAAAGACATCGAGAGTTCTTTTTCTACCCGTCATGAGGCCCGATTCCCCTACCCTGACTTGAGAGCAATGACACGCTCCCACTTGCCCCGCCAATGGAGACCTGACTTCCCTGTTGCCACACGAGAGGCTACCTGAACTCCCCGTCGTACCTCGTGAGAAACCCCACACTGGCGCCGCAGCTCGAGAAAACACACGAGACGCCCCCGTCATCTCGAGATGTGGGCCTTCTTTTCCTGCATGGCCTGGAGAGCAATCCCGAGTCCTCTCTCCAAACTGAAGAGGAGGGTTGACTCCCTTTAGACCACTCAGTGGGCTCCAAGAGATACGCGTCGCTACTCGAGAGGAGAGCCGAGTCCTTTGCTTCCCCTCGAGACGAGGCCTAACTCCCCGGGTGAGTCTGTAATGCAAACCCGAGATCCCTGACGCCCTTGGAGAGGATCATTGGGTCCTGAACACAAGGCTAGATGAGGTCTCTTTTGCCCTGCAGTAACTCGAGAGCACTCCCCAGCTTTCCCTCGCAACCCGAATGGAATATTGGACCTCCCTGGGCCAACACAAGAGGAAGCCTGAATTCCCAGTAGTAATTCGAGAATTCCACCTCAACTTGAGAAAAACCACGTGGTTTCCCCTTCATTGCAAGATGAGGCCCTTGCCCGCTCCAGCGTCTCAAGAGTAGTCCCACGTTCTGTCTTCAAGTGCGAAATGATATTTGGCACCCTTAATGCTACCCCAAAAGTTCCCCGACATACGGGTCGCACTCGAGGGGATCACCGAGGTTCCTGGCACCACTTCATCTGAGCCCCTTCTCCCCTCCTGATCGCGAAAGGAGGGTCGATTCCCCTGCTTTGTCTGCAAGGGGTTCCTGACCTTCTCCACGCACCTCAGATGAGGCTGTCTCACGAGGAAATTCGAGACGTAGCCTCGATGGTGGTGCCACATGCCGAAAGACCGCGATTTCCCGATCCGCTCTTGATAAGAACGCGATGCCCAGACACCTATTCGAAGATAGTGTGGATGAAGGCACAACACGAAGGGGCACTGACACCCCCGTGCATCGTCCGGAAAAGACCGCAGGTTACTCATACAGCTGAACAAGTTCCTGTCACCCAGTGAACAACTCGAGAGGCAAGCGGAGGTCCATTCCTGCACACAAGACAAGGCCTGACTCACCTCTCCCAACTATGCAGGGGGCTGCGATCGGAATCAGAAATGGAGAGGAACCCTGAGGTTCCTGCCTCCCCTCGAGATGAGGCCCCCTTCCATTTCACCAAACCCAGTGGAGTCCCGAGAGGTCTTTCCCAACTCCACAGTATCCCTGACTTCTCAGAGGCACCCGGAGAATCTCCCTGAGGTCACCGGCACAAGTCGAGGGAACTCAGGTATTCTTGCCAAGACCCGAGAGAGATCTTGAGAGTCCTTCTTCAACGCATCTAGAGGCCTGATTCCCCTACCATGACTCGAGAGCAATGACGCGCTCCCCCTTGCCACACGCATCGAGACCTAACTTCCCTGGCGCCACACAAGAGGCTCCCTGAGCTCCCCGTCGTACCTCCTGAGAAACCAACACAGGCGCTGCAGCTCGGTAAAACCACTGAGACCCCCCCCCCCGTCATCGTGAGATGAGGGCCTTCTTTTCCTGCATGTCCTGGAGTGCAATCCCGAGTCCTCTCTCCAAACTCCAGAGGAGGCTTGACTCCCTTTAGTCCACTCAGTGGGCTCCAAGAAATACGCGTCGCAACTCGAGAAGAGAGATAAGTCCTTTGTTTCCCCTCGAGACGACGCCTGACTCCTGGGTGAGTCTGGAATGCAACCCCAAGATCCCAGTCACCCCTTGAGACGAACATTAGGTCCTAGACACAAGCCTGGATGAGGTTTCTTTTGCCCTGCAGTGACTCGAGCGCAACCCCCAGCTCTCCCTCGCAACTCGAATGGAAGATTGGGCTTCCCTGGGCCAACACAAGAGGAAGCCAGAAATCCCCTTCGTAACTCGAGAATCCCGCCGAAACTCGAGAAAAACCACGTGTTTCCAACGTCATCCCAAGATGAGGCCCTTGCTGCTATGGCCTCTCAAGAAAAGAACCACGTTCCGTCTTGAAGTGCGAAACGGTACTTTGCACCCTTGATGCGACACCAAATGTTCCTGGACACGCCGGTCTCACTCGACAGGAACACCTAGGTTCCCGCACCACTTCATCTGAGCACCTTCTCCCCTCCTGTTCGAGACAGGAGGGTCTATTCCCCTGCTTTGTTTGGAAGGGGTTCCCCACATTCCCGGTGCACCTCAGGATGAGGCCGGTCTCACGAGGAAATTCGAGACATAGCATCGGGGGTGGTGTCACATGCCAAAATACCCCGATTTCCTGGCCCACTCTTGAGAAGAACCCGATGCCCGGACACCTCTTCGAAGGCAACCCTGTGGACGAAGGCACAAAACGAAGGGTCACTGACACTCCCGTGCATCATTCGGTAAAAGCCGCAGGTTCCACACACAGCTCGACAAGAGGCCTGTCATCCCATGAACAACTCGAGAGGCAAGCAGAGTTCCATTCCTGCACTCAAGACGAGGCCTGACTCTCCGGTCCCAACTCTGAAGGGACCCTGCGATCGGAGTCCGAAATGGAGAGGAACCCTGAGGTTCCTGACTCCACTCGAGATGAGGCCCTCTTCCATTACACCAAAAACAGTGGAGGCCCGAGAGGCCCCTCCCAAATCCACAGTATCGCGACTTCTCAGAGGCACCCTTAGAAGCTCCCTGAGGTCACCGGCACAAGACGAGGGAACACAGGGTTTCCTGACGCAACCCGAGAAAGACCTCGAAAATCCTCCTTCACGCGTCTTGAATCCCGATTCCCCTACCATGACTCGAGAGCAATGACGCGTTCCCCCTCGAAACTCGCATGGAGACTTGACTTCCCTGGCGCCACACGAGAGGCTCCCTGAGCTCCCCGTCATACCTCGTGAGAAATCCCACACTGGCTCCCCAGCTCGAGAAAACCACGAGACGCCTCCGTCATCACGAGATGAAGGCCTTCTTTTCCTGCATGGCCTGGAGAGCAATCTCGAGGCCTCTCTTCAAACTCCACAGGAGGCCTGACTCCCTTTAGGCCACTCTGTGGGCTCCAAGAGATACCCATTGGGACTCGAGAGGAGAGCGGAATTCTTTGCTTCCCCTATATACCAGGCCTGACTCCTCAGGTGAGTCTGGAATGCAACCCCGAGATCCCTGTCGCCCCTGGAGAGGAACATTAGGTCCTAGACACAAGCATAGATGAGGTCTCATTTGCCCTGAAGTGACTCGAGAGCAATCCCCTGCTGTCCCTCGCACCTCGAATGGAAGAATGGACTTCCCTGGGACAACACAAGAGGAAGCCTGAATTCCCCGTCGTAATTCGAAAATCCCGCCGCAACTCGAGGAAAACCACGTGGTTCCCCCGTCATCGCAAGATGAGGCCCTTACCAGCTACAGCGTCTCAGGAGAAGCCCCACGTTCCATCTTGAAGTTTAAAACGATAATTGGCAACCTTGATGTTACCACAAAAGTTCCCCGACACCCTGGTCTCACTCGAGGGGAACACCAAGGTTCGGTGCACCGCTTGTTCTGAGCCCCTTATCCCCTCCTGATCGCGATGGGAGGGTCGATTTCCCTGCTTTGTCTGGAAGGGGTTCCGGACCTTCCCGGCGCACCTCAGGATGAGGCCGGTCTCACGAGGAAATTCGAGACGTAGCCTTGTGGTTGGTGCCACACGCCGAAAGACCCCGATTTCCCTGTCTGCTCTTGATAAGAACCCAATGCTAGGACACCTCTTCGAAGGCAATCCTGTGGACGAAGGCACAAAACGAAGGGGTCTGACACCCTCCTGCATCGTTGGAAAAGCCCGCAAGTTCCACATACAGATCGACAAGTGGCCTGTCACCCCGTGAACAACTCGAGAGGCAAGAGGAGTTAAATTCCTCCACACAAGACGAGGCCTGACTCTCCTGTCCCAACTCTGCATGGACACTGAGATCCGATTCAGAAATGGAGAGGAACCATGAGGTTCCTGCCTCAACTCGAGATAAGGCCCTCTTCTACTGCACCAAACCCAGTGGAGTTCGGAGCGGCCCCTCCCAACTGCACAGTATCCCTGACTTCTCAGAGGCACCCTGAGAAGCTCCCTGAGGTCACGGGCATAAGTCGAGGGAACCCAGGGTTTCCTGCCGTAACCTGAGAAAAATCTCGAGAGTCCTTCTTCACGCGTCTTGAGGCCCGATTCCCCTACCATGACTGGAGAAAAATGACGCGCTCCCCCTCGCCACGCGCATGAAGATCTGACTTCCCCGGCACCACATGAGAGTCTCCCTGAGCTCCCCATCGTACCTCGTGAGAAACCCCACACTGGCGCCGCAGCTCGAGAAAACCCACGAGACGCCCCTGTCATGGTGAAATGAGGGCCTTCTTTCCTGCATGACCTGAAGAGCAATCCCGAATCCTCTCTCCAAACTCCAAAGGAGGCTTGACTCCCTTTAGGTCACTCAGTGGGCTCCAAGAGATACGCGTCGATACTCAGGAGGAGAGCGGTGTCCTTTGCTTCCCCTCGAGATGAGGTCTGACTACGAGGGTGAGTCTGGAATGCAACCCTGGATCCCTGTCGCCCCTGGAGAGGAACCTTAGGTCCTGGACAAAAGCCTAGAGGAGGTCTCTTTGGCCCTGCAGTGACTCAAGCACAACCCCTAGCTTTCCCTTGCAACTCGAATGGAAGATTGGCCTTTCTGAGCCAACACAAGAGGAAGCCTGAATTTCCAGTTGTAATTTGAGAAACCCGCCGCAACTCGAGAAAAATCACGTGGTTCCCTGTATTGCAAGATGAGGCCCTTGCCCCCTACAGCGTCTCAAGAGAAGTCTCACATTCCGTCTTGAAGTGCAAAACAGTACTTGGCACCCTTGATGTGACCCCAAAAGTTCCCCTATATACCGATCTCACTAGAGGGGACACTGAAGTTCCCGGCACCACTTCATCTGAGGCCTTTCTCCTCTCATGATCGCGATAGGAGGGTCGATTCCACTGCTTTGTCTCGAAGGGGTTCCCGACCTTCCCGGCGCACCTCAGGATGAGGCCGGTCTCACGAGGAAATTCGAGACGTAGCCTCGAGGGCCATACTACATGCCGAAAGACCCCGATTCCATGGTCCACTTTTGATCAAAACCAGACTCCTGGACACCTCTTCGAAGGCAAGCCTGTGGATGAAGGCACAACACGTAGGGGCACTGACACCCCGTGCATCTTCCGGAAAAACCCGCAGGTTCTCACACAGCTCCACAAGTGGTCTGTCACCTCGTGAACAACTCGAGAAGCAAGCGGAGTTCCATTCCTCCACACAAGACGATGCCTGACTCTCCTGTCACAAATCTAGGGACCTTGCGCACCGAGTCAGAAATGGAGAGGAAGCCTGAGGTTCCTGCCTCCACTCAAGACGAGGCCTTTTCCATTGCCGCAAAACCAGAGGAGTCCCGAGAGGCCCGTCCCAAATCCACAGTATGCCTGACTTCTCAGAGGCACCCTGAGAAGCTCCCTAAGGTCACCGGCAGATGTCGACGGAACCCAGGGTTTCCTGCCCCAACCTGAGAAAGACCTTGAGAGTCCTGCTTTAACGTATCTTGAGGCCCGATTCCCGTACCATATCTCGAGAGCAATGACGCGCTCCCCCTTGCCATGCGCATGGAGACCTGACTTCCCTGGCTCCACACGAAAGGCTCTCTGAGCTTCCCGTCGCACCTCGTCAGAAACCGCACACTGGCACCACAGCTCGAGAAAACCAACAAGACGCCCCTGTCATCGCGAGATGAGGATCTTCTTTTCCTGCATGGCCTGGAGAGCAATCCCGAGTCTTCTCTCCAAACTCCACAGGGGGCTTGACTCCCTTTAGGCCACTCAGTGGGCTCCAAGAGACACCTGTGGCGACTCGAGAGGAGAGCGGGGTCCTTTGCTTCCCCTCGAGTCGAGCTCGGACTCCCAGGATGCGTCTGGAATGCAAACCCGAGATCGCTGTCGGCCCTGGAGAGGAATATTAGGTCCTGGACACAAGCCTAGATGAGGTCTCTTTTGCCCTGCAGTGACTCAAGAGCAAACCCCAGCTCTCCCTCGAAACTCGAATGGAAGATTGGACTTCCCTGGGCCAACACAAGAGGAAGCCTGAATTCCCTGTCGTAACTCGAGAATCCCGCCGCACCTTGAGAAAAACCACGTGATTCCCCCGTCATCCCAAGATGAGGCCCTTGCCCTCTACAGCATGTCAAGTGAAGCCCCAAGTCCGTATTGAAGTGCAAAACGGTACTTGGCACCCTTGAAGCGACCCCAAAAGTTTCCCGACACACCGGTTCCACTCGAGGGGAACACCGAGGTTCCAGGCACGACTTCAACTGAGCCCTTTCACTCCTCCTGATCGCGACAAGATGGTCGATTCCCCTGCTTTGTCTGGAAGGGGTTCCCGATCTTCATGGCGCACCTCAGGATGACACCAGTCTAACGAAGAAATTCGAGACGTAGCCTCATGGATGGTGCCACGTTCTGAAAGACCCCGATTTCCTGCTCCGCTATTGATAAGAACCCGATGTCCAGACACCTCTTTGAAGGCAACCCTGTGGATGAAGGCACAACACGAAGGGGCACTGACCCCCTCATGCATCTTACGGAAAAAACCGAAGGTTCCACTCACAGCTCGACAAATGGTCTGTTATCCTGTGAACAACTCGAGAGGCAAGTGGAGTTCCATTCCTCCACACAAGACGAGGCCTGACTCTCCTGTCCCAATTCTTCAGGGACCCTGTGGTCGGAGTTTTAAATGGAGAGGAACCCTTAGGTTCCTGCCTCAACTCGAGATGAGAACCTTTGCCATTGCACCAAACCCAGTGGAGTTCCGAGAGCCCCTCCCAAGTCCACAGTATGCCTGACTTCTCAGAGGCACCCTGAGAAGCTCCCTAGGTCACCGGTACAAGTCGAGGGAACCCAGGGTTTCCTGCCACAACCTGAGAAAGACCTTGAGACTCCTTCTTCAACGCGTCTTGAGTCCCGATTTCCCTACCATGACTCGAGAGCATTTATGGGCTCCCCCTCATCACACGCATAGACACCTGACTTTCCTGGCGCCACATGAGAGGCTCCCTGAGATCCCCGTTGTACCTCGTGAGAAAATTCATACTTGCGCCCCAACTCGAGAAAACCCACAAGATGCCCCCGTCATTGCGAGCTGAGGGCCTTCTCTTCCTGTATGGCCTGGAGAGCAATCCCGAGTCCTCTCTCCAACTCCACAGGAGGCTTGACTCCCTGGAGGCCACTCAGTGGGCTCCAAGAGATACCTATCGTGACCCAGGAGGATATCAGAATCCTTTGCTTCCCCTCGAGCCGAGGCCTGACTCACTGGGTGAGTCTGGAATGCGTCCCCGTGATCCCTATCGCCCCTGGAGAGGAACATTAGGTCCTGGACACAAGCCTAGATGAGGTCTATTTTGACCTGCCGTGACTCGAGAGCAATTCCCACCCAGCTCTCCCTGGCAACTCGAATGGAAGAATGGACTTCCCTGGGCCAACAGAAGAGGAAGCCTGAATTCCCCGTCGTAAGTCAACAATACCATCGCAACTCGGAAAAAACCACGTGGTTTCCCCTTCATCACAAGATGAGGCCCTTGCCCACCACAGCGTCTCAAGAGAAGTCCCACGTTTCGTCTTGAAGTTTGAAACAGTATTTGGCAAGCTTCATGAGACCCCAAAAGTTCCCTGACATACCGGTCTCACTCAAGGGGAACACCGAGGTTCCCGGCACCACTTCATCTGAGCCCCTTCTCCCCTCCTGATCGCGACAGTAGGGTCGATTAACCTGCTTTGTCTGGAAGGCTTTCCCCATCTTCCAGGGGCACCTCAGCATGAGGCCCGTCTCATGAGGAAATTCGAGACGTAGCCTCGTGTGTGGTGCTGCATTCCAAAAGACCCCGATTTCCTGGTCCGCTCTTGATAAGAACCTGATGCCCACACACCACTTCGAAGGCAACCCTGTGGATGAAAGCACATCACGAAGGGGCACTGACACCGCCGTGCATTGTCTGAAAAAAACCGCAGGTTCCACACACAGCTCGACAAGTGGCCTGTCACTCCTTGAACAACTTGAGAGGCAAGCGGAGTTCCATTCCTCCACACAAGACGAGGCCTGACTCTCCTGTCCCAACTCTGCAAGGACCCTGCGATCTGAGTCCGAAATGGAGAGGAACCCTGAGGTTCCTTCCTGATCTCAAGATTAGGCCCTCTTCCATTGCAGCAAACCCAGTGGAGTCCCGAGAGGCCTCTCCCAGCTCCATAGTATCCCTGACTTCTCAGAGGCACCCTGAGAAGCTACCTGAGGTCACAGGCACAAGTCGAGGGAACCCAGGGTTTCCTGCCGCAACCCGAGAAAGACCTCGAGCGTCCTTTTTCATTGTGTTGAGCCCTGATTCCTCTACCATGACTCGAGAGCAATGACGTGCGCCCCCTCGCCACTCGTATGGAGACTTGACTTCCCTGACACCACACGAGAGGCTCCCTGAGCTTCCGGTCGTACCTTGTGAGAAACCCCACACTGGCACCGCAGCTCCAGAAAAACCACGAGACTCCCCCGACATCGCGAGATGAGGGCCTTCTTTTCCTGCATGGCCTGGAGAGCAATCCCGCGTGCTCTCTCCAAACTCCACAAGAGAGGAGCCAAGATTGCTGAGGAGTAGGACGGGGAGAACTCTTTTCCTCCCCAAACAATTTCATCAAAAGAGCATTTAAACGTCGAGTAAATTCCACAATACAACTTATGAATGCTGCCAGAGGACATCAGGCACCCAGAAAAGCAACCCAACTCTTGGAAAGTAGGTAGGAAAAAGTATAAAAGACAAAAAAAGAGACAAAAGAGGGAGGGAGGGATTTCCGTCCCGGGAAGATAGTCTTAAAAAGAGAAAAGTTTCCAAACACCAGGAAAGCTTTTCACTGCCAAATCTTTGCCAAGCTTTGGAAGCACAAAGGGCAACATAAGGGGGATAAAAATAAATAAACAATTAAAACTCGCAGATTGCAAGCCCTACGGTAACTCCCCCAGCCGCGAAGCAGTGCAGACGCCTGCTCACACCATTAGCAAGCAGGGGCTGGGCAGGGAGGCGCGGCGCGGGCTGCATCGCTTAGAGTAAGAATCTGGCCTGAATACCATGAGCGCTATCTGAACGAAATAACTTGGGCTAGCAAACCAGACTCTGGGATATCTACCACGCAAAAAGCCAGCCCTAACCTAAGACACCGCCAGGCCCACGCACGGAACAAAGGACTGAACAGAGATAGCCGGCTGCAGACCTTCCCCCTCCGGTGACAGGCAGCCAGAGCCGGAAGGGGGCAATTGCAGCCCCAGAGAGACATTATCTATAAAACTGTAAGCAGGCTTCTTTGCTAACTAAAACTTCTTGGGGATCTGGACGGTCAACATCTGCCTGAGAAAGTGCGCCTGTTTTACACCCAGATAACCGAGTGGTGGGGAGGCGATAAGTCACAACATTGGCGCTCGCCAAACACCTCATCACCTGAGCTGCTCGGACCTGGGAAGAGCACAAAACGCAGGCCGAACTGAGTCTGTGCCTCTGAGGACTACCCGAGTGCCTGAACCTGAGCGGCTTGGACCTGGGAGGTGCATGCAGCCCAGGGCCAGCCTCGGATTGTTCCCGGTGGAACAACCTAGAGCCCGAGCAGTGTGGGCAGGAAGGCTACACGCGCCGTGAGCGGGGGCAGACCCAGTGTGGCTGAGGCACTGCGAACGCACGCCAGTGTTATTTGTTTGCAGCATCACTCCCTCCCTCCCTCCCCACAGCGCAACTGAACAAGTGAGCCTAAAAAAAAAAAGTGTCCTCCACCGTCCCCTTTGTGTCAGGGCGTAAACCAGACACTGAAGAGACCAGCAAACAAAAGAAGCTATAACAGAGGGAAACGCCTTGGAAGCTACAGGCAATAGATTAAAACCCTGTGGTTATTAGGACTACATAGGAAGGCGCCTATAGATCTTGAGAAATATAAGTCGGACCAAGGAACTAGCCAAAAATGAACCGAACCCACGATACTCACAACAAAACCAGAGAAAGTCCTAGATATATTTTTATGATCATTCTTTCTTTTTTTTAATTTTTTTAATTTTAAGTCCTCTATTGTTCATTTAATTTTCACTTTTATAACCTATTACTTTGCAAAAAAAAGACCCTATTTTTTTCTTCTTCAGCAAACTTCATATATATATATTTATATATATATATATATAATAATTTTTTGACCTTGTTTTTTTGTTTTGTTTTTTTTTCTTCTTTTCTTTAACATTGTATTTTTGAAATTCCAAACTGTACTCTAGATTTTTAATTTATGCTTTTTGATATTTGATATCAATTTTGTACCTGTAGTTTCTTTATAATTTTTGCGACATTGCTTGCTTTTGTTTGTTTGTTTTCTCTTTAGTTTTCTTCTTCCTTTTTTTTAACATTGTATTTTTGAAATTCCAAACTCTACTCTAGATTTTTAATTTTTGCTTTTTGGTATTAGTTATCAATTTTCTACCTGTATTTTCTTGATAATTTTTGCGACCATGTTTGTTTTTCTTTGTTCGTTTTTTCTCTCTTTCTTTTCCTTCTTCTTTTCTTTAACATCGTATTTTTGAAATTCCAAACTCTACTCTAGATTTTTAATTTTTGCTTTTATGTATTTGTTACCAATTTTGTACCTTTAAGAACCCAATCTTCAGTACCCATTTTTCACTAGGGAGCGAGATTACTGGCTTGACTGCTCTCTCTCCCTTTGGACTCTCCTTTTTCTCCACCAGGTCGCCTGTGTCTCCTCCCTAACCCCTCTCTACTCTACCCAACTCTGTGAATTTCTGTGTATTCCAGACGGTGGAGAACACTTAGGGAACTGATTACTGGCTGGATCTGTCTCCCTCCTTTTCATTCCCCCCTTTTATCCTTCTGGCCACCTCTGTCTCCTTCCTCCTTCTTCTTGTCTCTGTATAACTCTGTGAACATCTCTGAGCGGTCCAGTTGTGGAGTGCACATAAGGAAGTGACTACTGGCCAGCCCACTCTCTCCACTATTGATTCCACCTGATCTCATTTGGGTCACCTCTAACTCCCTCCTCCCTCTTCTCTTCTCCATGTAACGCTGTGAACCTTTCTGAGTGACCCTCACAGTAGAGAAACTTTTCTTCTTTAACGTAGATGTTTTATCAATGGTGCTGTATAGAAGGAGAAGTTTTGAAACTACTGTAAAAGTAAGACAGATAACTGGAAGCAGGAGGCTTAAGTCCAAACCCTGCCTCCAGGGAACTCCTGACTCCAAGGAACATTAATTGACAGGAGCTCATCAAATGCCTCCATACCGACACTGAAATCAAGCACCACACAAGGGCCAACAAGTTCCAGGGCAAGACATACCAAGCAAATTCTGCAGCAACAAAGGAACGCAGCCCTGAGCTTCAAGATACAGGCTGCCCAAAGTCACCCCAAAGCCACAAACATCTCATAACTCATTACTGGACACTTCATTGCACTCCAGAGAGAAGAAATACAGCTCCACCCACCAGAACATGGACACAAGCTTCCCTAACCAGGAAACCTTGACAAGACACCTGTACAAACCCACACACAACGAGGAAATGCCAGAGTAAAGAACTCCACAAACTGCCAGAATACAGAAAGGACACCCCAAACTCAGCAATTTAAACAAGATGCGACAGAGGAATACCCAGCAGATAAAGGAACAGGATAAATGCCCACCAAACCAAACAAAAGAGGAAGAGATAGGGAATCTACCTGATAAAGAATTCCGAGTAAGGATAGTGAAATGGATCTAAAATCTTGAAATTAAAATGGAATCACAGATAAATAGCCTGGAGACAAGGATTGAGAAGATGCAAGAAAGGTTTAACAAGGACCTAGAAGAAATAAAAAAAGAGTCAATATATAATGAATAATGCAATAAATGAAACTAAAAACACTCTGGAGGCAACAAATAGTAGAATAACAGAGGCAGAAGATAGGATTAGTGAATTCGAAGATAGAATGGTAGAAATAAATGAATCAGAGAGGATAAATGAAAAACGAATTAAAAGAAATGAGCACAATCTCAGAGACCTCCAGGACAATATTAAACGCTACAACATTCGAATCATAGGGGTCCCAGAAGAAGAAGACAAAAAGAAAGACCGTGAGAAAATACTTGAGGAGATAATAGTTGAAAACTTCCCTAAAATGGGGAAGGAAATACTCACTCAAGTCCAAGAAACCCAGACAGTCCCAAACAGGATAAAGCCAAGGCGAAACCCCCCAAGACACATATTAATCACATTAACAAAAATCAAACACAAAGAACAAATATGAAAAGCAGCAAGGGAAAAACAACAAATAACACACAAGGGAATTGCCATAAGGATAACAGCTGATCTTTCAATAGAAACTCTTCAAGCAAGGAGGGAATGGCAAGACATACTTAAAATGATGAAAGAAAATAACCTACAGCCCAGATTATTGTACCCAGCAAGGATCTCATTCAAGTATGAATGAGAAATCAAAAGCTTTTCAGACAAGCAAAAGCTGAGAGAATTCTGCACCACCAAACCAGCTCTCCAACAAATACTAAACAGGAAACACAAAAACGGTGTATAAATTCGAACCCCAAACAATAAAGTAAATGGCAATGGGATCATACTTATCAGTAATTACCTTAAACGTAAATGGGTTGAATGCTCCAACCAAAAGACAAAGACTGGCTGAATGGATACAAAAACAAGACCCCTACATATGTTGTCTACAAGAGACCCACCTCAAAACAGGGGATACATACAGACTGAAAGTGAAGGGCTGGAAAAAGATTTTCCATGCAAATAAGGACCAAAAGAAAGCAGGAGTAGCGATACTCATGTCAGATAAAATAGACTTTAAAACAAAGGCTGTGAAAAGAGACAAAGAAGGTCACTACATAATGATCAAAGGATCAATCCAAGAAGAAGATATAACAATTATAAATATATATGCACCCAACGTGGGAGCACCACAGTATGTAAGACAAATGCTAACAAGTATGAAAGGAGAAATTAACACTAACACAATAATAGTTGGAGATTTTAATACCCCACTCACACCTATGGATTGATCAACTAAACAGAAATTTAACAAGGAAACACAAACTTTAAATGATACAATAGACCAGTTAGACCTAATTGATATCTATAGGACAATTCATCCCAAAACAATGAATTTCAACTTTTTCTAAAGTGCACATGGAACCTTCTCCAGGATAGATCACATCCTGGGCCATAAAGCTAGCATTGGTAAATTCGAAAAAATAGAAATCATTCCAAGCATCTTTTCTGACCACAATGCAGTAAGATTAGATCTCAATTACAGGAGAAAAACTATTAAAAATTCCAACATATGGAGGCTGAACAACACGCTGCTGAATAACCAACAAATCACAGAAGAAATCAAAAAAGAAATCAAAATTTGCATAGAAACGGATGAAAATGAAAACAGAACAACCCAAAACTTGTGGGACACGGTAAAAGCAGTCCTAAGCGGAAAGTTCATAGCAATACAGGCACACCTCAAGAAACAAGAAAAAAGTCAAATAAATAAACTAACTCTACACCTAAAGCAACTAGAAAAGGAAGAAATGAAGAACCCCAGGGTTAGTAGAAGGAAAGAAATCTTAAAAATTAGAGCAGAAATAAATGCAAAAGAAACAAAAGAGACCATAGCAAAAATCAACAAAACCAAAAGCTGGTTCTTTGAAACGATAAATAAAATTGACAAACCATTAGCCAGACTCATCAAGAAACAAAGGGAGAAAAATCAAATCAATACAATTAGAAATGAAAATGGAGAGATCACAACAGAAAACACAGAAATACAAAGGATCATAAGAGACTACTATCAACAATTATATGCCAATAAAATGGACAACGTGGAAGAAATGGACAAATTCTTAGAAAAGTACAACTTTCCAAAACTGGACCAGGGAAGAAATAGAAAATCTTAACAGACCCATCACAAGCACGGAAATGGAAACTGTAACCAAAAATCTTCCAGCCAACAAAAGCCCAGGTCCAGACGGCTTCACAGCTGAATTCTACCAAAAATTTAGAGAAGAGCTAACACCTATCCTGCTCAAACTTTTCCAGAAAATTGCAGAGGAAGGTAAACTTCCAAACTCATTCTATGAGGCCACCATCAGCCTAATACCAAAACCTGACAAAGATCCCACAAAAAAAGAAAACTACAGGCCAATATCACTGATGACATAGATGCAAAAATCCTTAACAAAATTCTAGCAATCAGAATCCAACAACACATTAAAAAGATCATACACCATGACCAAGTGGGCTTTATCCCAGGGATGCAAGGATTCTTCAATATCCGCAAATCAATCAATGTAATACACCACCTTAACAAATTGAAAAATAAAAACCATATGATTTTCTCAATAGATGCAGAGAAAGCCTTTGACAAAATTCAACATCCATTTATGATAAAAAATCTCCAGAAAGCAGGAATAGAAGGAATATACCTCAACATAATAAAAGCTATATATGACAAACCCACAGCAAACATTATCCTCAATGGTGAAAAATTGAAAGCATTTCCTCTAAAGTCAGGAACAAGACAAGGGTGCCCACTTTCACCATTACTATTCAACATAGCTTTGGAAGTTTTGGCCACAGCAATCAGAGCAGAAAAAGAAACAAAAGGAATCCAAATTGGAAAAGAAGAAGTAAAACTCTCACTGTTTGCAGATGACATGATCCTCTACATAGAAAACCCTAAAGACTCCACCAGAAAATTACTAGAACTAGCCAATGACTATAGTAAAGTTGCAGGATATAAAATCAACACACAGAAATCCCTTGAATTCCTATACACTAATAATGAGAAAACAGAAAGAGAAATTAAGGAAACAATTTCATTCACCATTGCAACGGAAAGAATAAAATACTTAGGAATATACCTACCTAAAGAAACTAAAGACCTATATATAGAAAACTATAAAACACTGGTGAAAGAAATCAAAGAGGACACTAATAGGTGGAGAAATATACCATGTTCATGGATTGGAAGAATCAATATAGTGAAAATGAGTATACTACCCAAGGCAATTTATAGATTCAACGCAATCCCTATCAAGCTACCAACAGTATTCTTCACAGAGCTAGAACAAATAATTTCACAATTTGTATGGAAATACAAAAAACCTCGAATAGCCAAAGCGATCTTGAGAAAGAAGAATGGAACTGGAGGAATCAACCTACCTGATTTCAGGCTCCGCTACAAAGCCACAGTTATCAAGACAGTATGGTACTGGCACAAAGACAGAAATATAGATTAGTGGAACAAAATAGAAAGCCCAGAGATAAATCCACACACATATGGACACCTTATCTTTGACAAAGGAGGCAAAAATATACAATGGATTAAAAACAATCTCTTTAACAAGTGGTGCTGGGAAATCTGGTCAACCACTTGTAAAAGAATGAAACTAGAACACTTTCTAACACAATACACAAAAATAAACTCAAAATGGATTAAAGATCTAAACGTAAGACCAGAAACTATAAAACTCCTAGAGGAGAACATAGGCAAAACACTCTCTGAAATACATCACAGCAGGATCCTCTATGACCCACCTCCCAGAATATTGGAAATAAAAACAAAAATAAACAAATGGGGCCTAATTAACCTTAAAAGCTTCTGCACATCAAAGCAAACTATTAGCAAGGTGAAAAGACAGCCTTCGGAATGGGAGAAAATAATAGGAAATGAAGCAACTGACAAACAACTAATCTCAAAAATATACAAGCAACACCTACAGCTCAACTCCAGAAAAATAAATGACCCAATCAAAAAATGGGCCAAAGAACTAAATAGACATTTCTCCAAAGAAGACATACAGATGGCTAACAAACACATGAAAAGATGCTCAAAATCACTCATTATCATAGAAATGCAAATCAAAACCACTATGAGGTACCATTTCACGCCAGTCAGAATGGCTGCAATCCAAAAGTCTACAAATAATAAATGCTGGAGAGGGTGTGGAGAAAAGGGAACCCTCTTACACTGTTGGTGGGAATGCAAACTAGTACAGCCACTATGGAGAACAGTGTGGAGATTCCTTAAACAACTGGAAATAGAACTGCCTTATGATCCAGCAATCCCACTGCTGGGCATACACACTGAGGAAACCAGAAGGGAAAGAGACACGTGTACCCCAATGTTCATCGCAGCACTGTTTCTAATAGCCAGGACATGGAAGCAACCTAGATGTCCATCAGCAGATGAATGGATAAGAAAGCTGTGGTACATATACACAATGGAGTATTACTCCGCCATTAAAAAGAATAGAATGAATCAGTTCTAATGAGGTGGATGAAACTGCAGCCTATTATACAGAGTGAAGTAAGCCAGAAAGAAAAACACCAATACAGTATACTAACGCATATATATGGAACTTTGAAAGACGGTAACAATAACCCTGAGTATGAGACAGCAAAAGAGACACTGATGTATAGAAGAGTCTTATGGACTCTGTGGGAGAGGGAGAAGGTGGGAAGATTTGGGAGAATGGCATTGAAATATGTAAAATATCATGTATGAAAAGAGTTGCCAGTCCAGGTTTGATGCATGACACTGGATGCTTGGGGCTAGTGCTCTGGGACGACCCAGAGGGATGCTATGGGGGGGGAGGAGGGAGGAGGGTTCAGGATGGGGAGCACATGTATACCTGAGGCGGATTCATTTTGATATTTGGAAAAACTAATACAATTATGTAAAGTTTAAAAATAAAATAAAATTAAAAAAAAATCCACAGGAGGCTTGACTCCCTTTAGGCCACTCAGTGGTCTCCAAGAAATACCCGTCGGGACTCGAGAGCAGAGCAGAGTCTTTTCCTTCCTCTCGAGATAAGGCCTGACTCCTCGGGTGCGTCTAAAATGCAACCCCGAGATCTCTGTCGCCCCTGGAGAGGAACATTAGGTCCCGGACACAAGCTTAGACGAGGTCTCTTTTGCCCTGAAGTGACTCGAGAGCAATCCCTAGCTCTCTCTCGCAACTCTAATGGAAGATTGGACTTCCCTGGGCCAACACAAGAGGAAGCCTGAATTCCCCATCGTAACTCGAGAATCCCGCCGAAACTCGAGAAAAACCACATGGTTACCCCGTCATCGCAAGATGAGGCCCTTGCCCACTACAGCGTCTAAAGAGAAGTCCCAGGTTTCTTCTTGAAGTGTTTTCACACTTCAAGTGTGAAAACTTGGCACCCTTGATGCGATTCCAAAAGTTCCCCAACACCCTGGTCTCTCTCGAGGGGAACACCGAGGTTCCCGGTACGACTTCATCTGAGCCACTTCTCCCCTCCTGATTGCGACTGGAGGGTCGACTCCCGTGTTTTGTCTGGAAGGGGTTCCCAACCTTCCCGGCGCACCTCAGGATGAGGCCGGTCTAATGAGAATATTTGAGACGTAGCTTCATGGGTGGTAACACATGCTGAAAGACCCCGATTCCCCGGTCCGCTCTTGATAAGAACCCGATGCCCGGACACCTCTTCAAAGGCAACCCTGTGGAAGAAGGCACAACACGAAGGGGCACTGACACCCTCGTGCATCGTCCGGAAAAACCCGCAGATTCCAAACACAGTTCGACAAGTTGCCTGTCACCCCATGAATAACTCGAGAGGCAAGCGGAGTTCCATTCCTCCTTACAAGACGAGGCATGACTCTCCTGTCCTAACTCTGCAGGGACCCTGCGATCAGAGTCAGAAATGGAGATGAACCTTGAGGTTCCTGCCTCCACTCGAGATGAGGCCCTCTTCTATTGCACCAAACCCAGTGGAGTCCCGAGAGGGCCCTCCCAACTCCAGGGTATCCCTGACTTCTCAGAGGCACACTGAGAAGCTCCCTGAGGCCACCGGCACTAGTCGAGGGAACCCAGGGTTTACTGCCGTGACCCAAGAAACACCTTGAAAGTCCTTCTTTAACGGTTCTTGAGGCCCAATACACCTTCCATGACTGTAGAGCAATGACGCGCTCCCCCTCGCAATGCGCATGGAGACCTGACTTCCCAAGCGCCACATGAGAGGCTCCCTGAGCTCCCCGTAGTACCTCATGAGAAACCCCACACTGGCGCTGCAGCTCGAGAAAACCCACGAGACGCCCCCTTCATCGCGAGATGATGGCCTTCTTTTCCTGCATGGCCTGGAGAGCAATCCTGAGTCCTCTCTCCAAACTCCACAGGAGGCTTGACTCCCTTTAGGCCACTCAGTGGGCTCCAAGAGATACCCGTCGCAACTCGAGAGGAGAGCGGAGTCCTTCGCTTCCCCTCGAGACAAGGACTGACTCCCCGGGTGCATCAGGAAAGCAACCCCGAGATCCCTGTCCCCCCTGGAGACGAACATTATGTCCTGGACACAAGCCTAGATAAGGTCTCTTTTGCCCTGCAGTAACTCAAGCGCAATCCCTAGCTCTCCCTCGCAACTCGAATGGAAGACTGGACTTCCCTGGGCCAACACAAGAGGAAGCCTGAATTTCCTGACCTAACTCGAGAATCCCGCCACAACTCGAGAAAAACGACGTGGTTAACCCGTCACCACAAGATGAGGCCCTTGCCAGCTACAGCGTCTCAAGAGAAGTTTCACGTTCCGTCTTGAAGTTTGAAACGGTACTTAGAACCTTTGATGTGACTCCAAAAGTTCCCCGACATCCCAGTTTTACTCGAGGGGAACATCGAGGTTCCCGGCACCACTTCATCTGAGCCCCTTCTCCTCTCCTGATTGGGACAAGAGGGTCGATTCACTTGCTTTGTCTGAAAGGGTTACCGTCCTTCCTGGTGCACCTCAGGTTGAGGTCCGTCTCAAGAAGAAATTCGAGACGTAGGCTTGTGGGTGGTGCCACATGCCGAAAGACCCTGATTTCCTGGTCTGCTCTTGATAAGAACCTGAAGGCTGGATACCTCTTCGAAGGCAACCCTGTGTATGAAGGCAAAAAACAAAGGGGAACTGACACCCCCATGCATCGTCCGGATAAAACCGCAGGTTCCACACACAGCTCGAAAAGTGGCCTGTTATCTGGTGAACAACTCGAGAGTCCAGTGGAGTTCCATTCCTCCACACAAGACGAGGCCTGACTCTCCTGTCCTAACTCTGTAGGGACTCTGTGTTCAGAGTCAGAAATGGAGAGCAACCCTGAGGTTCCTGCTTCAAATCGAGATGAGGCCCTCTTCTGACAAGGTCCAGCCTCGGCTGGTCCAGGGTTTTCGAAGGGGAGACAGAGTAGGCGACCTATTGATTTATTTATCAAAGATATAAAGAGTAATAGAATGAGGACAGCTCAGTAGGAAAATTTAGTGGAGAAAAGAAGCTGAGTAGCTTGGTTTATGCGGAAAATCAGTATAACCCGTGACACCAGGTTAGCTCTTACCACGGAGGCCGCAGTCTCCCTCTTGAATAGCGAAAAGTGCCCCACCTTAGACACCTTCTCAAGTGGTCTTCGAAGCCCAGGCAAATAAATGGTCGCAGAGGATATCCGCGCTCCAGATGGACACTCATCTGAAAATTGAGGGGAAGAATGACATTAGGAGACTAAGCGTTGGCAATCAAGGCCCGTAGCTTTAGTTTCAACAGGGGTTTTTATACCCTAAGTTACACATAGAGGATAATGGGGATGCAAAGTCAGCAGCCTTTGATCCTTATCAAAAACCAGGGTTTCTTTCCTGCAAATGTATCATATACAAATGGTTTAGGTGATTTACATCATCTTCTAGCCAGAAGACCTATTAACATTTTATGACTCTTGACAAAGACTTATCAACCGTAAGACTTATTTTCTCTAAGAGTAATTATTTTAAGGTTTGGCCCCATCTTTCGAAGATAAAATTGCATTCCTATAGGGCAGATATGTAATGGGTTTACAACAAAGGAAAGAATTTATTACCTTAAGGGTCTAAAGTTAGTAACACCAAGGCCACTACTTATTTCTTCTACATACCAACTATATTAATTAATACACATTCAATTATACAATTCAGGGGATGTGGAAACTTGGCAACAAGCATTGGTTCATCAATGAAATCTTTTACTAGTTTTATTCTGACAGTTTCTAACTCTCTGAGAGGCTCTAAGCTATTTGAATATCTTAAACTTCCCGTGCCTCTCGAGGCTTGGAGACTGTAAACAATTGTATGCATTGCTGTAGGAGTCCGGGTAAACTTGTCAGGCGAGTTAGAGAGCCATCTGACGTGTTTGGATTTAAACACTCCTAATTGCCCAGGAACTTTATTAATTGGAGCTGTAAGTTAGCTCTTTGACAGAAAGAATGAGATGGTGGTGGGGGACAGCCCCCAGTAAAGTCAGAGGTGAGAGCACAAAGCAATAAAGTAGGCAGACACTGGTTTTGGGGGGTAGATGCTCAAGAATATCCGGGAGGACTCCCGAGGCTCGATCCCGCCTTTGTGTATGCCCAGCCTCCTTCCTCATGACCTTTGTCACGAGTGGAATGTCTCTCGCCGGCTCCCGGCATCTCCCCGTTTTGTATTTCTTAAAACAGCCAGATGTAGCTCAGTCGCGAGCCTCTGAATACTCTGCCGAAGAATCCTGACAATACAAGGAAGAATGATTATGAGAAGCAGAATTAAAGCAGCCACCGCAGCATAGCTAAAGACATTAGACAGAATATTCTTTCCTGAGATGTAGTTAGGGAAAGTATGGAAGAAATCATTTGCTGTTCCAGCAGCAGTAAAATCTAATCGGGAGTGCTCCATGGTTGCTATTTGATAGTGAAGTTTCCCTACGTCTCAACCAATGTCAGAGCTGTTCCAGATACCTGAAATATGGTTTTTAATCTTTTCCCATTCAAAATCTGTCTCATTTACTTTCAGGGGTGTTCCACATATCCACCGATAGTCAGCATGACAAGACAATGCCATTTTCACCTTTAAAGCCTGCAATTCAGTCCCAATATGTATTACTGCTTCCTCTAGGGCGTCTACCCTCATTTCTAATTTTCTCTCTATAGCTTCCTGTGTTGCCAATGTTAAAGAAACATTTTTGGACATAGAATCAACATATTGAGCAGTATGTACTTGTTGAGTCAATGATATTTCTGCCACAGTAACAGAAGTGATTGCACTTATCAAAGCTGCTGTTCCCAAGATAATTAAGCCCACAAACCGTCGTGTTTGCATTAAATCCTGTAGTTGTTGTAATACAGCAAGACCATAATTCAATAAGTGGTTACATCATAAGATAAGGTGGATGTTGTAGCATTACAAAGGAGCAAACATTATATTGAGGGTTTAAACAAGATGAACCA